>NC_091625.1:12430499-12733529 GCF_027580195.1 Bos mutus
TCCCGGACTTCGCTCAGACTCACGTCCATCGAGTCAGTGATGCCATTCAGCCATCTCATCCTCTGTCGTCCCCTTCTCCTCTTGCCCTCAATCCCTCTCAGCATCAGAGTCTTTTCCAATGAGTCAACTCTTTGCATGAGGTGGCCAAAGTACTGGAGTTTCAGCTTTAGCATCATTCCTTCCAAAGAAATCCCAGAGCTGATCTCCTTCAGAATGGACTGGTTGGATCTCCTTGCAGTCCAAGGGACTCTCAAGAGTCTTCTCCAACACCACAGTTCAAAAGCATCAATTCTTAGGTGCTCAGCCTTCTTCACAGTCCAACTTTCACATCCATACATGACCACAGGAAAAACCATAGCCTTGACTAGCTGGACCTTTGTTGGCAAAGTAATGTTTCTGCTTTTGAATATGCTATCCAGGTTGGTCATAACTTTCCTTCCAAGGAGTAAGCGTCTTTTAATTTCATGGCTGCAGTCACCATCTGCAGTGATTTGGGAGCCCAGAAAAATAAAGTCTGACACTGTTTCCACTGTTTCCCCATCTATTTCCCATGAAGTGATGAGACTGGATACCATGATCTTCGTTTTCTGAATGTTGAGTTTTAAGCCAACTTTTTCACTCTCCAGTTTCACTTTCATCAAGAGGCTTTTGAGTTCCTCTTCACTTTCTGCCATAAGGGTGGTGTCATCTGCATATCTGAGGTTATTGATATTTCTCCCGGCAATCTTGATTCCAGCTTGTGTTTCTTCCAGTCCAGCGTTTCTCATGATGTACTCTGCATATACGTTAAATAAACAGGATGACAATATACAGCCTTGACGAACTTAAATTTTTTTTCCTTATTGTACTTTTTTTCCAAAGTCTGTCTTGATAGTCATCTGTATTCAATAGAAAGGCCACTAGCAGCCAGTTTTAGTAAAAAGATGACCTATCACCCAGAATTAAAAAGACGACCTGTCACTCAGAATTCCATGATTGACTCGTCTGGACTCAGAGTACCATTGGTGTCACTGAATGCAGTTGACGAGGCCATGGCTTCACAAGAAAGAGAACTAAAATAATTAGCCAAAAATCGGGCAGAAAATCCTAACTGATTATTGCCAACCTGTGAGATGCATGAAACAAACACCCCTGAGATGGTGAGATGCTGTGTCTGGTCTCCTGTTAGTTACAGGAGCCAAGGTGGCTCTGGGCCTTGCCTGTCCTGGGGCTGAGCCAGCTGCGTGCCCTGCACCACCTGCTGGCAATGATGACTAAGACGCTGCAGCCATGCTGGCCACACACTGCCTACAGCAGTTGGTCCAGAGCTGCTGTGTGCTTCAGAAGCCATGAAGGGAGAGTGGATTTCCAGGGCTGGGGCAGTCGAATGATCCCAGACTGGCACGATCTGTCTTGAATTCTCAGAATATGTTTTCAGAGCTTGGAGGAAGCCCATATCATAGGAGGGGAAACTCAAATATTGACTCTTTCTGCCTATGATGATGTCATCTGGATTAATCATCCAAATGTAACTTTTTGCACTCTACAAAAGGTCATGTGAAATCAGGTTCCCTATTACAGGTTAGATTAGATATCAAATTCCAAGACCTTGAAACACTCTTTTGTGGCCTTTTCTGTTGCTGCCTCTTAGCTCTGAGAATGTAGATTTTCTGAAAACTTTGAGCCTGGTTTCCAGTTCGTCAAACATGCTGCTCCCCACATCATGAAAACCAGTGTTGAGAACCTAAGTATTTTTACATGCAAAGGAAGGGTTTTAACTTGGAGCAAAAGAGGGACTTTCTCCCCATGATTCAAATTTTCAACTCCTTCTTTCTCTGATATCCTCTTTAGCCAAAAATTATTCCTTCCTTAATTTAAACCCTGAGCCTTCTCAAATAGAAACCCATGTCCTCCTCTAAAACATGCATCTTGTCAGTAAACATGAAAATATACACCTGTGCTCACCTTTTATGCTTTGATGGTGTTTTATCCCAATCCACTCCCATTTCCTACAGAGCATCCCTGAGAGCAAATAGCTTTTAGGATTGAGGATGATGTACCTAGAACAAAGGGCAAAGTTTAGTTCTTAATACATGACAAAGCTGACCTCACTCCTAAAGAGTGCAGAGAAATGTACTTTTAGAACTTCATATTCTATCCAAATCCATTAAATTAAAAGAGAGATCCAAGGAACTGGGTAGAAAAGTAGTTAATATTTCACCAAATAAAATGTGGGCCATATCTCTGAAATTAAGAAGTTTGGCTTGTATAACTGGGGCGAGATATGAACAGATAGTGTTTGTGCCTGACAACCGAAGTCATTACTTAAGAACAATTTGTCCTTAAGAAGAAAATGACTGTTGTAAGTTTGCCAAGTTGAAGTAAGTTAGAAGGGTGGGTGGTGAAATGCAGGCAAAGAAGAAGAATTCAGTGAGATTAAGAAAGTATTTCTGAATAAAGGCCATTGTTGTGTTACATGAAGGACTCAACTTGAAAGTTTGACTTCAAAGGAAACTTTCCAAGAAAACACACATGTGCGTGTATACAAATACACAGAAAGCCAACACAGACACCAAGTACATGTACATCATTGGAAAGACATGTTATTGGACACAATATTAGATTCAGTCTAAGGTCTTGCACTGTATACTTCTTTTAATGTACACAGAACTTTTCCTTCTAGAACCCTGTATTCTAGAATCTGTCTTGCGACTGCAAAATTTTAGAAAGAACTTATTTCTACAGTGATGTGAAATCCTCTAAATAAAGTTGGAAATTTGACAAAAACATATTGGCCTCTTACAGCAATGCTGAGTTCTAAACCTAAGTCCATTTTGTAAATTATTTACCAGCTTGAACTGGAGTTAGACATTGTGAGACTCAAAGCCAAATTATCAGATTTGATCTTCTTTGAAATTTTCTTTTCCACTTAATAGTAACTCTCTTCTCAGGAATTTTCTATGAGCAAAACTGTTGAAGATCTCTCTCTACCATTCATTCCCTTTTAATCCATCTGCCAAAACTGTTCTTTAACTGAGGTTTTTTTTTTTTTTCCTTTAAATAAGCCAATTTTATTGTTTTAAATCAAAAGTCATAAATTCATATGCTACCTCTAGATTGTAAATTCCAGAAGCAGGCCTCTCTTCTCACCTGATCTTCTGTTTCTTCTGGAGATCCAGGAATGTACTCTCGAATGGATGACTGCTTACTGACCACTCTACAGGGGGCTCATCCCCAAGATCCTGTCATCCATCCTCTCAGTGACTATGTGTTGAGGGCTTTGTGTTCCAGGCATAGTTCTGAGAGCAAATAGCTTTTAGGGCTGACCAGGTGAGTGAAACCTGCTCCACAGGTCTTCCAGCCCAGTGATGAGCTTTCGTTATAACTTCTGACACACCTTTTATCCAGTAGAGATGCATACATTTGTATTAAAATCTTGATCAGTTAACATTTTCCTAAGTGGACTTCACACTGACTTGCAGCCAACTGACGTTAAACCAAAATTTTCTTCCTATGAAAGTGTATCCACTTAAAGAAGAGTTATTAATTCAGTTATACTTTTGTGAACAAGGAATTAGGATATTCAAAAGCAAAGACATTACTTTGCCAACAAAGGTTCGTCTAGTCAAGGCTATGGTTTTTCCTGTGGTCATGTATAGATGTGAGAGTTGGACTGTGAAGAAGGCTGAGCTCAGAAGAATTGATGCTTTTGAACTGTGGTGTTGGAGAAGACTCTTGAGAGTCCCTTGGACTAGAAGGAGATCCAACCAATCCATTCTGAAGGAGATCAGCCCTGGGATTTCTTTGGAAGGAATGATGCTAAAGCTGAAACTCCAGTACTTTGGCCACCTCATGCAAAGAGTTGACTCATTGGAAAAGACTCTGATGCTGGGAGGGATTGGGGGCAGGAGGAGAAGGGGACGACAGAGGATGAGATGGCTGGATGGCATCACCGACTCGATGGACGTGAGTCTGAGTGAACTCCGAGAGTTAATGATGGACAGGGAGGCCTGGCGTGCTGCCTCATGGGGTCGCAAAGAGTCGGACATGGCTGAGTGACTGAACAGAACTGAACTGTATTCTCAGAAGATTTTTCAAGATTGTGTGTGTGTGTGTCTGTGGAGGAAACTCTCACTTCTGATAAAGTAAGAATAACCTTTTTTTGTTAATCTATCTCATCTGTTATAGAAAATATTCATCTGTATTAAAGAGTGGCAGGGGCTTAACTTGAAAGCATGACAAGGTAATAAAAAGTGCTTTTCTAGAAATGTAATCCTTCTCCCAGACACACTTGGCACAGTAAGCTGGTGTGAATGGCTGGTTTGAAACCAGTGGTGAGGTTGTGTCTGACATCTGTTTAATGAGCACAGTGCTTGGAAGGAAGAGCAAACCATAGCGTTGAACCTGGGGGAATCCGGGGCCACAATGCTGTGGGTGTGTGCGTGTGCACGCATACACACAATTCCGTCGTCTCACACACTTTCCCAGTCTTGTCAGCTGTTCCAGGCTTGTTATCTGGATCCTGTTAACTTGAGATTTGTTCTGAGCTCATGGAAAAGGTCTCCCTTTGTTTTCTTCTTACAGATAGGAGAAGCCTTTTGGCAGAGTTCTTCAAAGGCAGTGAAGTTGGTGGCATCATGGAAATTTGGCAGCAAGTTGCAGACTAAGGCAGACCTAAACATTAGTTTAGGTTATTTTCACGAGCAGTTGTTCCATGATTTTTTCATCCCTTTATTTTGCCCTGAGCAGGATCACTCACAAGCATCCCTCCTAAAGGAAGCCCCCCGTCTATACTTATCATTGTGTAGTCTGAGTAATTGTGAAATTTAAATTTACCCTGGAAACATAAACATGAAGACAGAACATGAATAAATCAGCCCAGGGCCTTCTGAACTCTTTGGTTTACACTTCTTTAAAGTTAATACAAAAAGTCAAATGGAGGCCATTGATTAAATAAAAAATTGAACAACTAGATTACTTTGATGTATTTCATGCCAGGTAATTTTGTCCTTTTGCCTTTTAAATCATTGTTAATTGCTTTGAATGTTGCCAAATTGTAGGCTCACTCTAATCTGTTATAAGTACAAGTAGGAAATTAGTGCCTCTGATAAAAAGAAGGCAATGTATATTATAGGTGATTTAATCCACCTTAGGTTGGTTGGGTTACTTGGAGAATGGTATGGGTTTATGTGGAAGGAATTAAGACCCAGCTCTTGGATAGTGTCTCAGATAGTAATGACCTCAAAATAATTATTTTAGCTTTTTGTAATTCGGAAACATTGTGATGCACCAAAGTAGCATAAAAACGTGGGTCTCCTTAAGCTTATATTTTCTACAGATACGACACAAAAAACAATAGTTATCAACAAAAGGCCACCCTTAAATGTTTTTAAATGCTAGGTTGTTTAGCTATCATCCTTTGTCACCATTTCATAGAAACTTTCCTGTGCTACAACTCGTCAACTACAAGCACAGACAAGGGCATGAAGTTGACAAATATTGAGCATACACGTCACAAAACACAAAACACTGGATTTGGGGGGTTTTTTATTGACATATAGTTGATTTACAATGCTGTGCTAGTTTCTGGTGTTCAGCAAAGTGATTAGGTTATACACACACATATAGTGTCTTTAATGTCTATCCCTCTCTCATACATACTTTCAAGGATACCAGCCATAATTTGCACATTTTCTAAACAATATCTCAACATATTCCTTGAGGGTACAGTGAAGACTTTGGTGTTTTTTATGGTCCCTTGTACCTTTTCTTCTTGACATGAAACCTTACAGGGAAAACCTGTGTATTAAACAGATAAGAAGAAAGATACTCTGCAGGAGGTGGGGCAGGGCAGGCTGGACTCCTGGGACTCTGGCTTTCCCCATTCCCACCAAGGTGAGCTTTTGACGTCTTCACATTTCACGTGATGTCAGATGTTTTGAATGTGTAATAGAATGACTGCTGGCAGACCACCCAAAGGTCTCTCAAAAGTATGGACAAAAGCAGGTGTTTGAAGCCCTCAGTGTTCAGACCCCTTGCATCAGAGTGTCCAGAAATGGGTGTGACGCTCAGCTCCGCCCCTGCTCAACAGTGTGATCTCAAGCGCCTCACTTAACCTCGTGCACCTGGGCTTTCCAGGCTTGGAGGTGAGTGAGGGCTGACCTAGAGCCCTGGGTCTTAGCCCTCTCTGTGCTTAGCCCTCTCTGTACATAGAAAACTTTAAGATTTCAGCACCCAGGCCCCACCCCCAAGGAGTCCAGGCTGTCTTCGTCTTTGGATGAAGCCTAAATGTGAATGTTTTAAACACTCACTGGATGATTCTCATGTACGTCTTGGATGATCTTCCATTTCTAAACCCATTGAAATGCTGATGAGGACATTCTTTTTTTGCAAATTTTTTTTAATTGTGTTTTACATTGGAGTGGGCTTCCCTGGTGGCTCAAATAGTAAAGAATCTGCCTGCAATGCAGGAGACCCGGTTTCAGTCCCTGGATTGGGAAGATCCCCTGGAGAAAGGAGTGGCGACCCACTCCAGTATTCTTGCTGGAGAATTCTACAACCCATGGGGTCACAAAGAGTCAGACACAACTGAGTGACCAACACTTTCACACAGTTGATTTACAATGTTGTGTTCGTTTCAGGTGAACAGAAAAGTGATTCCGTTTACATATACACATACCTATCCTTTTCAGATTCTTTTCTCATGTTACTACAGATTTTCGAGTTGAATTCCCTATGCTACACAGTAGGTCCTTGTATTTTACCTATTTTGTGTATAGTAGAGTGTGTCTGTTAATCCCAAATGCCTAATTTATTCCTCCCTCCTCCCCTCTGGTGACCATAAGTTTGTTTTCTGTTGAGGACCTTTACTTCTGTCCTTATGATTTTGCTTCCTTTGAGAGTTGAGGCTTGAAGGAGGTATATCAGTTGACGCCCATGTGTTGGGTTACACTGAATCATCACGGAAAGTTAGAGTAGTAAAAATATAGACTAATATGTTGTGACTTCTAAAGGTTTATCTGAATTCTACTGTTTAATATGCAGCCCAACGGCCTTCCATGTCTAAAGCCAGGGTTGTCTAGTCACAGAGATGCTAATTAGGACATTGTTAAATGTCTCAGCCATCCTGCTCCAGAGCTAAAGGAAGGTTCATTTACAAAATTTTTACTCTCTTAGTGCCTGTATTGCCCATGGTGTGGATTTAATCACATGATTGGCCTTTTTCACATGCATAAGGGGGTTCCCCAGAAAAATAGTTCATCCTTGTTCTCATCTTCCTTCCCCAAATCATTCAAATTTTCTACTAATTCTTCAATATTCAGTCTCATGAACTGTGAAAAAGAAAACTTCTGAACTCTTTTTTAGAATTACTGCATCATTTGACTAGATTTCTTAGGCTCTTATGTGCTGTATGGGCTGATGTTGACCTGGGGCCCAACACAGAGTACCTGGCACCTAAGAGGTGCTCCATGATTTTTTAATACATGAAACACTTCCAGTTTAGCCAGTGGACTCTTGAGTTCTGAATAGTGTTCCATGAACTCAGTTCCCTCGTGAAGCCTCCACTATCCATGACAAGAGAACAGTCTGAAGGTAAGACAAACAAATGAGCAGTTGAGGGGCTCAGTGCCTCCACCTCTCCACCCCCATCCCAGGCTGACCAGTTGGAAGATGAGGGGTCAATCTGATGGAACCAAGTATCAAGGATGGACATGGTCTCAAAGAACCTACTCAGAGAGTTAAGAGGAAAACAAAGCCACTGTTGTGTCCAATCTATGTACACTGCGCTTTTCATGTGAGATCTAACCCCAGAAATACACTATACTCTCTCCCTACACACCCGTGGGCACCAACAAAACCCTCTCCTCTATCAAAATGTGCTAACTTTCAATTGTCTCTCAGCTGTTAAAGCCAAATATTACCTCTATTGAACAGTGTGATAAGGGAATTTATATTAATATATTTCATCCTGATATATGAAATATATACAACAAAATATGAAAACCTTATTATGTGAGGACACATAATAAATATGCGTTCAGTTCAGTTCAGTTCAGTTGCACAGTCGCGTCCAACTCCTTGTGACCCCATGAATCGCAGCACGCCAGGCCTCCCTGTCCATCACTAACTCCCGGAGTTCACTCAGACTCACGTCCATCAAGTCGGTGATGCCATCCAGCCATCTCATCCTCTGTCGTCCCTCTCTCTTCCTGCCCCCAATCCCTCCCAGCATCAGAGTCCTTTCCAATGAGTCAACTCTTCGTATGAGGTGGCCAAAGTACTGGAGTTTCAGCTTTAGCATCATTCCTTTCAAAGAACACCCAGGGCTGATCTCCTTTAGAATGGACTGCTTGGATCTCCTCGCAGTCCAAGGGACTCTCAAGAGTCTTCTCCAACACCACACTTCAAAAGCATCAATTCTTCAGTGTTCAGCTTTCTTCACAGTCCAACTCTCACATCCATACATGTATTAGATTGATGTTAAACGCATTTTACATTAAAGTCAAGAATCAGGTAACAGTTCCATCAACATTACGGAAGAATTGTCCTAATGGCACTATTGAAACGTCATTTCTTACATTCTTACATCAAAGTGTAATACATTATCTGAAAACAGGAAAACCTGTGGTGATCATCCATTAATGCTACATTAGAGATGTTAACATCTGTGTACCACAGCTGGGACCCGTTTTACTAATAACAAGCAAACATAAAACCTGTTTGCTGCAGGAAAAGTGAAGAGTTGGGTTTAGAACTGTGCTTGTCTTCCTCTTTTCTCTTGTACTCCTGAGTTACATTGTACACTCAGGATGCTGCCAGCCATCTCCTACTTTGCTTTCCTATTTGAAAATGTGAACTTTAAATCAGATTTTTTTTACAGGAGAAAATGAGTTTAGAAATATCTGGTCCTGTTATGAGGCAGAGCCTTCATGGATAAGCAGAATAAAATGTGTTTAGCTCTCAGGCAAGGTCTGGGCAATAATGATCTGCAAATCAGAGCTCGAATTCTTGACTCTCTGCCTGGGAATCTTGCCCAGGGCCTTTTTGGCTCTTGTTTTTGCTGTCTCATATTTGCCATTTAATTTATATGCATCAAATTAACACTAACTGTCATATTTGGGCAAGAAAAGGAAGATGCTTACCAGTTGCTGGAGCTGAGGAACTTTCCAAGGAACAAAGCTCCCAATCAAGTTTCAGGTTTCTGTATTTTTAGAAAACACACATATATACGGTTTACTACAAAGGCACTCAACACACACCCTTAATTCTAGAATTGTGTACCAATTAAGGATGCCATGAACATATTTTAGGAGACAAGATTTAGTTAGTACAGCATATCTGCATCTGAAGAGTAAGTAGCAAGAAATGTTATTTTGGTTATATAATATTCTGGGCAGCCCTGAGATGCAGAAATGTTAAGGAAAACAAGAATGCTTCTTCATAAATGAGGAGGAATGAATAAATCACACTTTCATTTTCAGAGTTTATAAGACAAGCAATAGTTTTATGATTTTTTTAATTGCTTTGGGGAAATCTCAGACTGAAATTATTGGTGAATAAAAGCTTACTTATAAATTGAGGGTCTAGGAGATTCACAATACAATTCAAATCTAATTACAGGAATGACATTCCAGAGCACAAAAGTGTGGGAAGTGTCTTGAGTGTGTTTAACTTTTTAGCTAAACTTTCAGCAATAGCTCTTTTCATCTAATGCTCTAAAACAAATAAATGTAATATAGAGTGATTTTGCACTGGTAAGGATTTTTGAAAGCCTGCCAGCCTTGGACCAGAGTGAAAGGAATGCTTTGATGCACATGATTTTGTGCGTTGAGTTTTCATCTGTGATAGATGGGGTCACAGTGAAAGAAGCTTGACAACATGGGGGGAGGGGAAGCTGGGGGCCCAATGGACCCACAGTTGAATCTGATAGCAGGCCATTAAGACGAACGTTAAACTACTCATGATGTAAATTTGTAAAAATATTTATCAACTACCTCCATATTTTTTCACTTGCTAAACTTTCACATAAATATTTTTGTTTCCCTCAATTTTCTATTCCAATGCCCCAAGTTACTTTATACAGATATGTTATCATTTGAAGCAAAAAAAAAAAGTGACTATCCTTATTAATTAATTAATTCAGTCAGTTTGGTCGCTCAGTCATGTCCAACACTTTGTGACCTGATGGACTGCAGCACGCCAGGCTTCCCTGTCCATCACCAACTCACGGAGCTTGCTCAAACTCATGTCCATCGAGTCAGTGATGCCATCCAACCATCTCATCCTCTGTTGTCCCCTTCTCCTCCTGGCTTCCATCTTTCCCAGCATCAAGGTCTTTTCTAATGATTCAGTTCTTCCCATCAGGTGGCCAAAGTATTGGAGTTTCAGCTCCAGCATCAGTCCTTCAAATGAATATTCAGAACTGATTTCCTTTAGGGTTGACTTATTGGATCTCCTTGCAGTCTAAGGGACTCTCAAGAGTCTTCTCCAACACCACAGTTTAAAAGCATCAATTCTTTGGCACTCAGCTTTCTTTATAGTCCAGCTCTTAAATCCATAAATGACTACTGGAAAAACCATAGCTTTGACTAGACAGACCCTTGTCAGCAAAGTAATGTCTCTGCTTTTTAATATGCTGTCTAGGTTGGTCATAGCTTTTCTTCCAAGGAGCAAGTGTCTTTTAATTTCATGGCTGCAGTCACCATCTGCCATGATTTTGGAGCCGCAAAAAGGAAGTCTTTCACTGTTTCCACTGTAATTCACTTCTAATGCTAATACAATTTATTTGAACCAGAGATTATAAAACATGGTGATGCTGATTCTCCTCATCTCCTTATGGACAAGAATGATGTAAATGAAAAGTTAGATAATAACTCCTATATATATATATATATATATACTCACGTCAAACTCCGCAAGACCACAGCGTTATAGCAGGTGATGGGGAATGTGGAGAGGGGAGCACTGGGGAAGTGGAGTTTGCAGGGTTAGGGGTGGACTGAGATGATGGGATAGAAAGTATTTCAGGTATGAACTTGAGAAAAGAGGCCAAATGAGCACAAAAATGGGGAGACCAGCCAAAGAATCTTGTGCGTGGAAAACAAGGCTTGACAGAAAATGGACAGACCAAGGCTTGGGAGGCAGGCAAAACCTTGTTGGTGTTAAGAGAACAGCAGGAGCCCCTTAAGGCTCTTGGAAGGAGAAAGTTCAAAGGAGGATATAGGGGCAGTTTGTTGCCTACATGCCAGGAGAGAAAACATGAAGCCCAAGAGGCTTATAAGAAGCTGATGGCAGCCTCCAGCTGTGTGGGTCAGGGAGCCTGGACTGGACAGAGCTAATTTTATCACTTCTCAGGGCCACACACTGTCCCTGCACAGGATGGTAGCTGTGTTATGATGTAACACTCAACAGCATACAGTACGATCTTGCATCTCCAGAGTTTGTCACCTGAGCATTTAGAATCATTCTAAAGATATTATTATTTTTTCTCTAAAGCAATGAGATCTATATCTTAGAAGATACAGTTTCATCCAAATTGTAACATTTACAAACTAAAACATTACACATATTATTCAAAAATAAAAGTTAACTTAGTAGTAGTAGTAGCGTTATCCATCAGTCCTGTTCCATTCTTTGTGACCCCATGGACTGTAGCCCACCAGGTTCCTCTCTCCATAGGATTCTCCAGGCAAGAATACTGGAGACAGCAGCCATTCCCTTCTCCAGGGGATCTTCCCAACCCAGGGACTGAATCCAGATCTCCTCCATTGCAGGTGGATTCTTTACCATCTGAGCCACCAGGGAAGCCAAAAGGTTAACTTACATGTTAACAAAAGAAAAATCATTCTGTAACTGGTTGAGCTTAAGTGACTGGAGATATTTTCAGACATTTTGCAGTCAGTATCTTTTGGAAACAGTAAAACTGGTTTAGAGTAATGTATTTTAGAAGGGCTTCTTATCTTTGTTTAGTAAGAAACAGAAAGTTATCCAGTGGAGATGGGAAAAACACCTCTTTGCTGGACCACAATGCAATACATGGGTTACGTATATGAAACTCATATTTGTGAATGATCTATTGAAAGCTTGAGCGAGGTCTTCCCTTGTGGCTCAGTGGCAAAGAATCTGCCTATTAATGCAGGAGACATGGATTCAGTCCCTGATCCAGGCAGGTCCCATAAGCCATGGAGCACCTAAGCCCTTGCACTACTACTGAGCCTGTGCAAAGCCCATGAATAGCAACTTGATAGTAGCCCCTACTCTCCACAACTAGAGAAAACCCACACCGCAACAAAGACCTAACACAGCCAAAAATAAATAAATAAATAAATTTTTTTTAAAAAGCTTGAGTGAAGTATGATTTAACATATATTTTAATTCCTGTTTTTCACAGAACAAACCTTAGTCTCATTGGAATTAAACTTATTTATTTTAATATATGATTATTGTTTCCTGTTAAACTCCACAGAAAACCAGTTTATTTCTGCACTTCTAATAGCATGAAAATGCTTAAAATCTTAAAGGAGTATGTTCAGTGAATATACATCCCTTAAATGAGAGTAGAAAACGCTCTTGTTAAAGGCTGAATTTGAAACCTCCAATTAGATCGTGGCGGCTTTAATCACAGCTCTTATTTTTAAGATGGCAGCTTGTATTCCTTGTCAAGTCAGTCATGATGAGTTTCAGTGTCGTGTTTGTGTTCCCACAATTACCCATTGTTTGGGAAAATTAAAAAGAACAGATATCCACTTAAATAGATTACAACAGTGTTGTCTTGGCCACTTTACAACATTAGTTCTCAAGTCGGGGTGGGTGTCTTGGCAGCTCTGTACTTCTTCAATCAATGGACTCAGCCATTGGAATTGTTCCCTGATAGACTCTTAAGTGTACACTGTGAAACTTTAAGAACAACAGTATCATCTAAGTTGCTCATTTTACTCCTCTTTCTGCCCTTTATAATGGTTTGTGGATCGCTGTGAGCATATGGCCAAGTGATTCATGTCAATCAGCAGTATGAGGAAGCTTTCTGTTACCTTCCAGTTTCTGAGTCTTTGCAGCCATCATAGTGTTTCATGTCATAATACCTGTATATTTATTGATTCTAAAACTTTCATCCACAGTGAAAATAGGCAAGAGGGTTCAGTTCACTCAGTCATGTCCAACTCTGCGACCCCATGGACTGCAGCATTCCAGGCTTCCCTGTCCATCACCAACTCCCAGAGTTTATTCAAACTCATGTCCATTGAGTCAATGATGCCATCCAACCATCTCATTCTCTGTCGTCCCCTTCTTCTCCAGCCTTGAATATTTCCCAGCATCGGAGTCTCAGGGTCTTTTCAAATGAGTCAGCTTTTCACATCAAGTGGCCAAAGTATTGGAGTTTCAACTTCAACATCAGTCCTTCCAATAAATATTCAGGACTGATTTCCTTTAGGATGGACAAGTTCGATCTCCTTGCAGTCCAAGGGACTCTCAAGAGTCTTCTCCAACCACAGTTGAAAAGCATCAATTCTTTGGCACTCAGCTTTCTTTACACTCCAACTCTCACATCCATACATGACCACTGGAAAACCATAGCCTTGGCTAGAGGGACTTTTGTTGACAAAGTAATGTCTCTGCTTTTTAATACGCTGTCTAGGTTGGTCATAGCTTTTCTCCCAAGGAGCAAGCGTCTTTGAATTTCATGACTGCAGTCACCATCTGCAGTGATTTTGGAGCCCCAAAAAATAAAGTCTGGCACTGTTTCCACTGTTCCCATGAGGGTACAGGGCATGAGGGTACAAAAATATTTTATTTTATGTGAACTGTAAATATTTTCTTGATTTTGTATACTCCATATTTATAAGAAACGGTTCTTTTAGACTCCTATTTTACATGAGTTGATGATAGTAATCCCATTATTTGCTTGTTAAATAAAGGAAGTTATATTTATCCATTTACATATTTTGAATTTACATGCAGCTTACACACACAGTCAATCATCATTACCTATGAGTTCTTTGTTTATAGACTTGCTAACTAAAATTTAGTTTTGAGACATAAGTCAATCCCTGTGGCCCTTCTATGGTCGCTGGTGGAACAGGAAGGATTTTAGTCTCCCAGGTGCATGTTTCCAGCTGAGGTGGGACACGGCTCTACTGAACCTTGTATTCCTTTCATGGCCTACTTACTATGACATTTTTCACATTATTGTGACTTTGTTGATGATTTCACTATTTAAAATGGCCCCCAGGCTGGTGCTGAAGTGCAGTCTAGTGTTCTAACCCAAGAGAGCTTTGATGTGCCTTATGGAGAAAGGACATGAATGAGATAAGCCTTTTTCAGTCATCAGCTATGCTGCTACTGGTTGGGAGTTCAATGTGAGTGAATAAGCAGCACACGATAAGAAAGACGTCTTGAAACAGTAACACATGTAAAACAAAGTTATGGACTGAATAATGGAAAAGACTCATAACCAGAGCTCCAGGAGTCTCAGTCTACTTTCCTTCTGGGCAGTGGTTCAGGACTCGCTAACCCACTGTTCACAGGAACTGTATAGAACATACAACCACCACAAACAACAAGAGGAATCAACTATCCTTTTCCTTTACTGGAAGCCACTTTCCCAGCATTTCATTATGAGCTGTCACAGCCTGACTGTAAAGGTGAGGTGTGTCATCTGAGCACATTTCTGCTGCACTATCCACTGACCCACAACTTCAAACAAGGTGCAGGAGGAAGGTGGCCCAGGAGTCTCCAGAACTGTTAACCATACATATTTTTTTCCTCCAAATTTCAACAATCAGGCTGCTATTGAAGTTTAACTTATTGGATTTAGACATCATTGATGCTGAAAGCTCAACCTCTGTTCACGTGCCAAATTGAATCTCAGAGACACAATTTGGGGTGAAGCATAAAAGAATAGCTTTATTACGTTGCCAGGCAAAGGGGACAGAGCAGATTCCTGCTCTCAAAGCTGTGTCCCAACCTGGGAGGATTTAGTGAGGAGTTTTATAGCAATAAACTCCTTAAGACCCCATGGACTATAGCACACCAGGCTCCTCTGTCCATGGAATTCTCCAGGCAAGAATACTGGAGTGCGTAAAGCCATTCCCTTCTCCAGGGAAACTTCCTGCCCAGGGATACAAACTGGGATCTCCCGCATTGCAGGCAGATTCTCTACCATCTGATCCACCAGGTAAGCCCAGCGTAGCACAGGACTGCCCTCCTTTACAGAGAAGGCAATGGCACCCCACTCCAATACTCTTGCCTGGAAAATCCCATAGATGGAGGAGCCTGGTAGGCTGCAGTCCATGGGGTCGCGAAGAGTCAGACATGACTGAGTGACTTCACTTTCACTTTTCACTTTCATGCATTGGAGAAGGAAATGGCAACCCACTCCAGTGTTCTTGCCTGGAGAATCCCAGGGACGGGGGAGCCTGGTGGGCTGCCATCTATGGGGTTGCACAGAGTCGGACACAACTGAAGCGACTTAGCAGCAGCAGCAGCAGCCCTCCTTTAATTTGGCCTCAGGTGGCTTCTTGATCTTGATGAGTTTCTCCGGTTCTTTTAATCTGGCTTCAGATCGTTCTTTGACTACTCCTCCCTTGACTCTGTATTCCCTCCCTTCTCTGATTAGCCACTGTTTGAATCTGCTGTTTGGAACTCAGGGAAGGTTATGGAGGCTAGAGTCTGTTCCCAATAAGGAATGGGAGAAACGAAGACTTTCACACCCAGGAGCCCCACAATGTCCTGCTCAGTTTCATTTAAATGACACTGTTCATTTAAAATTTTAGGAAAGGCTATAACTGAGGTCAGTACTATGTAGTTCAAGGCTTTAGAACTGGCAACACCTAGCAGGGTGCCTTATGTATCAATAAATAGAGAGTAATATACTTTATGTCTTGAGAGGGGCTAAAAGCATGCTTTCACATGGAGTTATTGTCATGGATTTGGATTTAGCTGGAAATGATGTTTGAGCTTATGCCAGTCATCCTCTGCTTCCACAGAAGGGAAATGCCAAGCCCAGAGAGGTTAGGGTGTTTGCTGCTAACTTAAAAAAAATGCACAACATGAGAGTTGTGTATTAAGTTTAATTGAGGGAAAATGAGGACTATAGCCCAGGAGACAGCTTTTCAGCTCGCTCTGAGAAAGTGCTCCAAAGAGGTGCGGGCAGGGGGAGAGGTCACTACATATATATATGATTTTAGTGAAGGGTGAGTGCATGCAATCAAGCACACATTTTTTGCAGAGGTTTCTGCTAGCATTGTGAAGGGTTCTGCTAGTCACAAGGAGCAGTTGTCACCATAAAGGATTTTAGTGCTTTTCTAGAAATGAAGAGTTACAAGAACTGGGCTCATAAAATCAGCTCCTGAAAACGTCTATCTACCTGAAGACCTATCTTGCCAGTTTTTCTCCCAGCCCCAGAGTGCCTCATTGCTGCTCTCTACCCTGAACTCCTTTCAGGGGTGTTGAAAAAAAAAAAATGAGCAGCTGCATCAGCACTGATTTAATCCTTCAAGAGGTAGATGGCAACTGCCAACGGCAAGTGCTAATTTGTAGCGGACACTGCTCAAAGCCACATGCTGAGGCAGAGCTGGGAGGTGCTGCCTGTCCATCCTGTGAATGCATGCCCCCATCAGATCACCCTTTCTGTGAGTCTGGAGGCCAACTACAGAAGAGAGGAGACATTTTTACTACTTAGAGGGTTCATCTCAAGCCCCAGGGGCAATTGTTGTTGTTAGTTCGTAAACATATGACTTTTCTTCCTCATGATTGTATAATTAGAAGTCAGAAATTCCTGATTAACTTAGATCAGAAATTTTAGCTTATCTTTTCATTTTAGGAAACCAAGCAATATTTTGAAAGTTACCCTTCTATTACTTTGTGATGACACTAAAATACTTATACTAAAGCTTAACTTTCATTAGTTAAACAGAAACTCAATTGTGTTTGGTTTGAAACCCATGACTGAATGCTGAGCAGGTTTATCAAGGCGCCATGGGCAATAATGCAAAGGAAATGTTTTGCGAAGAATGTATTCTGTGCCGCGTTCGGAGCCCAGTGCTCCCCCGGTGACTCAGTATCCAGTACAGGTGATTGGCAGGGTCTACCAACAGCTGATCTCAATAAAACCAACTTGATTGTGCCCTGGAGAACTGTTGTTTTTGGAAGGAGTTGGTGAAATTAAACAATGAGGACTGATTTGCTTCATGTCTTGTAGTAGTCAGAGGAAGATATACAAGAACAAAGAGATATAATTAAGGTACAGTATTTTTCTCCTACTATACATGCACTGTATGGAGCAGAATTTCAGCACTGGCTCCCTTCAGCAGTGACAAGGGAGAAAACCCACAATTAAGATCAAAGTCTCCTTTCACACACAGGAAATGAAATACTATAAACCTAATGGTATTAATTTTAGGGTTTTATTTCCTCCTTTTTATTACCTCTTTAGGAGAAAACACATTCCTTGCCCTGCAAGGAACAGGGAACAGTGGATTGCTATTTTCTTCTCCAGGGAATCTTCCTGACCCAGGGATCAAACCTGTGTCTCCTGAATTGGTGCATGGATTTTTTTACCACTGAGCCACCAGGGAAGCCCTTTAAAAATTTCAGTTAACACATTTTTCATGTTCTCTAAGCAAGGTGATAACAAGTCCCATCCCCTTTGTGACTTTTGGTCAGCACAGTGGAAGATAATGACATTATGTAATTTTAACATATATCTCTAAACAAAAGACATCCCTTTATTAATTAAAGATAGTAAGAAAAAAGTATGGTGAAAGCCTTTAGCACATATGTTTCGATACATTTTTTCATTCCTTTCTTATTATTTTCCTTTAACTCTATGAAGCTTTCAACAGATAATATGGGGGTACTTCAGTGCCTTCAGACCATGCTATGCACTACAAGGTCTCTAAAGGAATAAACAGTTCAATTTAAAAAAATGATAAAATGTTTAAAAAAAAAAAAAAAAGAATGTATTCTCTGCTGTCAAGAATGTGGAGTTTGCCCCATTATGCAAAGAGATACAAGGGTCACTTAGGCTTGCAACAGGAGGACTGATAAGATGCAGTTCCTCCATCAGGATTTTAGACACAGGGACACTAAAACCTACCCCAGCCCCACCATTCACATTATATGCCAAATAGCTCTAAGTCTCTCAATAATGAACCTCAGGTACTTCAACTGGACCCAGCATTCCCTCTGCATATCACCATAAAGAACCCCGGGTATTTACACTGAACCCAGCATTCCCCTCACGTCTAGTGATGAAGAACCCCAAGTACCCTCTATTCCCCACCCCCATGTCTCATGGTAAAGAACCCTGTGTTTTCCTGCTGGACCCAGCATGGCCTCTGTGTCTTTAACAAAGACACAGTTTCAAGGGTTGGACCTGTGGAAATCTTTTGGGACAGTGGCATTCAGCTGAAAAACATTTGGGAAATTCTAAATTCCGAACTTCCAAAGATATTTTATGGTGAATGTGTGAATGCAAACTCAAAGCACTGTGGGTGTGGAGGACAGAAAGGTCATTGTCCCGTAGGCTGGTGAAGAAAAGCATCTCAGGAGGTGGGATTTAACATGAAATAGAAATGTAGCTGAAAACAGCGGAGGGCTGAGGTGAGAAAGGGAAAACTCAGGTTCTGTCTCCCAAGCTGTTGACTGATCATTTGCGAGGGCGATGGGCAAATGTGCTGACAGTGATTACCAGGAACCTTGGCTAAGTTACACATTTCTGTGTTATTTGTGTGCTTGTTTATATCTTTACTTCTGTGATTTTATGAGTATGTGCATACAATATTTACAAACAGGTACAAATACACTGTCTTGGCCAAAAATGTTGAAACAGCGAGGTTAACTGGTGTGCAAGGTAGTCAGTACCTATAGTTCATTCCTCTCTCAAGTGTGCTGCTGCAGGGATGAAGAAAAACAGCATGGGCTTGGCTGCTCACCCAATCAATAGGTGATGAATTTATACCTGAAGCTAATAAACCGAGGAGCAAGCAAAAAGTAGCCAATTTGAACTTTACGATTCCTCCTCAATTTCAATATATTCATTTTTTCAAGTGTATCTTATTTTAAAGTGTCCTTTAACATTTTTTTAGCTACTTATGCCTAAAGCACAAAGTGTGTTTTTGGTCTGAAAACATATCCAAGTTTGAAAGTAACTGAAAAAACCCTTGAGACAGAGGAACTATTTTATAACTATTGTCTGCTTGGAAAGCCATTTTTCCATTCATCTTCCTAAGATATTGTTAAAGGGATTTTTTTTGAATCTGGGAAAATGATATATTCGCACTTTTGTGTTTATAGCTTGAGTGTATATAAAGGTATACACATACGTGCAGCAAAGTGTAAGGATAACAAGAATAACATGTAAAGTTGCAGAAATTTGACTGTCCCTGAAATCCAGTAATGGCGATTGCGTTTTACATCTATAAACATAGCCCTAATAGCTTAGCTCCTCACTTGGGCAGACAGTTTGCCAGCAGTGGGGTCAGGGGGGCCACTGTGGCTTCTGTCACATTTGCAGTTCGGGGCAGGATTTTTCTGGCCTCTCCCACTTCTAGCTCATTCTACTCTGTATCTCTCTGTCTCCTAAACATTACTGGACAAGCTGATTACTTATAGGCATCTTTATATGCTTATCTACTTCTTGTTCAGCAAATTCTCAGACTTAAAAGGTCAGAGGAGGTTCTCGTGATGAGTATAATAGACACAGATACTGTTGCTGCCTCTCCTGTCTTCTGTCACCATCTCTGTGACTCTTAATGTTGTCTAAGAGCATCTGGATGATCCCAGAAATTCAGGAACCAGATAGAATAGCCTCTGATTACCTGATGTCTACTGAATTGCTTGACAGGAGTGCTAAAGGCCTGAATAAAAGACTGTCTCTAGGATAAATGCTATCAAGAAAATATTCACTCCCTAATAACTCAAGCACACTTATTTCTATTTTGTCCCCTGTATTTCCTTCTCTGTTGGCCCCCACTGTGATTAAAAATCAGAATAACTATCAGCTTCCATGGATTGCCACGTGTGTATTACATACGCACATGTATACAATATTGACACAACAATCTGAAAAGAGAAAATTTCAGTGGTTTTCTCCACATGTGGTTTCAGTAATACCAACCCTAATTACCCAGTTGAGGAGAATTAGACTTTACAGGAGGTGCTAAATATAATCTAACGAGTTTTGTAACAGACGTATTTTCATAGAAACAGGAGCACTTGTTTGTCATGGCTTTTTTGTGGTTTGAAAGGCTGCACTGCCTTCCTATCTACTAGTAAAGAAATTCTTCTCTAGCTATACACATTTGCCACAGCCTTACCTCGGCTACTTCCCTTATGGCTCAACTGTTAAAGAATCCACCTGCAATGCGGGAGACCTGTGTTCAAACCCTGGGTTGGGAAGATCTGCTGGAGAAGGGAAAGGCTACCCACTCCAGTATTCTGGCCTGGAGAATTCCATGGACTGTAGAGTCCATGGGGTCACAAAAAGTCGGACACGACTGAGCGACTTTCACTTACCTCTGCTACTACTATCTGAATGTAAGTTGCCTTGCCAGAGAGCTGGTTTTCAGATTCCTCCTTTCAGAAATCTAATGTAGTCTCTAAAAGGCCTTCGTTTTTTCACTAATGAATAGATGAATCTCTCTTTGCTATTAAATATAGCTTTTAATACAAGTCAATGAATAATTATTGTATTCTTCTTTGTATAAGAATCTGGTGGGTAATGCTGGCGCCTAGTAGGTGTTCAATGAATTTTTCTTAAACTCAAAGAACTAAGACAAAGGCCTGCTCTCAAGGACTTCATAATCCTCTCAAGAGTACCCTGTATTTGTGCAATATGTTCATTTCATCACACATATAATCAAGTCCTACCTAAGCACGGCAGATATTAGGCTTCTCATCTTACAAATGAGAAAATCAAAGCACAAAGGAAATAAGAGATTTGGCCAACAGTTCTGTATTAGGGCTCTCCTTAGAAACAGAACCAAGAGGATGTATGTGTATGTGTATATATACATATATATATATATATATATATATATAGGCTTCCCTGATGGCTCAGTGGTAAAGAATCCACCTGCCAAGGCAGGAGATGTGAGTTCGATCCCTGGATCAGTAAGATCCCCTGGAAAAGGAAATGGCAACTCACTCCAGTGTTCTTGCCTGGGAAATCTCATGGAAGATATAGCCTATGAAGTCACAGAGTCAGACACAATTGAGCACAGCACAGAAGCAGCAATATATATACAATGTAATATTTACTGTGAGGAATTGGCTAATGTGATTATATAGGCTGAGAAGTCCCATAGTCTACCATTTGCAAGCTGGAGACCCAGGAAAGATAGTGGTGTGGTTCATTCCTAAAGCTTGAGAACCAGGGTAGCTAATGGCGTTGATATAAACCCCAGACCAGGGGCAGGAAAAGATGAGATGAAATGCATATCCCAGCTCAAGCAACGAGGCACAAAAGAGGGTGAATTCCTCCTCAACAGACTGGATGGTGTGCACCCACAATGGGGCGGGTTGTCTACTTTACTGGTCCACCAGTTCAAATGCTAATCTTACCTGGAGCCGAGCTCACAGACATAGCCAGACATAGTATTTTCAGCCTAGACACCCAGTGGCCAGTCAAGCTGACACATAAAGTTAGCCATCACAAGTTCCAAGCTCAGAAGTAGTGAAGCCAAGCTAAAATCCAGGCTTTCTAAAATGCATAATCCAACACTCGTTAGTTGAACAAACTTCCTTGGTTCACGAAAATCAAACTGAAAAGGAAGCATCTTGGCAAAGGAAGAAAGCAATATCCATTTATTCATTCACTGACACCCCAGATAAGTAGAAAAAAAGTATCCTGCTTTCCACAGCACATGGCCTTTGGTTATTATTTAGTGGCTATCGATTACTGTCTATCACAGTCATACTTTATTGATAGGGCTATAAACTTTTTAGTTATGAAGAGGAAATCCATATCTAAACATTTTTATTTTAAAAAATAATTTCACTTTACTCAGTGGAAAGAAAACATTGGAACCTTTGTCCATTAAATCTGGTGCACTGCCAGCTTTTGTAAATAAAGTTTTATTAGAACACAACCACACCATTCTTTTAGTATTGTCTGTGGCTGTTTTTGTGCTACAACTGCAGAGCTAAATAGTTCCAAGAAAGACGTTATGGCTCATACCAAGTCTGAAATATTCATGACCTGGTCCTTTACAGGGAAAGTTTGCCAAACTCTGATGTAAATCTTTCTTCTTTCCCTTCCTCTACTGCAAAAGGAAGTAACTAGTGGGAAAAGACATAGCCTAGATTCTCTTAAGGCAAGAAGAGGAAATAATACGTTTTCTCCTTAGACTTTGCAGGTGATACTTCTGAGTCCCTGCCAGCCTCGTGCATTTTGAAGGGCCTAGGAATCATAAGCATTTCTGGCTCTTCATTAGCGCAGCCTTCCTGCCATGCTCTCAGAATAGCAGCAGAAACATCAGAGGATACGGAAACAAGTAAACTTTACATTGAGGAGGATAGTAGGGCTTCTTTAGTGCATCACTGTCACTTTTCTGATGGAAAAACTGAGATATATTTCCATTTTAAGATAAAGGATGGGCGCCCATGAAAACTGAAGATTTGGAGCAAAATGGTCAACTATTAACCACTTTCAAATTTTTTTTTTTTTAATTTTCCATCACCACTTAATATGAATTAGTTTCAATTATGCACCTGAAACAATAACAACAGAATTAAAGTAAACATCTCTAGAATTGTCAGTGAAGGGTATAATATGAAATTAGATACAGTCACATTCTGTCTCACTTTTTATGTTTGTGGCTCTTTTTGGTTTTTTCCATTGGAGTATAATTGCCTTCAATATTATATTAATTTCAGGTGTACAGCAGAATGAGTCAATATTTTTATACACTCCAAAATGATCACCCTGTATGTTTAGTTACCATTTGTCACCATACAATTATTACAGTATTATCAACTATATTCCAAATGTTGTATGTCACATCCATGGTTTATTTATTTCATAACTGCACGTTTATACCTCTGAATCTCCCTTGCCTGTCTCACTCGTTACCCCAATTCCTCCTCTCTGACAAGCCACTAGTTTGTTCTCTATATCTGGGTCCATTTCTGTATTTTTTATTAGTTTTAGATTCCAACTATAAATGAAATTTTACAATACTTATCTTTCTCCATCTCACTAATTTCACTTAGTGTAATACTTTATAGTTCCATCCATTTAGTCAAAGTGGCAAGGATGCATGCCTTTTGTGGCTGAATAATATTCCATTGTATATGTATTTGTTATTGTTGTCATTGTTGTTCAGTCACTAAGTCATGTGCGACTCTTTGCAACTCCATGGACTGCAGTATGCCAGGCTTCCCTATCCTTCACTGTCTCCCGGAGTTTACTCAAACTCATGTCCATTGAGTCAGTGATGCCATCCAACCATCTCATCCCCAGTTGCCCCCTTCTCCTCCTGCCTTCAATCTTTCCCAGCATCAGAGTCTTTTCCAATGAGTCGGCTCATCCCATCAGGTGGCCAGTTAGCTACCAGGCCCTGCGTTGTGCAGTGACTGCTGGTCCTCTAGTTGGCAGGGCCAGATCTCACCATGACTGACTGTGGGGAGCCGGGAACCCAGGTTCGGTTCTGGCCTGCTAGGAGGCAGGTAAGCCCCCAGTGCTAATAGGATGGAAGAAAAACTCCAACTGGCACATGCCTGCATCAGTGTCCTTATGATAAAATGACCTCCCTAGAACGGCTGCTTGCAGCATCTGTGTCACCAGGGGGAGTCCCGGTTGCCTCCTGCCTCTCTAGGCATTGCTGTGAGATCAGCAAGCAGCTATGACTTAGGCTTCTTTCAGATTACTGCCTCTGAACTTGGGCTCAGAGCTTGTGAGATATTCTACACTCCCTTTTACACTCCCTTTAAGAGTGGAGTCTCTGTTTCCTACAGTCCTCTGGCTGTCTTGTGCCTGAGCCCCGCTGGCCTTTAATGTTAGGTGTTCTGGGGGCCTGTCTTTCCAGTGCAAGGTCCCTGAGATTGGGAGCCCAACGCGGGATTGAACCTCTGCAACTGTGATCATCTTCCTGTTTGCTCCGTCTACCCAAGGGTGTGGGTCTTGACTAAACCGTGCCTCTGCCCCTCCTACCCGTCTTGTGGTTTTTTTGTTTATATATTTAGTTGTAGGAAATCTTTTCTGCTAGTCTTCAGGTGGTTTTTGTGGAGAGTTGCTGTGCAAACAGCTATAATTTTGGTGTGCCCATGGGGGAAGGTGAACTCAGGGTCTTCCTACTCCAGCATTTTGACCACACTTCCCTCAGTTTGGTTTATCATATATGTGGAATCACCAACTTCAATGCTTTGTAAACAAACAAAAAATATTCTTGATGTTTACTTACATAGAAACAGAAAGAGAAAGCAGACATGTTTGCTTACTTAGCAGCCCCAGAGGAGTGTCTATAGTTTTTACAACTGATTGCAAATATATTTTTAGAGGTGGGAATGTTCTGTACAGTCTGTCCACTACTTTCCAACTTTGCTCCATAAACTCTTTTTGTTTTGTTCCATAAACTCTTCAGCAGCTCCACTCAGTATGATGCTGGCTTTCAACTTCCTTTCAGCCTGGGTCACCAAGAGCCACAAGAGCCATTGTAGGCCAGTCCCAAAAGAAAAAGGTATCTTCCTTACCCCTTGGGCAGGTACTGACATGTGCAATAGTTTCAAAGTTTATGGTTATTACTCTCTGGAAACATCTGTCTGCTGGGTTTAGTTTTTCCTGACATTGTACTACATCATAAAATCTGCTGCCAAGGGTACTTAACTTGCCAAGGGTACTAAACTTAACTGCTAGTTTAGTCACTTTACTACTTTATTTCTGTAGGCCAAATAGACTAGAGAAAATCAGTAGCAATTCCCCACTCCATGGCCCCCATAGAATAACCTGGCTCCATTGGTTGAAAGTTTTTATTCTGCGAAGCTTAACACTCTCATTTCATGGGAAGTGATGGGTCTTCTTGGCTTATGTGTAACAAAGAGTTGCACTGAGATTTCCCATGTAATGTGATTGCTCTCAGGAAACCTCTCAAGGAAAGTCTGTTTTTAAAGTAAGTGGATCATATGGGTCTAATCAGTTGAAAGAAACCAAATTCATAATTGACTTTTTATTATCAAATATAGTACTTTAAAATAGCTTTTTGCTTGCAGGGAAAAATAACTTTAAAGCCTATTTTTATCCCCTTTTACTTTGTTCCCAGTAAAAATATTTAAGTTACTTCAGAATTTCTGTTATTCATTTTCAGATAATGTAATGGCTATTATCATATATTCATAGAAAATTGCAATAATTAAGTTATTATTTGCCTAATAAATTGACCATTTCTTTTATGGAAAAACCATTCAGGCCAGACAACTATTGTCAAACATCGTTTAACATATGTTTTCAACCTTTGCCATAGCTCACTTTCTTGCATAAACAGACCTTTTGAAACAAAGCATGGAAAATTTAATTCACATGGGTGCATATTATCAAAACTATTAGTCTGGATTATTTTCCATGATGTCAGCACCAAAATTGCCTCTTGAAAAGATGCCTTTGAAAGCAACATTCACATAGATTATACAACGTTGTCTCTTTCTTAACCTTTGCAAACAACTTTTACTTCATTCATGACTATAATTAGCATGTTATTCTTCCAAGGCCTCTTCAACTGCATGTGGCCTGTTCATCAGCGTGGCAACCTGGCCTGTAGTTCTTGGAGCTCATTTTAAGGGTGAATCTCTGTCTAGTCAATTCCACCAAGGTTCCTTCCCATGTAGAGACTGCAGCCCATCAGCTTCTCAGTGCTGCCACCTGTTAATTTAGGGCAGCCTCAAGTCCTTTCATGCATTGGAGAAGGAAATGGCAACCCACTCCAGTGTTCTTGCCTGGAGAATCCTAGGGACGGGGGAGCCTGGTGGGCTGCCATCTATGGGGTCGCACAGAGTCGGACACGACTGAAGCGACTTAGCAGCAGCAGCAAGTCCTTTCCAGAAGCTGGAGTAATGAGCGACTGGACACCGAGGTCCAGCTGTCCGCGACTGTTATGTGTCAGGAAGGCACTGTGACTAGTGAGCCTGGGGAAGGTGGTCACAGAGGTTCCAGCCCACCCGTCACGTTGTCATTCACGCGGGCTCACCTAGACACAGCGTGAGGTGACCTGAGCCCCTCAGGCCCCGATGGGCATTGCTGCATGTGAGACATTTTCAGATGTCTTCCTTTACAATAAGCAGGAGTTTTAGACAATCAGTCACTTTAATTCTTTTCATGATTTCATCCTTGTTAGTAAAACTGGTGGAAATTGTGTAGCAATTGTGTGTCAGTGGGATGCTCAGTTGGCATTTTTAACTCAATTTGGTATTTATATACTTGGTTGTTAGGTTAAAACACACAAACTCCGAGCTTGATGCGTCCTCGTTTAGCCTTTAAAACAGTTCTAGAGGAGAGGCAGTTAGGTGTATGGACAGGGGGCTGGGCAGGGACCAGCTGCCACGTGACTGACTGACTCAGAAGCAGCAGCATACGGAAGGATGTAGTTCCATTATTACTCCCATTATTACATTACAGAAGATGTTGTGCGGAAAATAGAACGGAAACAGAGCTGCCCAGAGGGTCTCTCTTGGAAAATGGTGGAATTAATGTTCCGGTGGGGATCTTAAAACCCCAACAAAGGAGTTTGGATGTGACAACAAGAGAAAGGAACCGTACCTCTTAAGACGGGAAATTGGCGTGACTGAAGCAGGCCTGTGCCAGGCTGAATTCCAACTGCACCGCTGCTTCGGCTTGATGGGTCAGGGCTATCACTTGTGAAATTCAAATGTTAACCTTCTTAATAAGACCTTCCTGGACACTCTGTCCAAACTTCATCTCCACCCTGTCCTCCCCTGCTTGTGTAGGGGTTTTCCACCTCCTTAGCAGTTATCACTCTCTAACATTATATACGTTTTATTTGTTGACACTGTTTGCAACCCGGTTATCCTACAACAGAGATTTTTGTCGATTTTATTCACCGCTGTGCCTTCAGCACCAAGAACGCTGCCTGGCACATGGCAGATTCTGAGTAATATGTGTTGTGTGAGTAAATGAATTTACTAGTACCTGCACCCCACTCCAGTACTCTTGCCTGGAAAATCCCATGGACGGAGGAGCCTGGTAGGCTGCAGTCCATGGGGTCGCTAAGAGTCGAAAGCGACTGAGCAACTTCACTTTCACTTTTCACTTTCAGGCATTGGAGAAGGAAATGGTAACCCACTCCAGTGTTCTTGCCTGGAGAATCCCAGGGACGGGGAGCCTGGTGGGCTGCGGTCTATGGGGTCGCACAGAGTCGGACACGACTGAAGCGACTTAGCAGCAGCAGCAGTAGCAGCACCGACCTGATTCTAGTTACTGGTTAGTGGTTAGTAGCAAATCAGAGAGAGAAGGTTCCTGCCTTTGTGGAGCTTACTTTCTCACAGAGGAGACTAAAATGAACAAGCAAATAAGAATTCCAGTTGATGTTATTTGCAGAGGAAAATGCAACAGGGAAACAATATCAAATATCAAATAGAATGTCCTCCTGTTTCATGCATTAATATATGACAGTAGGAAGACTGGTTTTGCTTTTTATTTTAAATTCATTATTTCTTAACTGTCTACACTGGTTTTCAGTCTCAGTAGTGTCTCCTGGGAAGAACGCAGAAACAAGGGCCTGACTGATGGTTTCTGAATTGCAGCCTCGGGCCCTTTAGGAAACGGTGTTCTGTTCCCTCTGAAGACAAGCACGGTGCATTTGGGGATTCTTGGAGTAGGGAGTTGGTAGTTCATGTTAGGAATAAATGGATCAAGATTAACATAATAAAATGTAAAAGCAGTAAATGTAAGCTTTTCAGAAATTTAAGTGAGAGAAATTTAGATTTAGTTTACATTGTTAAATTTGAACCAGTGGTGTCATTTACTTCTTTAAAAAGAGTACAACTTTAGGCTGCATTAATATTTCTATTTCAAGGAAAGAGAAGTTACAGACAAAATCATATCTTTATGAAGTATACCCCAGATACCCTGCATCATCCAGAAAGTACTCGAGGCTGCTAACAAAACACATATGGTATAAGTGGATAAAAATAAGCGAAGGTCTGTGGTCCCACTAAACTGAAGGCCCTGTTAAGCACAGACCATGCCAAAGTGCACAGTGCCAGTAAATATCCAGTGACTGAAGTAATACAGTAAAGGTAAGACAATGACAGGATAATTTAAAGAAGTCAGGAGTGACATTAATCCTTAAACATTTGCCAGAAGGATCTGTGCCATTATTACCAAGTCACAAATTCACCACCCAGCTTCCTAGCAGCCAAGGCAAGGAGACAAATACGTTAAAAGATTACTGCCTTCATAAAGTAAAACCTCAGCATTTTCCCCAGAAGCAATAGATGGTGCTTTAGCTCAATGGATCATGGGATTTCACTTGTCTTCAAAACACAAGCCTTACAGAGTTTTCTCACCTTTAAAGACACCAAACCACCTTTAAAGACACCAAACAACCTTTAAAGACACCAAAAATGTATTTAATTACCATTGCGTTGCAATGGAAGTTAGGGCATGTGGTAGATAGATTTAATGTGCAAAATGCCCTTTTATGGAAAAATTATACAAGAAGGACATTTTGCAAAGTGCCAAGTTTAGAAATAAAGACAAATTTAGGATGCCGAAAGAAAAAAAAAAACTGGGCTCCAGTTTCCTTAGGCAGATTTCTCAGATTTCTTTCCAGATTTCTCAGGCAGCACTTCCTCAGGCAAATGCGGTGGCAGCCGGCGGGTTATCTGTGGTCGCTGATGCCAGCGTGTGCACTCCAGTCCTCGTGATTCACTGCGCACCATGAGGTCTTTCCTCAGATACACACTCTATTAAAGCGGTAATGAGAAATTCATGAGAAGTCAGAGGCAGGGTTGAATTTCCTTCAGAAGTTTCTTCTAAAGAACTGTTTTCTTTGACAACTTCCTATCTACTTCCTGTTGTCATTCTTTATTTTAATTCCGCAATTCGGGTCCCTTTCAGACATTTGCAATCACCTCTACCCCACAACTTTCCTAAATAGTTGACTCACATGGACAGTTACGCGTGGAAAGCATATCGTCCCCCAAAATCCTTGCCAAGAGCACCTTCTAAGTGGGAGTGTGTGGTTGCTGCACCCACAGAAGCCTGTGCTGTAAGTCTGCCTGCTGACTGAGCTCAGCTGCCTCAGAGAGAACTGTCTCCATCAGCCCCTCTTCCTCCTTCTCCACTGTGTTATTCACCGCGGCTCCTGCGGGGCTGAGGTGTGTGTTTGTGTGAACGATGTTGCATAACTTCCTTTATTTTCCCATCACTTTAATTCTTCCTAAATGAACCCCTGCTCAAAGCATGAACTGGCTTCCCAAGTCACAGACGTCATCTATTCCACAAGCACCCACATTATTTCCAAGTAGACCCTTCTCCCAAAGTAAGAGGAGCCTGGTGGGTTATAGTCCACAGGATGGTGAAGAGTCAGACATGACTTAAGGGACTGAGCATGCACGCACCAAAGTAAATCTGACAAACTGGGCTAATTAAAGCCCACAAAAGCTGATGGTAGTTTTCTGGGATAAACATAGAGGCCTTTCAACTGACAATATTTTGTATCATAAATACCCTTCTTTTCCTCTTATAATAATCTCTGCGTTCTAAAGGACAGAAAGTCCACATCAAAGTTAATTTCCTCAGAAACAAGACATAAATGGTTGCTTCAGGCAAAGTAAAAGCCAATAGGTGTTACAGAATGATTTTCTAGGAATACAGATTTTATGATACCGCAGGATTAATTATAAGAGAAAGAATATTCATATTCTTTCAAAATTATTTTAAAACCTACCTGTAGGGGGAAAATAAACAATTAGGATTAAATACGTGAAAATAAATATCTAAAATGCTCTAGGATTAAAAAAAAGAAACATTACCTGAGTAAGTTGGTGACCCATGCCTAATAGGTAATTTTCCACTCCCCAGCGCCTGACTCATCTCCTACCACAGGCTTCTAATTTTTGTGTGCCACGAACCTTCAGCAGTCTGGTAAAGCCTGTGAGCTTTTCCTCAGAAAAATGTTTTAAATGCATAAAATACAGGTGATTACAAAAGAAAAAAATTAAATTTGAAATGCTATTATTAAAATATTAAAGTGTCCGATAGAATTATACATATGCTTCTTTATTGATGAGGTTAAAAAAAAAAAAAAAAAAAAACAACTCCCAGCAGTGGGTCTAATAACTACCGTAATCTTGAAATAGTGATAAGGCAAAATCAACATTTGAGATGAAACACAAATGGTTCATCTACAGCTGTAGAATGGGGTCTGAAAATATCTGTGGTTTCTGTGAGTGACAGACTCACGAGTCCTGCTGATACCATTGTGGTTTTTAATCCTGATGATACCTTCATGGTTTTTTGCCATGATTCGTGACAAAGATATAATTTTTCCCATCCACATTCACCCCTCCCTGAAATTCTACCTACAGAGCCCTTGGGGACTTGTATACCCTAGATAAAGACACCCCATGTCTAGTGACTCTTGCCTCTGCTCCCACTTCTATTCAGCCTGCAGAGGGGTGGAGTAGGGTGGTTCTCAGACTGCGCATGGGTGTGTGGGACCTTAGGAGCAGTGAGGTCCACAGAGCCACACTCTGACCCAGCAGTGCAGGCAGTCCCCTCCGGGGTGATGCTGTCAGCCCAGTGCTTCTCCAGCCAAGGGCCCTGTCTCTGGCAGGGCCACCCAGAGCTACTTCACAGCAGCGTGTGTCTGTTGTTCCCATAATGCCACTTTCCAAGATCAGGAAGTGTCCCCAGTTAGCCTGTATGCCGTTTAAACCTTCTGTGCTCATTCTGCACTTTCTGTTCATTTGCTTCCTCCCGGAAGAGGGCACTCCTGTATCTCACCCAGAACTTGTGCCCAAGATTCAGACCCACAGTTCCATGTGGGTGTCCAAGATTGGGGTTGTCTTCTCCTCAGAATCTGGTTTTCCTCTTCACTGTCCTGACTTTTCCCCTCCTGACTTGTTAAGAGCATCACCAGTAAGTGCGGATGGAGACCTCAGATTTCTCAGCCCCCACCCGCTTCCCAAACTCTACCTGCAAGGCCAAGAGTTACCAAGTGAGGGAGCTACTGCTTTAACAACATCCCTTCAGGCTGCCTCATTTCTGCCAGCAAGCTCTCAGCCTAACCCGAGTCACCATTACTCCTCACCCTATTTCTCAGCTACTCAGAGATGTCCTAACACACGTGGCTGCTGACTTGGTCTTCCCAGAGGGCACGTCTGATGAGATGAGCTTCCTGTTCAGAAACAAAGGCTACTTCCTGTTCAGTGGCCTCCACTGTCTGCTGAACTACAGACAGACCCTGAAGTATTATCCGTCATGGCCCCAGACTCCCAATTCAAGCCACCTGTCCCATCCATGCTACAGTTAAACTCAGTAACTTCTTGTTCCATGAAACAGGGAGCAGGAGCAGATACTTTATCTCATCCATTTTCTGGCTCGTTGCCTTTCTCCTACTGTACTCTCCTTCTGGAATGTGTTTCTCCAGAAATTTCTCTTGTCAAAGCCCAACCTTTCCTTCAAAGACCAGCTCCAGCAACACCCACTTTTGGAGATTTTCTTGATGTGCTTCCACAACTCCCAAATGAACAGAACACGCCCCCCAACCCCACCACTTCCTTTCAGGCTCTGTGATATTTCTCCTAGCATGTATCTGTCTCTACCTTCATGACGACTGTCTTGTGTGTTCTCTTTATTCACCACACTGCTTGTTAAGGATAGGGTCTACTTTGGTTTATTCTCATCTCTCAGTTATGCTTGGCATGTTTTTCGCGGAGGGTACTCAGTACATGTTTTCAATGGAGCCAAGATGATTCCTATGTTAAAAAAAAAAAAATGAAGTTGCAAGAATGACTTGCTTTACACTTTTCATGAACCACCAAAGAATAAGCTAGCTAGAAGGAGTTCACTAACTGTACCCTGTTGATTAATTAGTGAGTTTTGGTGATGCTTGCACCTGGCCTTCACCCACGCAGTTGAATGGCCTAGACCATCCCTTTCCCCAGCCACACAACCGTAGTGCAGACCAACCCTCCTGGGCCTTCAGGGCTCGTTTCAGTCCTTACCTGCTCCAAGAAGTCTTCCCAAACCCCAGGTCTGACTCTGTAGGTATACCACCTGTGCAGTCTCATGGAGCCCAGAACTGAAGGGTGCCACACTTGGTGTCACGCTCCACTGTCATTGCCTTGAAATTCTTCCTAATCTTTAACAAAGGGTCCCCACGTGTTCACTTTGCACCAACACCACAAACTAAGTAACCAGTCTCGTGCGATTCCTCCTGTCCCGTATGCTCCTGTCATCCCCTGCATCTTCCCTATCTTTGCAGTCATCACTCAGAATTTTCACTTACTTTTTACATCTGTTTGCTACCCTGTATGCCTCAACAGATCATAAACTCTGCAAAGGCAGGAAAAGAAAGTCTTGTTTATTGTTATATCCCTGTGACTCAGCCTAGTATCATATGCATAATCAGTATTTGCTGACTGGACAAGTGGATGAATGGTTGAAGGAAGGAAGGAATTTGGGGATTAATAAATGTATGTGTTCATCCATACCCTCTTGGGCAGCCAGAGCAGTGGAAGTCATTGGTTTTCTGTCTTCAGCTGGGCTCCCATAGAAATAACAGATTTCTAGTACAGAAACTACTCTTGTTAAAAAGGAGGGTAAGATCAGCTCAAGAGAGAAAATGGGCAAAGCACTGACATGAAGGCAAAAGATTAAGCAACACCCAGCTGTTAATGAAGAAGGCACTCACAAAAGGGCTAGTGATGTAGGTCTGTTTTGAAAATACACATGGGGGTCATGAAGCCACTATGGAGATGCTCTTGGAGGAGACGGTGTCTTAGTGACTGAGTCATCCCCTGCCTGCTTCTCTGCATGTTTTCTGCTCACCCTGGACTCGGGAGGCATCTCTAGATAGCAGTCACTCACCAGAGGGAAACATCTGTCACTGTCTGTATTTGATGCCATATCATTCTCCGAACTACTTTAGTGATCCCTGGGTTTCCAGGTGTAGGTGTGCTGGAATTTGATTTCTAGTTTACGATTCCCAGTCTTTTAGAGCCAATTTATAGTAAAATTGGAAGAATCCTGAATCATGAAGTACATGCGTCAAAAGTATGATGAGTGGTTATTAACTCAGATACCAAGTTTTCTCCCTAGTAGCGTCCTTCCCTGAAGCCCTTCTTGAAGGCTTCTGCTATTCAGAATGGTAACTACTTCCTTCTCAGCGGGAAGAGAGAGAGAAGTCCCCCCACTTCCAACTCCAAGAGTCTTGCCAGACCATCACTGCTATCCTCCCTGCTCCTCAGCAACACTGCACGGTGACTCCAGGACAGACAGTGCTCGAACCCTCTTCCTGCTAAATAGCCTGGGATGAGTCACAAAATGTTCCTAATTCTCAGTTTTCATGTCTACAAAACAGGGACAATGAGATTTCTACTCCATAAATTTGAGAGGATAATGTGGAAAGTGCATGTGAAAGGGACTTAGCACAGTGTCTCCCTTATAGGAAACCCTCTGAATGTAAGTAATTATCAGCAGACCCACTTCACTTCTGCACCGAAATGGATGTATAGAAATAAGGAATGCTTGGTATCAATCAGGAGTCAGCAAATTTTCCTCTAAAGGCTAGAGAGTAAACATTCCAGCCTCGTGCTTAGAACACAAATCTCAGTTCTGGAGTTTTGCATGAATGCAGCCATAGGCAATACACAAGTGAATGAGTGTGGCTGTAGGGGCCAGATTTGTCCCCTGTCCCTAAGTCACCAATCCCTGGCTTTGAACTCTTGGGAGCCCCAGTCAAGTGTAATAGAAAGACATGCAGATTTGTCAGAGGAAGACAAGAGGGGCCAAAGGCTAGATCCACGCGATGCTAAAGAACACAGAGCTGATGTTTTAAAGGAGATTGTTGAATAAGAGATGAAATTATGTGAGTCAGTCCTCTAGAATACAAAGAAATATTTCAGATTGCTATTATGTAGCAGTATTTTATGTTATCATTGCCTCATAAGTAGAAGGCAATACTTGGAAGCAGTTTTAATTTTGTTTCTCCACCACAATAAATTACAAGGAGAATCAGCAGTCGCTTATAATATTGTTAAAAGTTACAGGTCAGACAGGGTTTTCTGAAAACCACAATTTGGCAATATAGCTATATGACTTAGAGCAAGTAGCTCAGCTATTGGGATTTTTTTTTTTTTTAATTTCAGAATAAGTAAATTTTCAACGTTAAAACCAAGCCTGCCCGTTTTATTAGACATTTACTTTGGGAACTTGGTTTCCCACCCCGGGGCCCCAGAGGTTCAGTATTTCTAGGAATGAAAATGTCTGCAAATTGACTGCTAGACATGCTCCCTGTCACTACAGCACAAATGAAGCTGGGCAGGGGAACATTTCTGTAAGGGTTTGACCGGAAAGGAATGGAAAGCATGTGGGTAGCAGAAGTCACTTTCTGTTCTTATTATTAAAATAAAGAAATGACAAATGAGAATCCGGGAGCAATGTTGGACTCTAAAAAGGAGCCCATGGCTTAGTAACCACTCAGAACGCTTGACGGTTCACCAAAGCTGCTAAACAGGGGGGTGAGTCTGCTCCTTTAACAGCAGAGCGGCTACAGTTTGTGCTCCAAACAGGAAAGCAAAACACACTTCTGGGCCTTTCAGGATGCCTGCTCAGGAGAGCTCTTTGTAGGAAATTTACAGATTCCTAGCCGAGGGAGGACATTTAAGCATAGTACACAACACACACACACACACACACACACACACACACCCTCATCAATAAAGTTACAAAGGAGCCCCACATGCACTGGACATCACATTGTACTTTGATATTTTAAATGGCTAGCCGCTTTTAGAGCTTTTACAATTTAACCAATGTCAATTCAAATGGATCGTGTGCTTTATCCACTGGAAATGAGAAATTAAGTCTGTCATGCTGAGGCCAGGTTCTCATCAGATTTCTCTTATTTTGTTGTTTTGCAGTTTTCTCCTCGTCTTTGGTTGCTTGATTTTGTCAGTGTTTTCCACCATCCCTGAGCACACCAAATTGGCCTCAAGTTGCCTCTTGATTCTGGTAAGTGAAACATAAAAACAAATGTTTACATAAAGTTTACATAATGTGTGGACTGTCTATAATATTTATGCAATGCATTTTGTCCCACAAAAAGTTATCTCTAGAAAAAACAAGAGTTTCTGTGTAGTATAAAAGTCCCAAATGTCACTGAAACCTTTGCCTGCTCTTTTAATCTTTAGTTAGTCCTCTAGAATACATGGACATATTCCAGATTGCTGTTATGTAGCAGTGTCTTATGTGATTGTTGCCTCCTAAGTAGAAGGCAATACTTGGAAGCAGTTTTAATTATGTTTCTCCACCACAATAAATTACAAGGAGAATCAGCATCCATGCAGTCTCTCATAATATTGCTAAAAGTTACAGGTTAGAGAGTGTTTTCCGATAACCACAATTTGGCAATATAGCTCCTTAGAATTGGCCAAGAACTGTGAGGATATAGCACCTCATAATAAAACAGAAGGCTTCATGCTCTTTTCAACCAACAGACTGTATTATGAATTTTGCTGCTAATGCAGTTACCTGGTGAGAAATTCTATAGTTTGCTCTGTTTCCATTATGCTGTCAATCCTCAACCAGAAAGAATTGCTCAATTCATTTTAAAATGGAAAAATACCACAAGATATTTTAGTCTGAATTATTCTGGGCCTTTTCAGCTCTTATCCGTTCTATTACAACTGAGCTATGGTACTGTATACTTAAATCACAGCTGATTGAAAGTTTGGTTCATTTACATCCATTTTGACCTACTCACCATGTCCCAGAGTATCAGACTTGACAGTGTCAGAACTGTCTGAATGAGCTATAAATTGGAACAACTTACTTTTCCATAACATTTGGTGGACTAGAGAGGGAAAGAGAGAAAGAGGAGGGTGGAGTAAGATGAGTGTGTGCCCTAATAAACAGAAATTGGTTATGCACAGCAATGAACATTTTACAAAGGAGAGTACTTTTACCTTGAAGCCAGAAAGTGAAAGGTGTCAACTCATATAACCTGGAGAGCTGCTCTTTTCCTTGCCCTGTCAGAGACTGGTTTGTGCATGGAGTTACCAAGACTTGATCCAGACTCCATCCTACATGAAAGAGAAATCACTTTCGAACTTAGAATGAATCTTTTCCAATTTGTTTCCATACAAATTGTACTCAGCAATATATTACTAACATCAAGGTTACTATTTCAAAGCCCAGGCAGACAACAAATAGACTAAAGAGCCCACTGGGGATTTGTTCTATTTCTAGGGGTTCCACTGGGGTAGAAAGTGGGCTTTTAGCTTCATACACCAAATGGTCTGAGCAATTCAGTCCTTGCTAAAGAGTTTCTAAATAGTTCAAAGAAACCTATGTTATTAAAAAGGCAAAAGCTGGTTAATATCATGATTTTTAAAATTTCCTGAGCAGTAGACAACTAACCAGAGTTCAGTAACTAAAGTATATGTGAGTATATAAAAATATAGATGTTTTATACCTCCCATTGTTTTTTTGCCAGTTTTATTGAGATATATTGACATATATTGTGTAAGCTGAAGTATATAGTGTGATGATTGTATATACATATATATTGCAAAATGACTACCACATAAACTTAGTTAACACTTCATAAGTTCACATGGTTACCATTGTGTGTGTGTGTGTGTGTGTGTGTGTGTGTGTGTGTGTGTGAGATGAGAATGCTTAAGATCTACTCCTTTATCAACATTCAAATATACAGTACAGCATATTACCTACAGCCACCATGCTGCACGTTAGACCCTCAGAACTCATTTGTCTTGTAATAGGGAGCTCATAGCCTTTGAGCATCTTCACCCATCTCCCCCACCCTGCCTGCACAGTCACCAGGCTACTCTGTTTCTATGAGGTCAGGGGTTTTTGACTTTTAGATCCCACATGTGGGTGAGATCATACCATATTCTCTGTCTCACTTATTTCACTTAGCATAAGAACAATCCATGCTGTCACAATGGCAAGATTTCTTTTTATGGCTGAATATTATTCCATTTCACATGTGTATGTGTCATGGATAGATAGTTTCCATGTCTTGGCTGCAATGAATATGGGGGTGCAGAGGTCTCTTTGAGATCTTAATTCCATTTCCTTCAGATAAATACCCAGGAGTAGGATAGCTGCATCATATGGTAATTCTGGTTTTGGTTTTATAAGGAAACATCACACTGTTTTCCACAGTGGCTACACCAATTCTGCATTCCCACCAACTGTGTAGGAGGGTTCCCTTTCCTCCACATTCTCCTCAACACTGATCCCTCGATTTTTAATGCAGCCATTCTCACAGGTGTGAGGTGAAATCTTATTGTGATTTTGATTTGCATTTCCCTGAGGATTAGTGATGTCAAGGGCCTTTTTGTGTACCCATTGGCCGTTGATAAGTCTTCTTTTATCCCTCAGTCTTTTTTTTTTTTTCTCTAATTCCCTTGTTTTTAATCAAGTCTATTAAGATACAATTTACACAGAACAATCATCATGCATTTTAAGTGTCTACTTTCGTGAGTTTTGACAAACACCTGTTGTTTGTCACGTGTATTCGTTTCTTAGGGCTGTATAACAAAGTGTGTCATATACATGAAATTATATATATCATTGTGTTGAGTGAAAGAAAGAGGTATTATATAGTCTTGTGTTTGGCTTCTTATACTCAACATGATAGTTTTGATATTCATTTGTATATTTTTTAATTGAAGTATAGTTGATTTGCAATGTTCTGTTGGTTCTGGTGTATAGCAAAATGATTCCAATATACATTTTTTTCCTATATTCTCTTCTATTGTGGTTTATTAGAGTGTGTTGAATATAGTTCCCTGTGCTATACAACAAGTAGGACCTTATTGTTTATTTTGTCTATGGTAGTTGGTATCTGCTGATCCCAAACTCCTAATCTATCCCGCTCCCCACTCCCCATCTCCTTGGATAACCATAAGTTTGTTTTCTATGTCTATGAGTCTGTTTCTGTTTTGTAAATAAGTTCATTTATATCATATTTTAGATTACACATATAAGCAATATCATATGATATTTCTCTGACTTACTTCACTTAGTACGATAATCTCTGAGTGCATCTATTTTGCTGCAAATGACATTACTTCATTCTTTTTTATGGTTATACTATTTCACTGTATACATGAACTACATCTTCTTTATCCATTCATGTGTTAATGGACACAGGTTGCTTCTGTATTCTGGCTATTGTAAATAGTGCTGTCCTGAACATTAAGGTGCACGTATCTTTTTGAATTACGTTTTCCTCCAGATAGGAGTGAGATTGCTGAATCATATGGTAGTTCTATTTTTAGTTTTTTAAGAAACTTCCATGCTGTTTTCTGTAATGGCTGCACCAATTTACATTCCCACCAAGAGTGTAGGAGTATCCCTCAGTCTCAAATGCCTGCAGCTCTGACAAAGTTGAAACCAGTCCTTTTCTGTTCATGTCCCCAGATCCTTGCTGCCCCTCACCACTGCTCCACTCGCCCGTTGACAATGAAGGGAAAGCTTTAACAGCCACGAGCACAGTCATCAGGCACATTTACCAGGGAACTATAGCAGTCAAAATCTGTTTCCTTCCTCACCAAACACAAGTGGTTATTGTGCACATGAGTCAGGCCTAAAGTGGGCATCAGAGTCACTTCTGGTTGGAGGGACAAGTCTGTGTAAAGAGCTGCTGTAATGTACAGTTTGTGGTGAGAAAACTCTTGCAAAGATACTTTTTTTTTTTTACTATTAGGAAAGCATGATACGTTCCCAAATGCATCCCTTTTCAAATATTCCTGGTTCATTGGCCCCCATCAGGCCCCAGTGCACGTGGAAGTGGAGTGACCATCATATTTGGTGCCTTCTTTGCACTGAGCTCAGCACTGGGGTTTAATCCTCACAACAGCTTTATGAAGCAGGTGATGTTACTACCCATTTTTAACAGACGAGGAAACGAAGGCATAGAGAAGTGATTCCCTAAAATTACTCAGCTAAAAAGTGTTAGAAGTGGAATTTGGAGTCCTGACTCCAGAGTCTACATCATGCTCTTCATTCTGGGCTCCGTGGTCCCCATTTGGCTTGTAATCAAGGCCAGTAAGCTATAGGTTTACACGCAGCAGGGGAGTGCAGTTCTGGGTGACAACAGAACCTATGAGCTCAAGAGAACAGAGCAAAGCACCAAGGACAACAAAAAGCTGGTGTTGTTTTCCTGTGCTCTGTAAATTTTTCAGAACTGAAATGGAACTAGCATTTAACTACCTTTCACATATCAGGCTCACTGATTTCTTATTAAAGCAAACGACATTTTTGAAAACTTGCGATATGAGCATCATTCCTCCCATTTTACCACACTAAGTATAAGGCAGAGCTCAGGCTGCGCCCCAGACCCGGCTGCCACCTCGCACTCTCTTCCCCCTCAGTTGAGACCAACAGGTCAGCCCAGTGAGTCTGGCGTCGCTCAGGGCAGCTTTACCATCCAAGCCTTCCCTGTGGTTCCACATATGCCAAGAGTGAGTCCTGAAACCCTTTTATTTAGGTTAAGTTCATTTCTTTTTTCTTAAAGAGTCTGTTTACAAAGCTGTCACAAACGGGAGTATCCCTTCACACCACTAGCAGTGCTTTGTATCAAGAATTACAAATCCGGATTTGTGAACAATCAACAGCTCCCATCTGGCGTGCCAACAGTCCCGGCTCCTTTGTGCAGATGACCTGAGCACCTGTTGGTGAATGGAGCTCTCCTATTTTCAGTTAAACTAGTGTGGAAAGTTTTGTTCAAGTTTGTATGTTTCTGCATCTATATCTCACCTTCTTAATAGCAATGCTGCTTGGAGCCCAATTCCTCTCTATTGGATAACCTCTTGTCTTCCACATTAAAGTATTCATTTTGGCCTTTAAATGTAAACTCTTCAACATGTTGATGATTTGTATATATTTCCTGTGACATCCTCCCCTGATGACCTCTCCTCTTAATGAAAATGATGTATATCGTTTGCAAAATGTTCATTGAAGGTGGTCATTTCTAAGATGGCTGACACATATGCAGTAAAAAGAACGTCATTATTAGTTTCAGCAAGAAGAGAATGTCTCAGTGTATTTGCTCCTCTGCCCTCCTGCTGGAGAAGGAAATGGCACCCCACTCCAGTACTCTTGCCTGGAAAATCCCATGGATAGAGGAACCTGGTAGGCTACAGTCCATGGGGTTGCCAAGAGTAGGACACCACTGAGCGAGTTCACTTTCACTTTCCTCCTGCTGTGTGGGTAGGACTTCCAACCACAATGGATTGTGCTGAGCATCTGGACAAGACTCATACACACAGTCAGAGATCCAGGCTTTCCCAAACATCTGGCTGTTTGGCACCTTCTGGATACAGCATATGCATATTTGCTGGTTGTGCTCTGTGTCACAAAGCAAACATGGGTTTGCTGTTTCTGTGCACAATGAATCAGTTCCTAAAATGTGTACAAATCCAATTTAGGCAGATCTAATTATATCTTCAATGCACTAGTGGAGCTTACTATTTAAAGAAAATCTGTAGTGAATCCTTTTGTAAAGTGAAGAGTCCCCTTGAAAAGCTAATAAGTACATAATTAATCTGTGTTACATGTTTGTTTTCTTCCTCTAATGTGGGTACATGTGGGTTTTTTTTTTTTTTAATCACTGTAAACTACCCATTATATAACACGGTACTGAAGAATTAGATATATTGCTACCATTTCCCATCTATCCTACTGGCAGAAGGAAAGTCAGCCCCAGAAACATTTACCAGTCCTTCCAAAGTAGAAAGGCTTGCACATAAAATTACGTAGATTTGATGTACAAGATGACATTGCATCTTTACATTTAAAGGCTGGCATGGACATTGTAAAACAGGATAACAACGTCAGGACAAGGATCCATTCGAAGGTCTTCAGTCTTCTGTGGATAGAAGATGTGAAATGATCAAAAGTGAGGAATGAGCAATGCTCCTTTCTGTTTATCACATCCCTGTCATGTACTGCAGAAAGCAAGCAGAAGATCCCAAGGAACATTGAAAACTGCAATTATTTTCCTTTGCTTGTCTTTCATCAAGGCAAACGCAAATAAACTTTAAATGATTCATGGGGACTAATGACCCTCATCAATCTGCTGATGACTGAAAAGAAAATGCAGGAGCAGTTTACACCTACACGGAATCTTCACCGAGGATAATAACAGAGTAGGCGAGGCACTCTGTGAAACGTACTTCAGATTCAGAGGGAAGAGTTGTTCAAGTTGAAGATAATGGAATTATGCCTAATCAAGACCATGTCTCCACCCACAATTAAGGCAGCCAAGACCTTCCATACTCCCAGCGTGAGATGTGGATGCCGGGGTCTTCACCAGGGTGTCCAGTGTGTGTCACAGACCTGCTCCACGCGGCTCCGTGTCTTGACATAATGAGCAGCCCTGAGCCAGGCCGCTCTGATGCCAGCAGCTATGTCCTCTAATCACAGAAGCTTATTCAGCAGGAGGAGTGGTGGGGAACATGGTGGTGTTGGAAGCAGTAGAGGGTGGCTAGAAAATAGCAGAGTCCAGGAGGGGTGGCAACTTGTCTTACCATGGTCCCAGGCTTCAATATTTTCCATCGTTTGAAACCTGCTCGGACACCTCCTCCTGCGGAGAATGAACGGGCTCTTCCCTCTGACCTCCTGCAGCACCCGAGTCTGAAGGTGTGTCTCCTCCCTTCTCCATGGATGCCAGAGTGTTTCCGCAGCTCCCAGCGTGGATGAGGTTTTGAGGGGGAAGATCGGGGTACAACAGTAAGCAAAACAGCAAAATCTCTGTCCTCATGGAAAATATAGAGTAGACAAGTTAACAAAACAAGTGTTAAAAATAACAGTAGGGAAAAAAGGGAATAGATAATTACGGAGTGTTTCAATTGTGTGTTCATACAGGTCTGCCAAGAAGGGTAGACTCGCACCAGAGGCTGCAGTGAGGTGAGGCAGCCAGCCCTGCAGGGATTAGAGGAAAGAGCTTTCCAGGTGGATGGAGCGGGGAGGGTAAAAGCCCCAGCAGGACTTCACCTGCTGAGCCTCAGGAGGGTAAGAGGACCAGGCCAGCTGAGGGAGAGAGTGATGTAGGCTGGGGAAACTGAGGCATCATGGGCTGTAACTCAGCAGCAGTGCTGAGTAAAGCAGGATCTGGTGGCAAATTATCAAGAAATCTTCTTTGATGAGAGAAGATGGCTGATGATTTAACTGCACAAGATTAATGTTGAAATGTTGCTCTCTCGTGGATATGGCACCAAAATTAAACCTTGATGCAGTTCCTGACTTAAAAGAACTGGATGGAGCAGGGGAGTCACAAAGGGGCAGCCCTCTGGGAACCATCGGCATCGTTTGTGGAAAACCTAATGGAAAATAACAGAAAACCTAATAGACTACAAGGCAGAAGTGAGGTCTGATAAGCCCAAGGTAGGGGTTGACTGGAACCAAAGACGTGGCCCCTAGACGAATAAGAATTGCAAATCCCGTGCGGTTGGACAGGGCCCCGCAGACAGTTGTGGGAGAACCGAGACTCTCTGCCGCTTGCAGGGTACACCCCGTTTCAGATGCTCCCTGCCTGTCTAGGCTCTTCATCTGCCCTTGGTCTCCTCACTGTCTCTGTGGCTTAGACTCACATCTTCCTTTGATCTGTGTACCCCAGTTCTGGATGTTCCATTTGGTCTCTGATCCTGTATAATTCCACAGATTTCCAGAAATTTCCCTGGATCCTACCTCCCTCCTGTCCTCATTGCTCCAGGCCTGGTGCCTTAATTCACTGCAGTTTTAATTCAGATAAATGTGAAGTGCTTCCTACCTTCCAGCCCAGTGACTGGAGTCCCAGACATGAGTTAAACACCGCCCTGACCTAGTGGCAGACCTGTTAGCATATTCCTGTCTACAGCCTCTGACTAATAGAGGGAAAATGAAAAGCCTTGAGATCATGGATCTATAAAAAATAAATGATGAAACTAGGAGATGAAAGAAAAATGGGTTAATTTGACATTTTTTAATACCCACTTAAGATATTTGGCCACCTGATGGGAAGAACTGACTCATTTGAAAAGACCCTGATGCTGGGAAAGATTGAAGGCAGGAGGAGAAGGGGACGACAGAGGATGAGAAGGTTGGATGGCATCACTGACTCAATGGACATGAGTTTGAGTAAACTCTGGGAGTTAGCGATGGACAGAGAAGCCTGGCGTGCTGCAGGCCATGGGGTCACAAAGAGTCAGACACAACTGAGTGACTGAACTGAACTGAAGATATATGGACATGAGAGAATAAATCTATCTCAAGTCATTGATTTCTCATGAAAGTCACAGATAAGATTACCAAAAGCTACTTTCAATATAGGTCTACTGATCACCCGTACATGGGGAATTTGGGTTTGGAACTATATAAACCCAAAGCTGTTCCCATGCAACCTACCTCCCACTCAGATATTGAATATTGAGTTGGAATATGAGGGTCTTCTTTACCCTGCAGGCCTACATCAGGGGTCACAATTCAGGTAAAAAGACACATCAGTGCTTTTGCAAAGTAGAGAAAAAATTTCCAAGCTGTAAATGGCCGTTTGACAAACAGCATTACAGGCTGGATTCCAGGAGAAGCCTGCAGGCCTGACTTCCTCTGGGGCTGGAAATCATAATGAATCCACAGATCATAATGGAAAATGGAAAACAGAAGTGAGACTTGCAGGTGTCACAGGCCCTCCAGCTGTGCCTTACTGGAGGCTGCAGGCAATTTGTGCTGAAAGGAGAAGCCTAGAAGCCCTCCTCCCAGGAGCCAAAGCACCTCAACAAAGATGCCCTTGGGTGGGGCCCAGACTGAGGGGAGCACCAGCCCTGGGTGGTCAGGCAGGAGAGAGGACTCACTCTGGCCCCCACTCCCCACCCCGGACTCTCCTGAACTTTATTTTCTTAAATCAGATGGAATCAGGTACTTATCACCATCAAATGCAGCCTTCAAAGTAAAGAACAGGGACTTCCCTGGTGACTCAGTGGTAAAGAATCCTCCTTGCAATGCAGCAGACACGAGTTCAATCCCTGATCTGTGAAGATCCCACACACCACAGAGCAACTACACCCGTGCACCACTTCTTCTGAGACCACGCTCTAGAGCCTGCAAGCTTCAATTACTGAGCTTGCACACTGCAACTACTGAAGCCTGTGCACCTAGAGCTTGTGCTCGGCAACAAGAGAAGCCACCACCGTGAGAACACCGTGCACCACAACGGAGAGTGGCCCCTGCTCTGTGCAACTAGAGAAAGCCTGTGCTCAGCAATGAAGACCCAGTGCAACCAAAAATAAAGAAAGAAAAATTAAAATTAAAAAAAGAAGAGAACAATCCCAGCCTGATCAGAGGGCATCGTGCACACTGTAGGCAGAGGATGGGGAGCCTCCTGCTCTTTGGCCTCTTCTAGATCATGATGGTAATAACTGGGGAACTTGTGACTTGATTACACATCTGTGAGTATGGGGCCCCACTTGTTCAACCCATCTGGGTCTCTCCTGCAAGCTCCTTCCTCAGTCACTTTCTGGCTTTGGCCTGGGGTCCCCTGCAGTGGATAATTGTGTCCTCAGGGTCACTGTAGCCAGGCAGGGATGAGCATGCTCCCTGCCACTCCACTCCATTCAGGCAGGCAATGTGTGAGCAGGTTGTGAGGCTTGTCTGTTCATAAAGCCCAGTAAAAGAACTGTAGGCTGGAGTCAGAAACAGGCAACATCCAGCTGGGCTGTTCAGAGGACAAATGATTCCTTAAGGCCCCTCTGCATCCTGAAGGACATCTTGACCTAAAGCTGCTCATCTATCCATTCATCCATTTACTCACCCATATGGAATATTCACTCAGCACCTCCCAGGAATGCTCTGAACCAGAGGGACTATCCATGTCACATGCCAGCTGTATACTTGACACTTACAGTCCCCACCCTGTCTGTCGAAGTTCCTCAAAACCATTTTTCTACTTAAATCAGGTGGAGAGTTTTGAGTATTATGCATATGCAGTTCTCTTTCTTCACAGTCCCATGATGCAAATTGCCTCAAATGTGATGATCAATTGGAGAAGGTTACGGCAACCCATGACTTGGGTTGGCAACTCATGTCCACAGAGAATCCCATGGACAGAGGAGCCTGGCAGGCTATCGTCCATAGGGTCACAGAGAGTCAGACACGGCTGAAGCAACTTAGCAGGTGATGATCAATTGGGTAATGATGTCAGTGTAACATGAAAGTTAAAGATGAGTTTTCCTAAATAGCAGCAGCTGAACATAGAGAAGATCCCCTGGAGTAGGAAACAGCACCCCACTCCAGTATTCTTGCCTGGGAAATTCCATGGACAGAGGAACCTGGTGGACTACATTCCATGGGATCACAGGGTTGAACACCACAGAACACGTACCCACGCACTCATGCATGAGTGTAAAGCACATTATCTGGGCTGAATACAGCGAGCCTGGAGGGGTGGGGTCACATTGTTCTTTGTTTGGACACTTGCTCTGCCTTGGAAGTGCCCGTAGCATGATTCTCTCCAGTCTGTGCAACCACACAAAAGAAAAGTGATCCATCTTTAGCACCATATTTTGTGAGAAGCCTGCACCTCTCTCCCTGTGCCTTGTGATGTGGGGCCCTTGTCTCCAAACCCAGTGGCCTGCACCCTCCCAACACCCCCCATCAGGCTCTCTCCGCACTGATGTGAGTGAGGGCCAGGACTTTCACAGCATCTCTCTGATAGAACTTGACATGTCTTTTAAACCATACTGGTATCTTATTAGGATTGTTGTTTATGTTAAATCTCTGTTGAGAAAGTTCCATAGGCTCAGAGTGGTTTACCCTAGTGCTATTTTTTTTAATTAATTTATTTTTTTTTGAAGGTTAATTGATTTACAGAATTTGGCTGTTTTCTGTCTTGAGAAAGAAGAATGGAACTGGAGCAATCAAGCTTCCTGACTTCAGGTTACACTAAAAAGCTATAGTCATCAAGACCATATTGTACTGACACAAAAACAGAAATATAGACCAATGGAACAAGATAGAAAGCCCTAGCTCTATTTTTATCATAAAGCCTGATTTTTTATGGAGCAAGGTTACCTAAAACCTGGGTTTTCATCAATGCGTTTATTCTTTAAATGATGTATAGGTGATTTACAATGTTGCATTAGAGTCAGTTCAGTTCAGTTCAGTTCAGTTGCTCAGTCTTGTCCAACTCTCTGCGACCCCATGGACTGCAGCACACCAGGCCTCCCTGTCCATTACCAACTGCCAGAGTTTACTGAAATTCATGTTCATTGTGTCAGTGATGCCATCCAACCACCTCATCGTCTGTCATCCCCTTCTCCTCCCGCCCTCAATCTTTCCCAGCATCAGGGTCTTTTCCAGTGAGTCGGTTCTTCACATCAGGTGGCCAAAGTATTGGAGTTTCAGTTCAGTATCAGTCCTTCCAATGCATATTCAGGACTGATTTCCTTTGGGATTGACTGGTTGGATCTCCTTGCAGTCCAAGGGACTCTCAAGAGTCTTCTCCAACACCGTGGTTCAAAAGCATCAATTCTTCAGTGCTCAGCTTCCCTGGTGGCTCAGAGGTTAAAGCATCTGCCTGGAATGCGGGAGACCTGGGTTTGATCCCTGGGTCAGGAAGATTCCCTGGAGAAGGAAATGGCAACCCATTCCAGTATTCTTGCCTGGAGAATCCCATGGAGGGAGGAGCCTGGTAGGAAAGAGTTGGACACGACTGAGCGACTTCACTTTCAGCTTTCTTTATGGTCCAACTCTCACATCCATACATGACTATTGGAAAAACCATAGCTTTGACCAGATGAACCTTTGTTGGTAAAGTAATGCATTAGTTTCGAGTGTACTGCAAAATGTTTCAGGATTCAGTTATGTTATATATATACATATATGTGTGTGTATGTGTGCATGTGTGTGTATAGACATATATATTATTCTTTTCATTATGTTTGTTATAGGATGTTGAATATAATTCCCTGTGTTATACAATAGGTCCTTGTTGTTAATCTATTTTACATATAATAGTGTATATATGTTAATCCCAAATTCCCAATTTATCCCTCCTCCTCTTTTCCCCTTTATAACCATAAGTTTGTTTTCTGTCTGTGAGCCAGTTTCTGTTTTATAAGTAAGTTCATCTGTATCACTTTTTAGATTCCACATATAAGTGATATCATATAACTAAGTCTTTTTCTTTCTGACTTACTTCACTTGGGATCATAATCCCGAGGTCCATCCAAGTTGCTGCAAATGACATTATTTCATTCTTTTTCATGGCTGAATAGTATTTCATTGTATATATGCACCACATCTTCTTTATCCATTCCTCTGTCAATGGACATTTAGGTTGATTCCATGTCTTGGCTATTGTCAATAGTGATGCTTTGAACATAAGGGTGCATGTATATTTTCGAACTAAAGTTTTCTCCACATTTGTGCCTAGAAGTGAGATCACTAGATCATATGTTAGTTCTGTTTTTGGTTATTTGAGGAACCTTCATCCTGTTCTCCATTGTGACTGCACCAATTTCTATTCCCAGCAACAGTGTAGGAGAGTTTATTTTTCTCCACATCTTATCCAGCATTTCATCAATGCATTTATTGCACTGTGGCAAAAAAGTTGGTATAAGTAGATGAGACTATCCATTTGCCAATCCAGAAGTACTTGCTGCATTCTGCTTGATACTATGGTCTTTTTAAGTGAAAGGCATCAGTGTGTCCTTAAGTCATAGGATGACATGGGAGATGGCATTCTTAGGTCACATAAACCAGAAGGATAAAAACCTGTGTCAGATGATGGTTTATTCTTCATCCAAAGTTTCTTCTTCTCCCTTTTCTCAAGCTATATTAAATCTTTAAGCTTTACAAACCTGTTCATGAAAGGTTCACAATTTTTTTAATTAGTCAATTTTTATTTTTATTTTTATTTTTTTAATTTTATTTTATTTTTAAACTTTACATAATTGTATTAGTTTTGCCAAATATCAAAATGAATCCATCACAGGTATACATGTGCTCCCCATCCTGAACCCTCCTCCTCCTCCCTCCCCATACCATCCCTCTGGGTCGTCCCAGTGCACTAGCCCCAAGCATCCAGTATCGCATTGAACCTGGACTGGCATCTCGTTTCATACATGATATTTTACATGTTTCAATGCCTTTCTCCCAAATCTTCCCACCCTCTCCCTCTCCCACAGAGTCCATAAGACTGTTCCATACATCAGTGTCTCTTTTGCTGTCTCGTACACAGGGTTATTGTTATCATCTTTCTAAATTCCATATATATGCATTAGTATACTGTATTGGTGTTTTTCCTTCTGGCTTACTTCACTCTGTATAATAGGCTCCAGTTTCATCCACCTCATTAGAACTGATTCAAATGAATTCTTTTTAATGGCTGAGTAATACTCCATTGTGTATATGTACCACAGCTTTCTTATCCATTCATCTGCTGATGGACATAATTAGTCAATTTTAATCAAGGAAATTTGTATGAAGTTTAGATAGAAAAATAATGTTTCTGCAACATTTCTGAAACAAATTTTAAGACTGTTATAATAGAGAAAGTTGAGAATATTTTATTTAGAATATAAGACAATTTGATTTAATAACAATAAACCTAATGTTTCACATTAACTCTATGGATTTTGACACCTTCTCAGTATGTAAAATCTACAACATTTGTGTTTTATCTTTTTCTGTCTTTAACATAAAAAAAAATTCCAACTAATTTTTAGACTTAGAAGATGCAGTTCTTAACCTTGCCACACATGACCTTCTTCCCACATCTCTCTGGTCCTTCCTGTTTCTCTAGGCTTATTTCCACATGGATTACCCTTGAAGGTGCCCACACAAGCAGCATCATGTGCATGCATACCTGCGTGCATGTGTGTAAACACTCACACACACATTCACAGTCACACTTTACACTCCAGCAATAGCGAACCATTCACACTTTCCAAGAACACTGCCTCTGTATTTTCATAAATGGATTTTTTCTACTTGAAAGCCCAGTTTATACAACTTCCCTGTTCTACCACCACCATAGTAATTCTTACTCATCTGTTAGGTCTCACTCCCACTCCCTGGAAGTTTTCCCTGACCTGCCCTCCCCAGGAATTGTTACATTTCCTCCCTCTGTGTTCTGGGATGCAGAACAGCTCCCAAAGGACAGGCTATAGCAGTGGATGGTCAATAACAGCATTCGTTGTATACAGGATGATCATCAATTTCCAAACATTTCATTTCTGCTAGACAGAAAACTACCTAAAAATTGGGACCTTATGTTAGTCTCTGTATTCCTAGTTTGTACCACAGGGCCTAGCAAGTAGCGAGTGCTCAAAAGACGTGTGACCCAGCTGCCTAGCCCAAAGAAGTTGGAAATATATTCCACATGCAGCCTGTTTTGTCAGCTCTATAGCATTATCATGATTTTTTTTTTTTTTTTTTGCTTATTTGTGACTGTGGTTTCTGTCCCCAGAATGCAGGCTCCTTAAGAATGGGTCTTGCCCTGTTCATCACTCCCACCCCAATGTCTGGAACAAAAAGGTGCTCAATAACTGGGAGAAAAAAAGGTTCAAAATAGAACTATCAACTGTGCAAAACAAATGACTAGATCCAGATATTAGTGTATAAATTCAGTGCCTCTGTGAAGACATTAAAATACCCTGGCCCTAATTAATCTTTTAATTTTAGCAGTATAAAATTCCAAAAATAATTTTTCATCCTTTGGAAGATCTGTAAAGGCAAGTATAATTAAGTAGTGTTGGGCACAAGTTTTAAGATCTAAAATAAAATGATTATTTGTTAACTTATGCCTCTTTTTTCCCCACTCATCCTCATCTTCTGCTGAGTTTCAGTTACCCTTCTGAATCTGGGATCATCAAATATTTATGTTATTAAAACAAATACTCTTGCCTAATATCAAAGCAAGCTGATCACCAACATTAAAGAATAATCATATAATATGAGTCTGTAGCCAACATTAAAAATGAATAGGGTTATGTACTAAGAGAGAATTACTGCCATGACCCAGTCAGTTACTCAACACTAACATATTTTAATTATAAATTCATTTACCAATGACTTGCTGCTAAGTCACTTCAGTCGTGTCTGACTCTGTGCGACCCCATAGATGGCAGCCCACCAGGCTCCCCTGTCCCTGGATTCTCCAGGCAAGAACACTGGAGTGGGGTGCCATTTCCTTCTCCAATGCAGGAAAGTGAAAAGTGAAAGTGAAGTCGCTCAGTCGTGTCCAACTCTTCGAGATCCCATGGACTGCAGCCTACCAGGCTCCTCTGTCCGTGGGATTTTCCAGGCAAGAGTACTGGAGTGGGGTGTCATTGCCTTCTCCATTTACCAATGACTTACTCCTTCACTAATGATCTTTAGAGGCAAAAGCAATAGGGACTAATGCCTCTAAAGCTTCCTACGATAGTGTTTTAGATCAACTGCACCTATTCAAACTAAGATGTTTTCATCACTCTCTCCTAGACCTCATGCAAAGCATTATTTATATTTCACTTTTGACACAATTTTTTTTTAACCATGCATTGAAAAAGCATTTCTTTAGTGTCTGCTGTGTTCTAGGCGCTACACCCTGGTTTCCTCCCTAATCTCATTTGGATTATTCTGTTTTCTCCCATTTTTAACCTAAAGTAGAATTTTAAATAATATTGTGAATTAAAAGACCAAGTGTCTTGTCTGAAGAGAGAAAGAATCAAAAGTGAGTAAGAGAACAAAAAGTAAGCAGAATTAAAGATGATGTGAACCATAAATATGATGACATAATAGAAATGTGTAAAAGAACCACTGGTTACAACAGAGAATGTGACTGTTTCTCCACTGCAAGATGAGGAAGGCTCCAGAGGTGGGGACCTTTAAGTGAGATCTAGAGTCACAGAGATCTGAATCAGTCTGGCTAAATTCTTAGGGTTCAGGTAGACAGATAGAGCTCAGAGAAGGGCTAGAACCAGACAGAGAAGAACCTGGTTTTCTAAACTAAAGTCATTTGGAACTTATGCTGTAAGTGATGAAAACCATATGAGGTCTTTAAGCAGCTCAATAACCTCATCAAATGTGTTTTTGAGAAAAATAACTCTGCCTGCACCTTGGAGGGTCAGTGGAATAGGGAGGGAACAGTGGAGGACAGAGCTGAGTGTAAAGGAGTGACCATAAGGTGAGAATATTATTGAAGCATTTAGGGATAAAATAGTACTATTGTCCCCATCTCTCAACAAAACGTTGAATGCCCCAGATGTTAATGAAAGCGTGTGGCTTATTGATATGTGACTTAAATGTTGAAATCTTTGAGCATTGAGGAGCTCAGCAGTGCTGAGCTGTGCAAAGGAGGTAGTGGGTGACCCTGGCATGCAGGGTGCTTCTAGGATCTTAGCATCCTCAGGCTGGGGCATGTTAACACAAGTTGAATGTGCTTATTTGCTTTGGTGATTTTTTTTTTCTATCTAATGGAAAGAGAACCCACTTAAATAATGATTTTGTTCATCTGAAATGTTAGTCATAAAAAGTGGCTAGTCACCACAGTTTTTAGAAATTTCCACCTTATAATTAAAAAAAAAATAAAATTGTTGGTCATCAGTAGTAACATAAAAATGAATTCTGGCTCTTGTTAGGAACAAATCATATTGAAAATTTATTTTATGCCTCTATATTTCTGAATATTACAAAATGAAGAGAGAGTAATCCCTCATTTCAGATGGATTTTTCTTGGAGATTCTCCCAAGCAATTAATTTTTCTCTTTGGTTTTCCTCATCTTGCCTCCTGAAAATCCCAAAGTTTGATTTTTTAATTCCTAGCTATCTTTTGATGACAAAAAGCTTACACATATTCAGGTAAGCTAAAACTTTAAACAATTTTTTAAAATTATTTTCCTTTGAAATTGTTTTGATGATGCAGACGTTGATGCCAGTGACTAAACTCTTTTATTGATGTTTGTTGCTTAGTATGTGACCAAGACTTGATGTCAGAGGCTTAGGCATGCGGCAGAGCCTTGCAGCCAACAGGGATAAGGCCAGCCCATGCATACCAGCACACCACCATAGTTGATCCTACAACAAAAGAAGGGTCCATGCACCCCACAGAGGGAGGTAAAATTGCATAGTTTTAGAATGCATTACAAATGATCACCCACATAATCATATACATTTATAAAGGCATATTTGTAAATAAACCTCACAGTAACCACAAACCAATAATCTATAACTGATACACATGCCAAAAATGGAGAGAGAGAGAAAGGACTTGAAACATAATACTGAGGATGGTCATTAAATCACAAAGAAAGAGAGCAAAGACGAAAAAAAGAAAAAACAAGAACTACAAAAAAAAAAACAATGAACAAATGGAAATAAATATATAGTCATCAATAACTACTTTAAATGTAAATAGAGTAAATGCTATACAATCAAAGTGGCTAAATGGATGCAAAACAAGACCCATATATATGCTGCCTTCAAGAGACTCACATCAGTTCTAAAGACACACGCAGACTGAAAGTGAAGAGGGTGGAAAAATGTACTTAATGCCAGTGGAAATGGAAATAAAACCTGGGTAGTAAAACTCATATAAGACAAAATAGACTTTAAAGCAAAGACTAACAGCAGAAAAGAAGGACATTACATGATGATAAAGGGATCAATCCAACAAGAAGCTGTAACAATTATAAATATATACGCACTCAAGAAAGGAGCAACTAATTACATAAAGTAAGTACTGACAAACATAAAGGGAGAAATTGAGAGTAATGACAGTAGGGAGACATTAACACTTCATTTACATTAATGGACAGATCATCCAGACAGAAAATTAATAGGGAAATATTGGCCTTTAATGACACATAAGATCACACAGACTTAATAGATATATGTGTGGAACATTTGACCAAAAGCATTAGAATACACATTTTCAAGTGTATATGGGACATTCTCCAAGATAGATCACATGCTAGAACACAAAAACTGTCTAAATAAATTTAAGAAAACTGAAATCATATCAAGCATCTTTTTGACAACAATGATACAAAAATAGAAATCAACTAGAAGAAAAAAAACTTCAAAAAGTTCAAACACATGGAGACTAAACAATATGCTACTGAACAACTAATGTGTCACTGAAAAAAATCAAGGACAAAATCAAAAAATATCTGGAGACAAAGGAAAATGATAATGCAAAAATTCAAAATCTGTGGGATTCAACAAAAGCAGTTTAAGATGGAATTTTATACAAGCCTACCTAATGAAACAAAGATTAATGTATCCCAACCTGGTAAAGGCCATATAGAACCCTCAGTTCAGTTCAGTTCAGTTCAGTCACTCAGTCGTGTCTGATTCTTTTTGCACCCCATGGACTGCAGCACACCAGGCCTCCCTGTCCATCACCAACTCCCAGAGCCTACTCAAACTCATGTCCATCACGTCAGTGATGCCATCCAACCATCTCATCCTCTGGCATCCCCTTCTCCTCCTGCCTTCAATCTTTCTCAGCACCAGGGTCTTTTCCAATGAGTTGGTTCTTCACATCAGGTGGCCAAAGTATTGGAGTTTCAGCTTCAGCATCAGTCCTTCCAATGAATATTCAGGACTGATTTCCTTTGGGATTGATTGGCTGGATCTCCTTTCAGTCCAGGGGACTCTCAAGAGTCTTCTGCAATACATCAGACCCACAGCTTTTACCATTTCCTCTATGATCAGGGACAAGATAAAGAAGCCCACTCTCACCACTTTTATTCAACATGGTATTGGCAGTCTAAGTCATACTAATCTGGTAAGAAAAAGAAATAAAAGGAATCCAGATGAGAAGGAAAAAGTAAAACTGTCACTGTTTAGAGATGTCATGATACTATAATTAGATTGGGCTTCCCTGTGACTCAGAGGGTAAAGCATCTGCCTGTGATGCAAAAGACCCAGGTTCGATCCCTGGGTCGGGAAGATCCCCTGGAGAAGGAATGGCAACCCACTCCAGTATTCTTGCCTGGAGAATCCCATGGACAGAGGAGCCTGGTGGCCTACAGTCCATGGGGTCACAAAGAGTCAGACACAACTGAGCGACTACGCTTACACTTACGCTTATGCTTATGCTTAATTAGACTATTCTAAGGAGGCCATCAAAAAAAAAAAAACTGTTAAAACTTAGCAATGAGTTCAGTAAATTTGCACAATACATGTTAAGGTATAGATATCTGTTGCATTTCTACACACTAACAATGAACTATACACAATACACTAACAATGAGCAAGCTCTGAGAGTTGGTGATGGACAGGGAAGCCTGATGTGCTGCAGTCCATGGGGTCACAAAGAGATGGACATGACTGAGCGACTGAAATGAATGAACAATGAACTATCAGAAAGAGAAATTAAGAAAACAATCCCATTTTACAATAGCATCAAAAATAATAAAGTACTTATGAATAAATCTAACCAAGGAGAGAAAAGACCTGTACTAGGAAAACTATAAGATATTGATGAAAGAAACTTCAGATGACCGAAACAAATTAAATGATATACCTTGCTTATGGATTGGAAGAATTAATATTGTTAAAATGCCTGGACTACACAAAGCAATCTATAAATTCAGTAAAATCTCTATCAAAATTCCGATTAGCATGTTTCACAGAACTACTAATTCTAAAGTTTGTATGAAAGCACAAAGGCCCTGACTAACATAAACAATTTTGAGAAAGAAAAACAAAGCTAGAAGTATCACGTTCCCTCATTTCAAACTATACCTCAAAGCTACAGTAATCAAACAGTATGGTCCCAGCACAAAATCAGACACATAGATCAACAGAACAGAATAGAGAGCCCAGAAATGAACTTACAGTTATATGGTCAGTTAATCTACTCAAAAAAGGCAAACATAAGCAATAGGAATAAGACAACGTCTTCAAAAAATGGTTCTGGGAAAACTAGACAGCTACATGCACAAGAATCACAGCTACTTTCTCACACCATGTACAAAAATAAACTCAAAATGAATGAGAGACTTAAATGTCAGACCTGGAAGCATAAAACTCCTGGAAGAAAACATAAGGAGTAAGTACTTTGACATCAATACTAGTAATATTCTTTGGATATGTCTCCTCCAACAAGGGAAACAAAAACAAAAATAAGCAAATAATAGATCAGACTAAAAAACTTCTGCATGGTGAGGGAAACAGTCAACAAAATGAAAGAACAGACTACTGAATGGAGAAGATATTCACAAATTATATGTCTGATAAGGGGTTAATATTCAAAATATACAAAGAACTCATACATCTCAATATTAGGAAAACAACCAACCAGGTTAAAAATTGGCAGAGTACCTGAATAGACATTTTCCAAAGAAGACATACAGAGGCCAACAGACACATGAAAAGATGCTCTATGTCACTAATCATGCTGCTGCTGCTGCTAAGTCGCTTCAGTCGTGTTCAACTCTGTGCAACCCCATAGACGGCAGCCCTCCAGACTGCCCCGTCCCTAGGATTCTCCAGGCAAGAACACTGGAGTGGGTTGCCATTTCCTTCTCCAATGCATTAAAGTGAAAAAAATAAAGTGAAGTCGCTCAGTCGTGTCCAACTCCTAGCGACCCCATGGACTGCAGCCCACCAGGCCCCTCCGTCCATGGGATTTTCCAGGCAAGAGTACTGGAGTGGGGTGCCATCGCCTTCTCCACACTAATCATGAGGGAAATGCAAATCAAAACCACAATGATATCTCACCTCACAGCTGTCAAGATGGCCATCATCAAAAGACAATAGATGACAAGTGTTGTGTGAGGATGTGGAGAAAGGGGAACCTTAATGCAGTCTTGTTGAGAATGTAAATTGGTGCAGCCACTGTTGAAAACACTATACAGGGTCCTCAAAACATTAAAAGTAGAACTACCATATAATCCAACAATTCCATTTCTAGGTATTTTTCCAAAGAAAGCAAAAACACTAATTCAAAAAGATACATGCACCGTATGCTAATTCGTGGCATTGTTTATAATAGCCAAAATATAGAAGCAACCAAGTGTCCATTGATAGATGAATGGATAAATGTATGAGATAGATAAATGATAGCCAGATAAAGTAGATAGATATACACACAGTAGAATACTACTCAACTGTAAAAAAGAGAAGGAAGTCCTGCCTTTTGTGACAATTTGGATGAACATTGAAAGGATTGTGCTAAGTGAGATAAGTCAGGCTGAGAAAGACAAATACCATGTGATTTCACTTATATGTGGAATCTAAAAACAAAAGGGAGGAGGGTTCAGGATGGGGAGCACGTGTATACCTGTGGCGGATTCATTTTGATATTTGGCAAAACTAATACAATTATGTAAAGTTTAAAAATAAAATAAAATTTAAAAAAAAAGAAACATTAAAAGAGCAGAAAAAAAAAAAAAACCAGAAGCAGACTCAGAGGAAAAACAGGTAGTCGCCAGAGAGGGTGGCATTGGGGGATGAGTGAAATAGATGAGGGGGATTAAGAAGATACAAACTTCAGTTGCGAAGTAAATAAGTCACAGGATATAATATACAGCACAGGAAATAGAGTCGATAACATTATAATAGTTTTATATGGTGACAGAGGGTCACCAAAGTTACCACAGTGGTCATTTTGTAATGATAAAATATCAGATCACTGTGTCTTAACCTCAGACTTCAATTAAAGTATTAAATACATAACCCAGGAGTTAATTAAAACATTTCATGCATTAAATAAATTTCTATTTAAATTTATCTTGGAAAGTATAAAAATCAAATATAAGATGATTCTTTCTTCCTGCTGTTTTTCTTTCCTTTTCTGCCAATAAATGATGTCACATCTCACACTGTTTCTCACTGCCTGAGAGCCACCCGGAAGCTTGTCAGTTCAGGGCCACATTGAGCACCGAGAACAAGGCAGTGTGGGCAGAGTAGCATCTGCTTGGGGATACTGATCATGTGGGAGACCCTCTCCTGAGGGCGTGACACGTTCGCAGCCTCAGCCTTCTGCTGTCGCAGGTGGCAGGGAAGCCTTCTCAGCTTGCAGTCTCATTCCTCTCCTCTTGCCCAGAAGAGACACGTGGGACGTGGGTGCTGCCCCAGTTCTCAGTGCCCCTGCCCGACCCCTGTGGGCACCCAGTTCCTCCCAGGAAGACTTCCATCCCTACAAAACCTGGTACATGGCCAGAGTCGCCGTGTGAGGACACAGCACAGCCAGGCCTCCCGGAGACTCTGGTCCTGGGCAGACCCCCACTCATCTCAGAGGACCTGAGAGCCCCTCCACGGTCTAGCCCTCACCTCCCATCCGCCCTGTCTTCTCCTCTCCCCTCCCCGCATTTCCCTCCCACTCTCCATCCACTCATTTTCTGAGCTGCTGCCTCGGAGCCTCTCCCAACCTAGCAGCCTCTCGCATCCAACACCTCCTCACGTCCAACTGTGCAGCAGAGCCAGCCTGCTATCCTGCGGGAGGATGGCTGCCTGCCCCACCCAGCACTGCCTGTATAGCTCTCCGTAGCACTCACCTCCTAGTGGTAAAGCATGATTATTTATTAGGATTATTTTCTGCCTCCTCAAGCAGGCATAGAGTGCGCAAGGATTTTTGACTCTTGGGTCACTTCTGTATTTCCACCATGTGGAATACTACTTGGCATATAGGAAACACTCAATAAACATTGAAAGAATGAATTTATTTTATTTAGTAGTGTGCATCAGACACTGTCCTGAGCAGTGCACAAATATTAAGTCATTTAAACCCTGGTTAACAACCCTATAAAGAAGGAGTTTTACCTCCAATATACAGAAAAGCAAAGTGAGACACAGTGAGGTTTGTTAACTTGTCCAAAGTAACACAGCTGATACGTGGCCGGGCTCCTCCATGCTTCTGACACATACTCTCCAATGAATGAATGAATGAAACATGGTGAAATCTCTGTTTTCTGCATTTTGTCCTAAACATCCGACTGTAACCACAAGAGTGATCCCAGTGTGTGACAGTGACCTGATCAAGCGACTGTGTTGGAAGGGAATGAGCAGCCCATTGATTGTCCAGGGGCTGGTATCCAGGAGAGAGAGGCAATAGGCTATCTACTGGGGCGGGTCATACAGAGATGTGAAGAAATCAGAACTTGTACATTCATAGCAGGACAGGGGACACAGGGCTGTGGAAATGAGTCTCAAATCATGGGGTCAACTGTAGACCCTCCTTCTTATCCTGCCTTCTCGTGCGCCCTTTCCTGGGCCAGGGTTTCTCCCAACAATCCCAGGGACTGTGATCACGTAAAGCACATGTGAGACAGACTGACACGTGTTCACGTAGGGCTTTATGCATCTTATAAAGGAGCTGGTTGGAGCAATCGCCTCCATGTTGGGGAAGCAATCACAATGATTGAAAGGGGGTAATTAGAATTGGGAGGAAGCATATTTCTGCTAACAAACAGTTGCCAAATAAAGATCCTGCTGGGTTTCCTTTAATTAATGAGATGGCTTGGTTGTAATTATTCCATTAATCGTTTAAATACCAAAAAGTTCTATTAAGGATCTTGAAAACGATTTCCTCTTAAATATGTTAAACCTTCTCTTTTATCCTCTTATTTCTGTTCTTAATTTGCCAAGTAAATCCTTTTTAAAAATGGTACAAAAATAAGTGTTACCCAAACTCTAGCAGAATTATCACAAATTTTGAATTAGTGGAGTATAAATGGAAGTGCCGAACTGTATTTATGCTCTTGAGGAAGATAAGATTCCACTGGATCTGCATTTAGTGTGCAAACAAGCAAAGTAGTGGAAGAAGTGAAAATAGGAACTTCCATAGTGTTTATAAGCAATTTCTATTTTCTAATAAGGTGCTGATTTGGGGTATATATAGAAATAAATATATATATATTTTTATATATATATAATATATATATATTATAAATATATATATAAATAAATATATATATTTATATTTATTATATTTATATATAATATAATAAATAATTATATTTATTATTTATATATATATATATATAAAATAATAAATAATAATATAATATTATTATTATATTATATATATATATAAATATATATATATATATAAATTAAAAATATATATATATATTTATAGAAATAAATATATATATTTTTTATATATATAATATATATATTATAAATATATATATAAATAATATATATATTTATATTTATTATATTTATATATAATAAATAATTATATTTATTATTTATATATATATAAATAAAATAATAAATAATAATATAATATTATTATTATATTATATATATAAAAATATATATAAATAAATATAAATAAAATATATATATAAATATATATATATATTTATAGAAATAAATATATATATATTCAAAGACTAACATAAAGATGTTAGTCTTTGAAAACCTTACTTCAGTGACTCTTAGATAGTCTTTATTATGGGGGAGGGGAGTGTAAATTCCCACTTTAATACAATTCTATACTCTGCCTCTTGGAGGGCAGGGGAGCAGCAGATGAGCACCCCCCACACCCACGCCTGCACCCTGTACCCATGGGTCTTCAGCCATGACCAGAGGGTGCCCAGTGAGGCTGCCTTGAGGGGGCCAGATGGCCCTTCCTTACTGGAGGCCTCATGGTCTGTCTGGAAGATGAGAGGAGGAAAAGGGGATGCAGACCAGAGAAGAGAACTGTTTCCATGGCAGCCAAGGAGACTCCCAGGGCCTCCTTGATTCACCCAGCCCCCTCCAGCCTGGCCCCCACCCTCCACCCTTCACCGAGTAAATTTGCTCTCCTCACACTTTGCTGCTTGAATTCCTCTGTCTAGATTCTAGAGAGGATCCAATGACTGCTGTATCACATTCCCTCCATTCAGGTTTCCATGCTGCCTAGGCAGTGGCAAGGAGGGTGTTTCCTCCGAGCATGCTTTGGGGGGCAAAGCCTTGCTTCTGAATAGATAGTTATTTTTGCTCAAGGGCCTACTTTAAGTCCAGACAAGTTCATGGGTCTGTATTTCCACAGCTTTGGTCACTAACTGTGTGCAGGATGCTTTATTAGTTCACACTGTGAATCGATCCTCTCACATGTGGTTCAGTTACCACCAGAGTCTCCAAATCAAGCATCGTGTTGCCAGAGAGGATGGAGTCTGCAACCAAAGAAAAGAACAGGAGAGCAGAGCAGTGTTACAAGTTACTATGACCAATCAGATCCCTGTAACCCTGAGTGACTTTCCATGTCAATCCTGGTGATAGTGATGCGTCAGCCGGATGGGGGCCATTGTTCATCAGAGGTTGTGTGGCAGGTGTGTGTGATGGGGAACCAGGAGGGGTGTATTAATTAGGCTACGCTGATGATAGGAACAGAGATGTTTGGCAGAAATCACAATGAGAGCAAGTAAGAGTGATGCTTCTGTACAACAGGAGCCATCTCTGTCTGAGGTGCATGCTAGATGCAGAAGAGGAGGCGTCTTCTCGCCATCTGGGAGACCAGAAGAACAGACGAGGGTCAGAGCACGGCCTGGTGAATGGCACAGCAGAGACATGGACTGTTATAGAAACAAGCGAGACCCTGAGGGATTCCTTGAAATCAGTTGTCAGGATAACTCACCTTTAAATCAAATCAATAAGTATTTCCCTGTGCTATGTCGTATGCTTAGAGATCATAAAAGTCGGTGTTCTGAAACACCTGGAAATCTTCCAAGTAGTTTTCTTGTTTTTATTCTCAACTCTAGTTTTTAAGCCCGGGGTAGAGAAGACATATGCATTATTATTCTATTGTTTAATGATTCAAAGGAACAACAGGCAGAGGACCTCAGTAAATTAATTCATGTTTATCAAGGAACAGGCTCTTCATCTTCCCAACTTAAGAACAACATTCTTGATTTACAGCGTAACGGGCCTTGAATGATTCTGATGGATAACTAGAGATGTAAATAAACATTCTGGAATCATGACAGGCTTCTTAAAGGATACAGTGTGAAGATTCACATGGTTAATAAAATCGAAGCTATAAAAATAAATGATCTTGCATAAGTTTGATTTTTTGAAGATCTGAATGTTCCAAAGAGCAGAAAAGTTGAAATTTTCTTCCACTCAAAGAGTGTTATTAATGGAATGTTGTTACAGTGCCACGGATTTACTTTGGAGATAACATTTTGTGTTTATCAGAGATTGAACAGAAAGCTGATATGCGCTTCTATTAGTGGCATGGTGTAGAAGGAAAGCAAAAAGGTGTCTGATTCCTGGTGGACACCCCCCCATCACCCTGCCCCATTCTCACAACTTGCCAACTAGCTGAGCACCATCTCCCTGGACAGCTCGACCGTGAGGGTCTCAGGGTTCTCCCTCCATCAGCGCAGCCTCTGCCTCCTCATTCCTGAGTAAATAAAACCCTAGCTGCTCCTGCTGGGCCTTCAGGAGACACGGTGGCTCCACTCTGAAGTTCCATGTCCTTCAAAAACCGAAACCTTTCAGGATTCTGCCTAAAACATGTTCAAATAAAAGGAATACACTGCCCTTCACTGTCTCTTTATTTTCCCAGCATGTCTTAAGAACCTTCCTTAGCCAATGGTGAAAAAATCCTATTGTTCCAGTGAGATAGTAAGAAGAGGGGAGACCTCAACACAGGACCCCCCGTGAAAACAAAATTGTTATAAATCATAAGCGTGAGATTGGTAATTACTGTTACTGTCCTCCAGTTTAGATTCTTCAGAACAAGCCCATTGACACCAGACATCTTGTGGTGAGAAGCCACTCTGCAATCGCAATTAGTGTCAATAATGCTGGATAGGCAGCTTAGGAAAAAACCACGGGCCAATTAGTTCCTTCCAATTTTTCTTCTCCTAGCTAGCTCTTTCTCCGGACGGTGATTTTAATGGATTGATAAAGCAGTATGCTAATTAGTGCTTGCTGAAGCTAAAGTTTTGAACCTAAGGAAACTTCAGGAGGCATTTAGAGAGCGAATTATTGCAGTGGGTGACCTCACAGCACCTCAAAGTATGAGTTTTCTTGTGAATATATCTTACCATTCCAAACAGACTGAAATCTCCTCTTGGAGACAGACATGCTGCTCACCTTGATGTCCTGCCTGGCTATGCTCTTCAGTATACATTTGTAAAGTGACTCATGAAAAACAGAACACTTACCAGTGAAGTAGCCGTCACACAGCAGTTGGTTATATTAAACAAAGCAAATACCCCAAAGGCAGAAGGGAGCGGCATATTTTTGGAAGGTAGGGAATCTCCTACTATGAGAACAAGGTCTTTATTAGTCATTTACTTTATACATACTGTGCTGTGTTTAGTAGCTCAGACATGTCCAACTCTTTACGACCCCTGAACTTTAGCTTGCCAGGCTCTTCTGTCCATGAGGATTCTCCAGGCAAGAATACTGGAGTGGGTTGCCATGCCCTCCTCTAGGGGATCTTCCCAATCCAATGATCGAACTGAGGTCTGCTGCATTGCAGGCAGATTCTTAACCTTCTGATCCGCCATAGTGGTGTGTATATGTCAATCCCACTCTCCCAATTTATCCCTCCCCCAGTTTTCCCCACTGATGACCATGTTTATTTTCTGTATCTGGTGACTCTATTTCTATTTTGTATATAAATTCATTTTTTGTTATATTCTACATATGCTATGCTATGCTATGCTAAGTCACTTCAGTCGTGTCCGACTCTGTGTGACCCCATAGACGACAGCCCACCAGGCTCCCCCGTCCCTGGGATTCTCCAGGCAAGAACACTGGAGTGGGTTGCCATTTCCTTCTCCAATGCATGAAAGTGAAAAGAGAAAGTGAAGTTGCTCAGTCTTATAAGCAATGCCATATAACAGTTATCTCCTTCTGACTTACTTCATTCAGTATGACAATCTCTAGGCCCACCCATGTTGCTGTAAATGGCTTTCATTTGTCTGTTTTACGGTTGACTAGTATTCCATTGTATATATTTACTATATCTTTTTATCCATTCCTCTGTCAATGGACATTTACAATGCTTCCATGTCCTGGTTATTGTAAATATTGCTGCAATGAATAGTGGGGTGCATGTATCCTTTCAAATTATGGTGTTCTCCAGATATGTGCCCAGGAGTGGGATTACTGGATCATACAGTAGCTCTGTTTCTAGATTTTGAAGGAAACTCCTTACTGTTTTTCCATAGTGGCTGCACTGATGTACATTCCCACCAACAGTGTAGGAGGTTTAATTTTCTCCACACCCTCTCCAGCATTTATTGTTTGTAGACTTTTTCATAATGGCCATTCTGACCACTGTGAGGTGATACCACATTTTAGTTTTGGTTTGCAAAACATTTTAGCTTTAGTTTTGGTTTATTATTTCTCTAATAATTTGTGATGTTGAGCATCTTTTCAAATGTGTAATCATCTGTATGTCTTCTTTGGAGAAATGTCTATTTTGATCTTCTACTCATTCTTTCATTGGGTTGTTTTTTGTTTTGTTTTTGATATTGACCTGCATGAGCTGTTTGTATATTTTGAATATCAATCCCTTGTCACTTGCTTTGTTTTCAAGTATGTATTTTACCATTCTGAGGGCTGTCTTTTCATTGTGTTACAGTTTCCTTTCACCTAGGTTCAGTTGGATTACTTTTGTTTTCATTTTTATTACTCTAGGAGATAGATCAAAAAGATCTTGCTGCAATTTATGTCAGAGTGTTCTACCTATGTTTTCCTTTAAGACTTTTATAGTATCTGGTCTGAGTTTATTTTTGTGTATGGTGTTAGGAAGTGTTCCAATTTAATTATTTTACATGATGTAGTTGTCCAGTTTTCCCAGCACCACTTATTGAAGAGACTGTCTTTTCTCCATTGTGTATTCTTGCTTCCTTTGTCATAGATTAGATGACTGTTGGAGAAGTCAATGGCAACCTACTCCAGTACTCTTGCCTGGAAAATCCCATGGATAGAGGAGCCTGGTAGGCTGCAGTCCGTGGGGTCACTAAGAGTCAGACACGACTGAGTGACTTCCCTTTCACTTTTCACTGTCATGCACTGGAGAAGGAAATGGCAACCCATTCCAGTGTTCTTGCCTGGAGAATCCCAGGGACAGCAGAGCCTGGTGGGCTGCCATCTATGGGGTCGCACAGAGTCAGACACGACTGAAGCGACTTGGCAGCAGCAGCAGCAGATGACTATAGGCGTGTGGGTTTATCTCTGGACTTTGTATCATTCCATTGATCTGTATTTCTGTTTTTGTGTGTATTCCTGTGTATTTCTGTATTTGTGTATATGCTTTGATTACTGTAGCTCTGGAGTATGGTCTGATGTCAGGGAACCTGATTCCTTCAGCTCCATTTTTCTTTATCAAGATTGCTTTGGCTATTTGTGGTCTTTTGCATTTCCATACAATTTTTTTTTAATTTGTTTTAATCCTGTGAAAAATGTCATTGGTAATTTGATAGGGATTGAATTGAATCTGTAGGTTGCTTTAGGTGGTATGGTCGTTTTGACAATATTGATTCTTCTAATCCAAGAACATGGTATATCTCTCCATCTGTTTGTGTCATCTTTGATTTCTTTCATCAGCATCTTATAGTTTTGTAGTATACTGTAAGCATGGTATACTTATAGTTTTATAGTACAGGTCTTTCACTTCCTAGTGTTTTATTCTTTTTGATGAAGTCATAAATTGGATTATTTCCTTAACTTATCCTTCTAATCTTTCATTGTTAGTGTATAGGAATGTAAGTGATTTCTGTGTATTAATTTTGTATCCTGCAACTTTACCAAGTTCATTGATGAGCTTTATTAGCTTTCTGGTAGCATCCTTAGGGTTTTCTATGTATAGTATCATGTCATCTGCAGAAAGTGTCAATTTTACTTCTTCTTTTCCAGTTTAGATTCCTTTTATCTCTTTTTCTTTTCTGATTGCCATTCCAAAACTGTGTTGAATAGTAGTGGTGAGAGTGGATATCCTTTCCTTATCCCTGATCTTAGAGAAAACGCTTTCAGTTTTTCACCATTGAGATTGATGTTTGCTGTGAGTTTGTCATACATAACCTCTATTATGTTGAGGTAGGTTCTATGTCCACTTTCTGGAGAGTTTCTATCATGTACAGGTATTAATATTCATTTAAATTTTAAATTCTTTGTGGGTAAGTTCCTATAGTTCTTGAGAGAAAGAAAAGCCTACAGGATAATGATAAATTAACAAATTATCAAACTGAATCAAATGAAAACATGGTTTGATTTCACTCATTTGGGAAACTCTTGGTGTTCCCACTTCAATCGGATCTGGACTTCTAACTTCAGTTTCAAGTTGAACAGATTCTTTTGTGATAATTTGGCAAAACCTTAGCGGAATGATAATTGAGTTCAGTTCAATGTGCTGCAAGCTCTTTCCAATTTTTCTAGCTTGGAACTCACACCTCAGTGTTTTTGTTCTAACTCTAGCTATCCACATGTGCATGCAGACACACCTGTATATAAACCTTAAACAAGCTAATGTGTAATTTTGCTAGAGTTTGGAGGACCAAAAAGCCATGGGTAAGGCTGCCTTTCATTTCCACTGCATGTACTGCCAACATGGCGCCTCAGCAGAGAGCACCACTGTGCTGTGTCCTGCAGACAGACCCCACCCTCCTCCTGGGCCTAAGCATGCTTTGCCCTGATGTTACTGTGACTTTAAGACGGTGAAAGGGGAACCCAGAGGGGTCCCTGGCTGGTTCCCTCACATCAGGCAGGCACTGCAGCAATTGACAGCAACCAGCCCATTGTTAAGTGTCTAAACTCACTATAGGGAGTGTCCCCCTCAAGGTCTCCCCCCAGCAACTAGGATGAATGTCGTCTGGTCCTGACTCTCCAATATTGGGGGCACCCACCTTCTGCTGTGTGGCCCCAACACCTGATGAAAACCTGCCCCTGGTCCTTCTTAGGCAACAAAATGTGACTCCGGCATTTGGGATGGGACGTTTTCAAACTACTCCCTTCCTCGTGCCCCTCTGAGAACCCTCTGAATAAATGAACATCAGTGTATAAATGTGATTAAATGAATCATTTTTCAGATAGGGATTTGAATTTTTAAAGTGTGGGAAACTTGAACACATGTACACCCATGGCTGATTCATGTGAATGTATGGCAAAAACCACCATAATATTGTAAAGTAATTAGCTTCCAATTAAAATAAATAAATTTTTTTTAAAGTGTGGGAAACTTGAAAGGATAAGTTATGTATAGAGAAATTTGAAGGATCAAAAAACCAGCAAGCAAGAAACCTGAATTTTCCTGTTAGTCCTGAAACAATTTCATTTTCCAGAGTCTTCCTATCCCAGCCAGTGAGGCGGCCCAGTTACTGGCTTCGAAACCATCTCAACCACCAGTGCCTCATCCTCACCCTACTCCCACTTCCACGTCCCTCCTCTGCTCACCCCACTCAGTGTCTCCTCAGTGAATGCTGCCACACCCACACCACCATGCTCAATATAAGCGTGATCCTGTCTTCAAGTCAAATCAATCCCTGTGGTAAAAACATTCATTGCCTCACATCTCTTCCAATTCACTAACAGTTAATATACCATCCCCCCAAAAGTAAGGAGAATGTGAAATCGAGCTAAGTTGATGGTGGTGCATGATGGCCTCCAGGTAATGGTCTGTAAGCCTGGGTTTGTGGTCTTTTTTCTGTCCTGCAAAGAGACGAAAATCCAAAAGATGATTTACTTTTGATGTTTATTTCCACATTCCAATTTCAGCATTGTGCCATTACTCGATCCTAACTTCATGTCCTCAGTAAGTATTTGTCTCGCCGATCCTGCCGACTATGCCAGTCATCTCAGGGTTGGCACTGTCCGTTGAACCCAGGGTAGGTAAGACGCGAGCAGGGAAGCTGGAAGGAAACTCAAGGAATCGTAGGAACTGCAGACACATTTACTCTCTCCTGACTGGCACAGCAGCCATAGCAGCAGACACGCTGTATTCTCTCCTCTGTGGTTGACCCAGCGGACACAGCCATAATGCAGCCTCACCACCATAATGCAGCCTCACCACCATAGTGCAGCCATAACGTAGCCCTGAGGGCTTTACCAGGTTGAGCTTATATATGCTCACAAAACAAAAGTAGCCCGTGGCCAAGCAAGTACCATGTGACACACGTGCACAGTGCTGTAAGTCATCTCAGCTGTTACATAATCGTTGCAAAATGTGGGGAGAAAGCAAAAGGCCACTGAGTGACGTAGCGTGACCACTGCCATCTTGGCTACTTCGCTCTTTCCCTACAGTGTTATACTGATAGGGGTCTCCAGATTACAAAGAATTATAACTGCAACCCCTCTGACTGCTGCCTTTCTTTACAATTTACAGCTCCGCTGACATCACAGATCCTTTCCCTGCAGGGACTGTATGAGGAGGCCTGCTGGCCTGCGAGCCCTGTGTTACTTTAAGTACACATACAAAAGGCAGAGCAAAGACAGCTGGAAAGTGATGATGTTGATATTCAGAATAAGGGCACTACTTCCAATTTTCTACGTCTAATTAGCCACAGCTCTTCAAGAATTGGTGCAAATGTCACGGGGTTCACAATGTCAGTGTATCATCTTCACAAAAAATGCTATTTGATGGCATGAAAACAGAAATAACTGATGGTCACAGCAGACAGCTTGTAGATTAGACAAAGGTCACGGTGTTTTAATGAACCATGCTGTTAATTAATGAGAAAACAATGAGAACATGAGCTGTTAGGCTTGTGAATTTGTACCAAAAAAAAAAAATCAATCAATCTGCACCTAAAATCTCTTGGAGTAACTCACAAAGAACTGCAAGAATAGAAACACAGAAACATAGTTATTAACACCAGCTTTACATCACAGGCTTCCTCCTAGTAGGTCAAGTATTCTGATTATTATGCACTAATGTCTTTAGCAACCATTTGAGGAAATACAGGGCATTTTATTTAAATTAAAAACAAGCCAGAGAAAATGAGCTGATTTATCCTGAGGTACAGCAGCAGAGGCACCAGAAACTGTGTCTTGGTTGCCCTGAAAAGGTCAGGAGAACTTCATCCCAGATCGAAATCATTTCAAATGAGCATGATGAATGTTTTTATTTTTAACTCATTTGAAAATAAAATAAGGAGACCCATACAAAGGGTCATTTAGAGCCATGAAACCAAAACACAGTGAGGTCAGATCCATCCTTGGACTTGATGAAGAACATTTCCTCTTTGGACGCTGTCCCCCCTGAGCTAGATGACAAGCAATGACTTTTTTTAACTGAATTTTTCTGAAGTAATTATAGACCCACATGTAGTCATAAGAAATAATATTGAGATATCCTATGTATACTTAACTCAGCTTCTCTCTAATGTAATATCACAACCAGGATAATATTGATACAATCCACAGATCTTATTCAGATTACCCCAGCTTTGCATGGAATGTGTATATGTGACTATATGTATGTGTTTGTGCGAGGGTATTTAGTTCTGTACAGTTTTAACTCTGTTAACAGTCAACACACCAAACAGCTCCATCAACGTGAAGGTTTCTCAGGTCACCCTTCAGTAACCACACCCACATGCTCTTCCCCACCAGAGTCCATCCCCCGCATCCCCAGTTCCCAGGAACCACTAATCTGTTCTGCATTTCTAAAATCTTTCAGTTGAAAAATGTTATGTAGACATGATAACATGGCATGTAACCTTTGGGATTGCCTTTTTCCACTAAGCCCCATCCCCGCCGAGATTCATCCAGCTGTCGTGTGTGTCTGTAGTTGGTTCATTTTTACCGTGGAGCAGTATTCCACGATATGGATGGACCACAGCTTGTTTGAGCATTCCTTTGGTCAAGACATCTGGGCTATTTTCAGATTTTGGTCATTATGGATGAATCCACTATGAACCTTCATGTACAGGTGTTTGTACAAACATAGGTTTACACTTCTCTGGTATGACTACCCAAGAGTACAATTACTAAGTCAAGTAGTATGCAGTTTTAACTCTATAAGAAATTCTCAAGCTGCTTTCCAGAGGGGCTATATCACATCCACACTAGCTATGCCTGAGAAACAAGGTTTCTGCACATTCTCGCCAGTAGTTTGTGTTGGCACTATTTTTAATTTTACCCATTTTCATAGATATGTAGTGTTATCTTGTTTTAATTTGCATTTTCCAAATTTAATTTAATTTGCATTTGCTGATGATGTTGAATATTTTTTTGATGTGTTCATTTGCCATCCATTATTTTCTGTTCATGTATTTTGCCCAGTTTCTAGCTGAATTATTTTTTACTGTTTAGTTTTGAGAATTTTTATATTTCTTTTTAAACTGACTTACAATGTTGTGTTAGTTTCAGGTGTACAGCAAAGTAAATCAGATATACATATATGTGTGTGTGTGTGTGTGTGTGTATGGACTTCCTTGGTGGCTCAGGTGGTAAAGAATCCGCCTGCAATGAGGGAGACCTGGGTTCAATCCCTGGGTTGGGAAAATCCCCTGGAGAAGGGAACAGCTACCCACTCCAGTATTCTGGCCTGGAGAATTCCATGGACTATATAGTCCATATGGTCGCAAAGAGTTGGACACGACTGAGCAACTTTCACTTCATTTTCCAGTTTTTTCACAGATAGTTTATTACAAAATATAAAGTAGAGTTCCCTGTACTATACAGCACGTTCTTATGAGTTATCTTTTTAAATTTATTTACTTTTAGTTGTAGGATAATTGCTTTATAATGGTGTGTTGGTTTCTGCCATACATCAACACGAATCAGCCATGTATGTGTTAGTTGCTCAGTCATGTCCAACTCTTTGTGACCCCATGGGCCATAGCCCACCAGGCTCCTCTGTCCATGGAATTCTCCAGGCAAGAATACTGAAGTGGGTTGCCATTTCCTTCTCCAGGGAATCTTCCCAGTCCAGGGATCTAACCCAGTCTCCTGCATTGCAAGCAGACTCTTTATCGTCTGAGGCACCCGAAGCCTATTGAATCAGCCATAGGTATACATATATTCCCTCCGTCTTGAACCTCCCTCCTGCTTCCCACCCCAGCCCACTGCTCTAGGGTGTCACAGAGCACCAGGTTGAGCTCCTTCTGTTATACAGCACCTTCTCATTAGCTATCTATTTTACATATGGTAATGTATATATTTCAATGCTACTCTCTCAATTTATCCCACCTTCTCCTTCCCCACCTGTGTTCGTAAGTTTGATCTCTGTGTATGATTCTGTATTCCTGCCCTGCAAATAGGTTCATCAGTACCATTTTTCTAGATTCCATATATGTGTATTAGTATACAATATTTATTTTTCTCTTTCTGACTTATTTCACTCTGTATAACAGGCTCTAGGTTCATCCACCTCACTAGAACTGACTCAAATTCATTCCTTTTATGGCTGGATAATATTCCACTGTATATATGTACCACAGCTTCTTTATCTGTTGATGGACATCTAGGTCAGTTGTCTATTTTATATATAGTACAAGTGTGTATATGTTAATCACACTCTCCTAATTTATCATTTCCCCCCACATTTCCCCTTTGATAACTATAAGTTTGATTTTGAGGTTTGTGAGTCTGTTTTTGTTTTGTAAATAAGTTAATTAGTATCATTTTTATTAAATTCCACATTTAAGTGATATCATGTAATATTTATCTTTTGCTGTCTGACTTACTTCACTTAGTATGATAATCTATAGGTCCATCCATGTTACTACAAATGGCATTATTTCATTCTATTTATGGCTAAGTAATATTAAGTGAAAGTGGAGAGTGAAAAAGTTGGCTTAAAGCTCAACATTCAGAAAACTAAGATCATGGCATCTGGTCCCATCACTTCATGGGAAATAGATGGGAAACAGTGGAAACAGTGTCAGACTTTTTTTGGGCTCCAAAATCACTGCAGATGGTGACTGCAGCCATGAAATTAAAAGACGCTTACTCCTTGGAAGGAAAGTTATGACCAACCTAGACAGCATATTGAAAAGCAAAGATATTACTTTGCCAACAAAGGTCTGTCTAGTCAAAGCTATGGTTTTTCCAGTGGTCATGTATGGATAGGAGAGTTGGACTGTGAAGAGGGCTGAGCACTGAAGAATTGATGCTTTTGAACTGTTGTGTTGGAGAAGACTCTTGAGAGTCCCTTGGACTGCAAGGAGATCCAACCAGTCCATTCTGAAGGAGATCAGCCCTGGGATTTCTTTGGAAGGAATGATGCTAAAGCTGAAACTCCAGTACTTTGGCCACCTCATGTGAAGAGTTGACTCATTGGAAAAGACTCTGATGCTGGGAGGGATTGGGGGCAGGAGGAGAAGGGGATGACAGAGGATGAGATGGCTGGATGGCATCACTGACTCGATGGATGTGAGTCTGAGTGAACTCCAGGAGTTGATGATGGACAAGGGAGGCCTGGCGTGCTGCAGTTCATGGGGTCGCAAAGAGTCGGACACTACTGAGTGACTGAACTGAACTGAATATTCCTTCCTGTGTATATATACATATATATCACATTTTCTTTATACTATCCTCTGTCAATGGACCTTTAAGTTGCTTCCATGTCTTGGCTATTGTAAATAGTGCTGCTATGATCCAGGGGAGCCTTGTGGGCTGCCTTCTCTGGGGTCGCACAGAGTCGGACACGACTGAAGCGACTTAGCAGCAGAAGCAGCAGCATGAACACTGGAGTGTATGTATCTTTTTGAATTATGGCTTTCTCCAGATATATGCCCAGGAGTAGAATTCCTGCATCATATGGAAGCTTTATTTTTTTTTTTTTTTTTAAGGAAACTCCATACTTTTCTCCATAATGGTTATAAAAATTTATGTTTTCTTGAACAATATAGAAGGGTTCCCTTTTCTCCACACTCTCTCCAGCATTTATTGTTTGTAGATTTTTGGATGATGGCCATTCTAACTGCTGTGAGGTGATACATCATTGTAGTTTTGATTTGCATTTCTCTAGTAATTAGTGATGTTGAGCATGTTTCCTTGCGCTTTGAAAACATCTTTGTATGTCGTCTTTGGAGACATGTCTAGATCTTCCACCCGTTTTTTTGATTGAGTAGTTGTTGTTGTCTTTTTTAATTTTGAGCTCTATGAGCTGTTTGCATTGTTTGGAAATTAATCTTTTGTCAGTTACTCGTTTGCAAGTATTTTCTCTTGTTCTATGGGCTGTCTTTCATTTTATTTATGGTTTCCATAGCTGCGCAAAAGACTTTAACTTGGTCCCATTTGTTTATTTTTGTTTTTATTTTCATTACTCTAGGAGGTGGATCAAAAAAGATCTTGCTACAATTTATGTCAAGGAATGTTCTGCCTATGTTTTCCTTTAAAGTTACATTTACATCTTTAACCCATTTTTAGTTTATTTTTATGTGGTGTTAGGGAATGTTCTAATTTCATTCTTTTACTTGTAGCTGTCCCAGCATCCTTTATTGAAAAGACTGTCTTTTTCTCCATTGTATATTTTTGCCTCCTTGTCATAGATTAGGTGACCATAGGTTGGTTTATTTGTGGGTTTATCTCTGGACTTTCTATCCTATTCTACTGATCTATATTTCTGTTTTCATGTGTATTTCTATATATTTCTATGTTGTGTATGTGTTTTAATTACTGTAGCATTGTAGTACGGTCTGAAGTCAGGGAACCTGATTCCTCCAGGTTCATTTTTCTTTCTTAAGATTGCTTTGGCTATTTGTGGTCTTCTGTGTTTCCAAACAAATTTTTAAAAAATTTGTTCTTGTTCTGTGAAAAATACCATTGGTAATTTGATAGGGATTCAATTGAATCTGTAAATTGCTTTGGGTGGAATAATCATTTTGACAATATTGATTCTTCCAATCCAAGAACATGGTATATCTCTCCATCTGTTTCTGTCATCTTTGATTTCTTTCATCAGTATCCTATTGTTTTCTGATTACAGGTCTTTTGCTTCCTTGCTGCTGCTGTTGCTAAGTAGCTTCAGTCATGTCCAACTCTGTGCAACCCCATAGATGGCAGGCCACCAGGCTCCCCCATCCCTGGGACTCTCCAGGCAAGAACACTGGAGTGGGTTACCATGCCCTGCTCCAATGCATGAAAGTGAAAAGTGAAAATGAAGTCGCTCAGTTGTGTCTGACTCTTAGGGACCTCATGGACTGCAGCCTACCAGGCTCCTCTGTCCATGGGATTTTCCAGGCAAGAGTACTGGAGTGGGGTGCCATTGCCTTCTTCTTGCTTCCTTAGGTAGGTTTATTGCTATGTGTTTTATTCTTTTTGATGCAATGGTAAATTGGATTATTTCCTTAATTTCCCTTTCTCCTCTTTCATTATTAGTGCATAGGAATATAAGTGACTTCTGTGTATTAATTTTGTACCCTGCAATTTTACTAAATTCACTGATAAGCTTTATTAGTTTTCTGGTAGCATCTTTAGGGTTTTCTATGTGTAATATCATGTCATCTGCAAACAGCGACAGTTCTACTTCTTCTTTTCCAATGTGAATTCCTTTTATTTCTTTCCTTTCTGATTGCTGTGGATAGGACTTCCAAAACTATGTTGAATAGTAGTGGCAAGAGTGGGTATCCTTGTCTTGTTCCTGATCTTAGAGAAAATGCTTTCAGTTTTTCACCATTGAGAATGATGTTTGCTGTGAGTTTGTCATATATGGCCTCTATTATGTTGAAGTAGGTTCCCTCAATGCCCACTTTCTGGATAGTTTTTATTTATAGATGAGTGTTAGATTTTGTCAGAAGCTTTTCCTTCATCTACTGAGATGATCCTATGATTTTTATTCTTCAGTTCGTTAATATGGTGTATCACATTGATTAGCATATATTGAAGAATCTTCACATGTCAGGAATAAATCACAGTTGATCATGTTGCATGATCCTTTTAATGTATTGTTGGATTCAGTTTACTAGTATTTTGTTGATGATTTTTACATCTATGTTCATCAGTGATATTAGCATGTAATTTGTGTGTGTGTGTATGTGTGTGTGTGTGTGTGTGTGATGTCTTTGTTTCACTTTGGTATCTGGATGATTGTGGCCTCATAGAATGAACTTGGGAGAGCTCCTTCCTCTACGATTTTTAGAAGAGTCTTAGAAGAATAAGTGTTAACTCTTGAGAGTTTTTATACTTTCTCAATACTTGTCCTTTGTCAAATATGTCTTTTGCAAATATTCTCTGTGTGTGTGAGTCTATAGCTTGTCTTTTCATCCTGTACTTTTTTTTATTTTATTTTTAAACTTTACAATATTGTATTAGTTTTGCCAAATATCGAAATGAATCCACCACAGGTATACATTTGTTCCCCATCCTGAACCCTCCTTCCTCCCTCCCCATACCATCCCTCTGGGTTGTCCCAGTGCACCAGCCCCAAGCATCCAGTATCGTGCATCGAACCTGGACTGGCAACTCGTTTCATACATGATATTATACATGTTTCAATGCCATTCTCCCAAATCTTCCCACCCTCTCCCTCTGCAACAGAGTCCATAAGACTGTTCTATACATCAGTGTCTCTTTTGCTGTCTCGTACACAGGGTTATTGTTAGCATCTTTCTAAATTCCATATATATGCGTTAGTATACTGTATTGGGGTTTTTCTTTCTGGCTTACTTCACTCTGTATAATAGGCTCCAGTTTCATCCACCTCATTAGAACTGATTCAAATGTATTCTTTTTAATGGCTGAGTAATACTCCATTGTGTATATGTACCACCACTTTCTTATCCATTCATCTGCTGATGGACATCTAGGTTGCTTCCATGTCCTGGCTATTATAAATAGTGCTGCGATGAACATTGTCTCTTTCCCTTCTGGTTTCCTCAGTGTGTATGCCCAGCAGTGGGACTGCTGGATCATAAGGCAGTTCTATTTCCAGTTTTTTAAGGAATCTCCACACTGTTCTCCATAGTGGCTGTACTAGTTTGCATTCCCACCAACAGTGTAAGAGGGTTCCCTTTTCTCCACACCCTCTCCAGCATTTATTGCTTGTAGACTTTTGGATTGCAGCCATTCTGACTGGCATGAAATGGTACCTCATAGTGGTTTTGATTTGCATTTCTCTGATAATGAGTGATGTTGAGCATCTTTTCATGTGTTTGTTAGCCATCTGTATGTCTTCTTTGGAGAAATGTCTGTTTAGTTCTTTGGTCCGTTTTTTGATTGGGTCATTTATTTTTCTGGAGTTGAGCTGTAGGAGTTGCTTGCATATTTTTGAGATTAGTTGTTTGTCAGTTGCTTCATTTGCTATTATTTTCTCCCATTCTGAAGGCTGCCTTTTCACCTTGCTAATAGTATCCTTTGATGTGCAGAAGCTTTTAAGTTTAATTAGGTCCCATTTGTTTATTTTTGCTTTTATTTCCAATATTCTGGGAGGTGGGTCATAGAGGATCCTGCTGTGATGTATGTCATAGAGTGTTTTGCCTATGTTCTCCTCTAGGAGTTTTATAGTTTCTGGTCTTACGTTTAGATCTTTAATCCATTTTGAGTTTATTTTTGTATATGGTGTTAGAAAGTGTTCTAGTTTCATTCTTTTACAAGTGGTTGACCAGATTTCCCAGCACCACTTGTTAAAGAGATTGTCTTTAATCCATTGTATATTTTTGCCTCCTTTGTCAAAGACAAGGTGTCCATATGTGTGTGGATTTATCTCTGGGCTTTCTATTTTGTTCTATTGATCTATATTTCTGTCTTTGTGCCAGTACCATACTGTCTTGATAACTGTGGCTTTGTAGTAGAGCCTGAAGTCAGGTACGTTGATTCCTCCAGTTCCATTCTTCTTCCTCAAGATAGCTTTGGCTATTCTAGGTTTTTTGTATTTCCATACAAATTGTGAAATTATTTGTTCTAGCTCTGTGAAGAATACCGTTGGTAGCTTGATAGGGATCACGTTGAATCTATAGATTGCTTTGGATAGTATACTCATTTTCACTATATTGATTCTTCCAATCCATGAACATGGTATATTTCTCCATGTATTAGTGTCCTCTTTGATTTCTTTCACCAGTGTTTTATAGTTTTCTATATATAGGTCTTTATTTTCTTTAGGTAGATATATTCCTAAGTATTTTATTCTTTCCGTTGCAATGGTGAATGGAATTGTTTCCTTAATTTCTCTTTCTGTTTTCTCATTATTAGTGTATAGGAATGCAAGGGATTTCTGTGTGTTGATTTTATATCCTGCAACTTTACTATAATCATTGATTAGTTCTAGTAATTTTCTGGTGGAGTCTTTAGGGTTTTATATGTAGAGGATCATGTCATCTGCAAATAGTGAGAGTTTTACTTCTTCTTTTCCAATTTGGATTCCTTTTATTTCTTTTTCTGCTCTGATTGCTGTGGCCAAAACTTCCAAAACTATGTTGAATAGTAATGGTGAAAGTGGGCACCCTTGTCTTGTTCCTGACTTTAAAGGAAATGCTTTCAATTTTTCACCATTGAGGATAATGTTTGCTGTGGGTTTGTCATATATAGCTTTTATTATGTTGAGGTATGTTCCTTCTATTCCTGCTTTCTGAAGAGTGTTTATCATAAATGGATGTTGAATTTTGACAAAGGCTTTCTCTACACCTATTGAGATAATCATATGGTTTTTATTTTTCAATTTGTTAATGTGGTGTATTACATTGATTGATTTGCGGATATTGAAGAATCCTTGCATCCCTGGGATAAAGTCCACTTGGTCATGGTGTATGATCTTTTTAATGTGTTGTTGGATTCTGATTGCTAGAATTTTGTTAAGGATTTTTACATCTACCCCTACATATGTTGTCTACAAGAGACCCACCTCAAAACAGGGGACACATACAGACTGAAAGTGAAGGGCTGGAAAAAGATTTTCCATGCAAACGGGGACCAAAAGAAAGCAGGAGTAGCAATACTCATATCAGATAAAAATAGACTTTAAAACAAAGGCTGTGAAAAGAGACAAAGATGGTCACTACATAATGATCAAAGGATCAATCCAAGAAGAAGATATAACAATTATAAATATATATGCACCCAACTCGGGAGCACCACAATATGTAAGACGAATGCTAACAAGTATGAAAGGAGAAATTAACAATAACACAATAATAGTGGGAGACTTTAATACCCCACTAACACCTATGGATAGATCAACTAAACAGAAAATTAACAAGGAAACACAAACTTTAAACGATACAATAGACCAGTTAGACCTAATTGATATCTATAGGACATTTCATCCTGTACTTTTGAAAAAGTCTGATTTATCAATTTTTCCTTATGCTTTTGGTATGAAGTCTATGAACTCTTTTCTTAGCTTGAATCCTAAATATTTTCTCTTATGTTTTTTACTAAAAGTTTTGTGGCTTTAACACTTAAGCCCATAATCCATTCTGGATCAATTTTTGTATAAGGTGTGAGATATAGAGGTTCATTTCATTGCATTTGGAGGTCAAATTGCCCCAGCATTGATTATTTTCAGTAATCAACTATTTCTTCCTCTGTTGAACTACTTTTGTATCTTTGTCAAATAATCAATTGAGCATGTTTGTCTGAATACATTTCTAGGTTCTCTTTTGTGTTCCATCATTATCTATGTGTCTGTCCCTCTGCCAAGACCACACAGTCTTGATTACTGAAGCTACATAGAGGTTTTTCATATGAGATAAAGTAATTCCTCCCTCTTTTTTCTCTTTCTTGGGAGTTTTCTTTTCTTTTTTTTTTGTAAGCTATTCTAGAGTCTGTACCTTTCCATATAAACTTTAGAATAAGTTTCTTTACATCTACAAAAAAAAGTTGCTGAGATTTTGATAAGAATTTCATTAAAACTACAAATCAGTTTGGGAGAAGTTGCCATCTGTATCATGTTGCACCTTCTAATTCATGAACACGGTATTTCCATTTACTTAGGTTTTCTCTGATTTCTTTTATCAACATTTTGTAATTTTCAGTATGCATATCCTGTACAGATTTTGTTAAATGAATAGCTAAACATTTTATTTCCTTTGGAATGGTCATAAATAATATTGTGCTTTTAAGTATGGCTTCCACATCTTTTTTTTAGTATGCAGAAATGTGTTTTTTTTTTTATGTTGATCTTATAACTTACAACCTTACTGAATTCACTGATTAGTTCTAAGAGGTTTTTGATAAATTCCTTGTGATTTTCTCCTTAGACAATCATGCATCTGCAAATATAGACTTTTTATGTCTGCCTTTCCAATTTGCATGCCTTTTATTTCTTTTACTTGCCTTATTGCAGTGACTATAATATGCAATTATGTTGAATAAGGGTGATGAAACTAACATCTTTCCTTGTTCTTGATTTTTGGAGAAAAGCTTTCACTCTTTCATCATTAAGTATGACATTAACTCTAATGGTTTTGTAGATGACATTTATCAAATTGAGAGCACAAACTTCTAGTTCTGACTTGCTGAGAGTTTTTATCACGAATGAGAAAATTGGATATCCACACTTAGAAGAATGAAATTGGACCCTTATCCCCCACAGTGTACAAAAATTAACTCAAAATGGATGAACGACTTAAAAGTAAAGCCTGAAAGTATACTCATGATTGCTGGGAGAAATATCAATAACCTCAGATATGCAGATGACACCACCCTTATGGCAGAAAATGAAGAGGAACTAAAGAGTCTCTTGATGAAAGTGAAAGAGGAGAGTGAAAAAGCTGGCTTAAAACTCAACATTCAAAAAACTAAGATCATGCACCCAGTCCCATCACTTCATGGCACATAGATGGGAAAACAATGGAAACAGTGGCTGACTTTATTTTCTTAGGCTCCAAAATTACTGCAGATGGTGACTGCAGCCATGAAACTCAAAGAGGCTTGCTCCTTGGAAGAAAAGCTATGGCCAACCTAGATAGCATATTAAAAAGTAGAGACATTACTTTGCAAAAAAAAAAAAAGGTCCGTCTTGTCAAAGCTATGGTTTTTCCAGTAGTCATGTATGGATGTGAGATTTGGACTATAAAGAAAGCTGAGCACCGGTGGCTCAGACGGTAAAGCATCTGCTTGCAATGCAGGAGACCCAGGTTCGACCCCTGGGTTGGGAAGATCCCCTGGAGAAGGAAATGGCAGCCCACTCCAGTACTCTCGCCTGGAAAATCCCATGGACAGAGGAGCCTGGTAGGCTACAGTCCATGGGGTCAAAAAGAGTTGGACACGACTGAGCGACTTCACTTTTGAACTATGGTGTTGGAGAAGACTCTTGAGAGTGCTTTGGACTGCAAGGAGATCCAACCAGTCCATCCTAAAGGAGATCAGTCCTGAATATTCACTGGAAGGACTGATGCTAAAGCTGAAACTCCAATACTTTGGCCATCTGATGTGAAGATCTAACACATTGGAAAAGACCCTGATGCTGGGAAAGATTGATGGCAGTAGGAGAAGGGGGAAACAGAGGATGAGATGGTTGGATGGCATCACCGACTCAATGGACATGAGTTTGAACAAGCTCTGGGCGTTGGTGATGGACAGGGAAGCCTAGTGTGCTGCAGTCCATGGGGTCGCAGAGTCAAACATAGCTGAGTGACTGAACTGAACTGAAAATATAGCACTATTAAAAGAAAACATGGAGAAGGAGCTTCTTGACATTAGTTTGGGCAATGAGTTTTTTTTTTTTTAATCAAGGTATAGTTAATATACAATATTATATAAAATTTAGGTGTACAACACGATTCACAATTGTTAAAGGTTGTATTCCATTAATAGTTATTATAAAATATCAGCTTATTTCCTATGTTGTACCTATACTATATGTCCATGTAGGTTATTTATTTTATACCTAGTAGTTTGTGCCTCTTACTTCCCCCCATTTATCCCTCCTGTTTCCCCTCTCCCAACTGATAACCATTAGTTAGTTCTCTGTATTTGTGAGTCAGCTTCTTTATTGTCATATTCACTGATTATTTTTATTTTTTAGATTCCACATGTAAGTGATATCATACAGTATATGCCTTTTGGTTTTCTTGATATAACTCCAAAATCACAAATAACAAAGACAAAAATAAACAGGTGGGATTGCATCTAACTAAAAATCTTCTGTGCATAAAAGGACACCATCAACAGAGTGAAGATACAGCCTTTGAGATGGGAGAAGACCTTGCACACCAAATATCTAATAAGAAGTTAATATCCAAATACATAAGGACCTTTCATAACTCAATAACAAAAATTAGTTAAATAACCTGATTTTAAAATGAGCAAAGGACCTGGATAGGCATTTCTCAAAAGAAAACATACAAATGACCAAACAGGTATATGAAAAGATGTTCAACATCACTAATCATCAGAAATGCAAGTCAAAGCCACAATGAGATATCACCTCACATATTTTAGAAAGGCTATTACCAAAAAGACATGAGATAACAAGTGCAAATGAGAATGAAGAAAAAAGGGGACCCTCCTAACCTACTGGTTGGAATGTAAATTGTGGAAAACAGTATGGAGGTTTCTCAGGAAATTAAAGCTAGAACTACCATATGATCCAGCAGAAATAAAGTCATGATCTCAAAGAGATATTCACACCCACATGTTCATTGCAGCACTATTCACAATAGCCAAGGTATGGAAGCAACCTCAGTGTCCATCAATGGACAAATAGATAGATAGATAGATACATAGATAGATAGACATAGATAGATAGATACATAGATAGATAGACATAGATAGATAGATACATTGGCAGAAACATATAAGAATATTAGTCAGTCTTAAAAAAAAGTAATTTTTTCCACTTTTTTTTAAATTTTATTTTATTTTTAAACTTTACAATATTGTATTGGTTTTGCCAAATATCTTGCAGTAACATGAAGTTGGAAGACATTATGATAAATGAAGTAAGTCTGACACAGAAACACAAGTACTGCATGATCTCACCTATATGTGGAATCTAAAAAGTTGAACTCAAGAAACAGAGAGTAGAGTAACTACCAGTAACTAGAGGATGGGGGGAAAGATATACACCAGACCAAGGGCACCACGTGTCAGTCATGCAGAGGAATTAGTCCTAGAGACCTAATGTACAGCCTGCTAACTGAAGGTAACAGTAGTTTCAGTGTGTACTGGAAATTTGCTAAGAGATCAAATTTTAAGTGTTCTCACTATCACCAAAAAAACAAAAAAAATGTTACCTATGTGAGGTGATGGATATGTTAGCTTGATTACGGTAATCAGTTCACAATGTATACATACGTTAGGACATCATGTATATGTACATTGTGTATATGTACATCTCAAATATACACAATTTCTACTTGCCAATTATACCTCAACAAAGCTGGGAAATGAAAAAGGGCCAAAAAAAGGTGATCTCCCAATTTCATTCCCTTCCAGTTCAGTCAGATTTATAATACTTTCCCTCTCTTTCTCCACAGAACTTTGTTCCTTTTAATTGAAATAAGATAGAAACTTCAGGAAACAAAAGACAAAATCTAGTCAAAATGGTTTTCATGCTTTTGCTCCCAATCAAATGAGCTCAGGTCTTGCAAGGGAACATTCTCATGGCCCACAGCTCTGGGCTGTGAAGAGAGGTGTTCCACGGTCACCTCACTAATGCTCCCTTGGTGACCAGACAGTTTGAGGTTACTGTTTGCCAAGTCTAAAACCAGGCCCTCAGAAAGAAGACGAAGGAATGCTCTAGTAGGAGAGAGTTCTGACCCCAGTCTTACTCCTCCAAGGCAGAAACTGTGACCTTGTAGTAAAATCCAATTACAACTTCCTCTTGTTTTATTTGGAAATGAAGGATTTTTCCCAATGTTGTTTAAAAAAAAAATCAGTAAGCAATATTCCTAAACAAGTGCCCCTGAGTAAATCTGTAATGTATCTGCCTCAGGATACAACATAGAAACGATTCAATGAGGACCTACCTGACTATACTAATAGAATGTTACCTTACTATACTAGTAGAATATTACTTTACTCCAGTGCTCTTTGTTCTCAAGAATATTGACTATACATCTATTGAGGGCCTACCTTACTATACTAATAGAATGTTACTTTATTCTAATATTCTTTGTTCTAAAGAATATTGGCCATACATCTACCAGTAGCAGCTATTTCCATGAAAAAGGAAAACCTTTATGTGATAGTGCCTCATTGCTCAAGCCATATTTGAGTTTTCTTAGCTATCCCTGACAATAGAACCCCCCACCAGTAGAGCACCAGACTCCCTGGCTCAAGTAGGAGGAGGAGACAGGGATAAAAGTAGACCCCCACTAAACACAGACTCGACATGGGCCCAGATACATGGGCCCTGTGGGTGTCAACAGGCTCTGTGTGAGGCTAGAGGAAGATTAAAGGAAGCCTTGCCTGCCCAGCTCTTCCTAACATGGCACTTCAGACACCATAAGAATGAATAAACTCAACTACCTGGATATATAGTGTAAAAAGTGTTAGTCACTCATGTCTGACTCTGTGACCCCATTGACTATATAGCCCACCAGTCTTCTCTGTCCATGGAATTCTCCAGGCAAGAATACTGAAGTGGGTAGCCATTCCTTTCTTCAAGGGATCTTCTCGATCCAGGGATCGAACCCAGGCCTCTTATATGGCAGGCAGGTTCTTTACAGTCTGACCCACGAAGGAAGCCCACCTAGATATATACTGAAAACTAAAACAAAGAAAACCAAAACAAAGCCCTCATATCATGAATGAGTGTGTGCTGACCATGCTATGGTTATCTTCGTGAAATCATCTGTGGAGATTTAGCCATGGGCAGGACTTCCCTGGTGGCTCAGAAGGTAAAGCATCTGCCTACAGTGTGGGAGACCCGGGTTCAATCCCTGGGTTGGGAAGATCTCCTGAAGAAGGAAATGGCAACCCACTCCAGTATTCTTGCCTGGAAAATCCCATGGACAGAGGAGCCTGGTGGGCTACAGTCCATGGGATCACAAGGAGTCGGACACGACTGAGCGACTTCACTTTCACTTTTCACTTTCAGTGTTAAGTCACTGTAAGTAACAGCCATAATATTGGAGATTTATCTACCATCATGAGAAATATTTGTGGGTTACTTAGTGCAAAATAACAGAAGGAGAGAATCCTGTATCTCTACTAGGCATTTTAAAAGTGTAGCATATCACATACTCTAACTGAAGAAACAGGCATTTCCCTGAAACTTGCAACAAAAATGCCTTTTCTAAATTTGATAATGGCTTTTATCTTGGGATGTGGGGCAGGAGGATGGAGAGTAGATTAGGACATTCACTTTCTACGTTCAACACTTCTGTGATGTTTAGAGGTTTTAATAAAGACCATGTATCACTTTTATAATTAAGCAGTTATAACAAAGATCAATTAATAACTGTGTATGTGTGTTAGTCACCCAATCATGTCTAACTCTCGGCAACCCCATGGACTGTAGCCTGCCAGTCTCCTCTGTCCATGAAGTTGTCCCAGCAAGAATACTGGATTATCATTTCCTCCTCCATAGGATCTTCCCAACCCAGATCTCCTGCATTGCAGGTGGATTCTTTACCACCTGAGCCACCAGGGAAGCCTCAATTAATAAATACTGTTCTATTAATACATTTTAAGTGCTGAGTCAATGCTTGTTTAAAAACAAAAGAGGGAAATATTATTTTTAAAGGAAAACAAATGTTGATAAGCTCTGTGCCTGCCCCAGTCAAGGAATGACAAGGTGACTATGACAAGTTTGCTCCAGAGACATTTCTTAACAAATTCCAGTGGTTTACATTCTGTGACCCACTATTCAATGAACCTCTTTAGTTGGCCTTTCCCAGGATTCACTCACAACTCTTCCTAGAAAATCTCAAAGCCTTCCTGCTGGAATAAGTGTTATTTTCTAGGCAGCTCTCACCAAAGGGCAGCCTAGTAATTAACAAGTTTCATCTCCAGAGGCTTCAGGATCTCATTTCTGGCGAAGGATGTGTGTGCTACACATGATAACACTGTCAAAACTTGCTGTCTTATAAGGAGATTTTTGACATCATAACAAAAGAACTCTGTATACTCCTAAATATTTACCTCTCTTTGTCTCAGAACAACTCCTCAGAGCTCAGGGATTAAGTCACTCCTTGCAGCAAAATGAGGATCTGCTTTCTGTAAAACTGTAAACTGTATTTTTGGAGTTCACTCTTTCATTTCAAATATTTCATGTTACTGGGTAACTAAGGGCAATTGCACTATGTAGTCAGCCCTCCTTATCTCCAGGTTTCACACCCGCAGGTTCAACCAACCATAGATCAAAAATACTTGGGGAAAAAAACAGAAATTCCCAAGAAGCAAAACTTGAACAGTGTGCCAGAAACTGTTAACAAAACTTTTGATCATATTAGGTACTATAAGTAATCTAGGGATGACTCAAAGTATATGCAAGGATCTGCATGGATTACATGCAAGCCCTACTCCATTTTCCATAAGAGACTTGAGCATCCGCATATCTTGGTGTCCAGGGGGTCCTGGAACCAGTTTCCTGGGGATACCAAGGGACTGCATATAGCAGGCAAGAGGAATCTGTAATTCAAGCTGCACTTTTAGAATTAAAACTGACTCCTAAATTTGCAAGACATTAGAGACTTGAAGAGAAATAGTGTTCCACACTAGGAAACGTGGGGTTCCCATGTTCTCTGGGTTTACCTCGATTTGGAGAAACGGAAATGTTAGCTTCCGACTTTAACGACCAGATGTTTTAGATGAAGTGCCTGACTGTATAATATCCATGGAGCTTCCTGCTCTGTTCTGCTCGGTAATGCCTCTCCCTGACATGCCTTGTTTGATGTTTCAGGAATTCGTGATGATCGTCGTCTTTGGTTTGGAGTTCATCATTCGAATCTGGTCTGCAGGCTGCTGCTGCCGGTACCGTGGATGGCAGGGAAGACTGAGATTCGCCCGAAAGCCCTTCTGTGTCATAGGTGAGTATCAGAGTCCTGGACGCCCGGGTTTGGGGCACTGCATCCTTTTCTTCTTCTGTCTCTGGTATTACCACATTTGGTTTATGTTAAAAGCTAATATTCATGGATTCTTCACCATGGGCCAGGCTCTCTCATGGTTTGAGAGTGCTGACTCATTTAATCCACTTCACAGCTCAGTGAGGTAGGTATTTTCATTATCCAAGTTTTGCAGATGAAGAGGCTGGGGCACAGAGAGGTGGAGTGAGTTGCGAAGGTCACACAGCTAGTAAGTGGTAGCACTGGGACTGAGCCAGAGGGCCTGGCTCTGGAACTCTCACGTCAAGTTCAGCCGTGCTAAAATACACAGTTCTCGAGCATTGCCCTGAATTAGGGGAAGCATTGATTTCCGTGAGTAAAGATCTATTTTTGCTCCACAGTGTAAGCAGTACTGCCTTTATGCTCTTGGTCAGCTGAAATGTGTAAGTGTACCGGTCCTGGTAAAGCTTATTTATGAGCAGGCCTCAAGAATAATTACATATATGGCTTATTATACCCACTGTAACCATGAGACCTGATAAAGTGTTTTCCCCTCTGAAATTTGGGTCCCCACCTTACAGTCCCTGAATAAATATCACATCTCTACAACTCCCTGGCTGCTGTCGCTTCAAAGAGATTCCAGTCACCTGGGTGCCAGCCTGAAACTATAAAACATTCCAGAGTTAAGATCTGGCACCTCGGAGTGATATATTTTAAAGTATATCATAAAATTGAAAATTTTAGTCAATTATATCTCAAATTTTAATTATTTTTTCAAGTGAGCTGCCTATATCATGGCCTTTTATCCCTAAATATTTCAGTATGGATTTTCGAAAGGAAGACTATGAGTCTGCATAATCTTCTGTACTTAAATTGGATGTTAGTACAACCCCTTATCTAATCTGCTGGCTGTATCCTAGTTTTGCCAGTTGACCCAATAATGTCCTTGTAGCATTTTTCCCTCCAGTCTAGGGTCACATATGGTGTTTAGTCATCAGGTCTCTGTGGTCTCCTTTTATCTAGAACAGTTCTTCAGCCTTTCTGTCTTTTACAACACTGACATTTTTGAAGAATTTGACCTATTTTTTAAAAAATGGAATGTTTTTATTTCTTTGGGGGAAGAATAGTAAAACCCTGTGTACTATAGCTTCTTGTAATTGTGGATGTTGTAGTTGTCGTTATTCAATAGTTGCATTTGGTTTCCTTGCTCTTTTCTCCTTCCTATTTCTTTGGCAGCCACTCAAATCTCATGGATGGAGGAGCCCAGTAGGCTGCAGTCCATGGGGTCACTAAGAGTCGGACACGACTGAGCGACTTCACTTTCACTTTTCACTTTCATGCACTGGAGAAGGAAATGGCAACCCACTCCAGTGTTCTTGCCTGGAGAATCCCAGGGACGGGGGAGCCTGGTGGGCTGCCGTCTATGGGGTCGCACAGAGTCGGCCATGACTGAAGCGACTTAGCAGCAGCAGCAGCAAATCCAAATGCTGGAAGTTCCTGGTGAGCTCACTTATTTCCACTGTTTCCAACCTGAGAAACTGGGGGTTTTAGTTACAAGCTAGTTTAGGCTAAGCTCCTCATCAGCAAAGGGTTTTCCATTCTGTTTCAGAAATTGTTGAGCGTCTTTAGATACCTTCGTCACCCAATGCTTAAGGAGGAAGTGGAGAAACCCTTTGCATGCGCTCTGTCAGAGGAATCCTTTGTTCCATCTTTTATGCCAGTGCTGTGTCCATGTCCTGGACACTTGTCCTGAGCATGGGGGAGTGGGTGGGCTCCCCACACACCTGCCTATTTCAAGAGTTTCCTTTCATTCAACCGGACTTTGTGGAAACGTGACTGCTTGAAAAGCACTGCAGTTACAGAAGGGACTCTAGTGCAATTCTAAGTTACATCAACCTTGAAACACCTTGCTTGGCCTTCGCTAATGCAGTCTGTTTGTCTGGCTGCTCCTCTCCTGCCAGATGAAGTGCAGAGGAAACTGGGCACCAGCTCCAAGCCCCCGAGGAGCCCACCTGGCCCCCAGGGCACATCCGTGCAGGCACTTGGTTTTACTCTGAAGAGCTCCTCTCTTTTTGAATCCCCACTCGAGCTACACCATGAAACACTGTAGCTCGATGCGAAATTATGGCACGAGAGCTTCTAGTACTATAAGGGACCCAAACGATTCACAAGGCAAACAGTTTAGTAGGACTCATTCAGCTTCTATAGGATAAAGTTGGTTCACAGCTGACTGCAGGAATGTCCCATTTCAGGCTTTAAAACCGATTAAAAATTGCCAGAGAATGTTCAAACTACCACCCAATTGCACTCATCTCACACGCTAGCAAAGTAATACTCAAAATTCTCCAAACCAGGCTTCAATAGTATGTGGACTGTGAACTTCCAGATGTTCAAGCTGGATTTAGAAAAGGCAGAGGAACCACATCTGTTGGATCATCAAAAACGTAAGAAATTTCCAGAAAAACATCTACTTCTGTTGACTACACCAAAACCTTTGACTGTGTGGATCACAACAAACTGTGGAAAATTCTTCAAGAGTTGGTAATACCTGTCCATCTTACCTGCCTCCTGAGAAATCTGTACGCAGGTCAAGAAGCAATAGTTAGAACTGGACATGGAACAACAGACTGGTTCCAAGTAGGGAAAGAAGTATTAAGGTTGGATATCATCACCCTGCTTATTTAACTTATATGCAGAGTGTATCATGCGAAATGCCAGCCTGGATGAAGCACATACTAGAATCAAGATTGCCAAGAGAAATATCAATAAACTCACATATGCAGATGTCACCACCCTTATGGCAGAAAAGGAAGAAGAACTAAAGAGCCTCTTGATGAAAGTGAAAGAGGAGAGTGAAAAAGTTGGCTTAAAACTCAACATTCAGAAAATTAAGATCATGGCATCCAATTAAGATCATGGCATCCAATCCCATCACTTCAAGGCAAATAGATGGGGAAACAATGGAAAAAGTGAGAGACTTTATTTTTTGGGGTTCCAAAATCACTGCAGATGGTGACTGCAGCCATGAAACTCGAAGACCCTTGCTCCATGGAGGAAAAGCTATGACCAGCCTAGACCGCATATTAAGAAGCAGAGACATTACTTTGCCAACCAAGGTCCATCTAGTCAAAGCTATTTTCAGTAGTCATGTATGGATGTGAGAGTTGGACTGTAAAGAAAGCTGAGCACCAAAGAATTTATGCTTTTGAACTGTGATGTTGGAGAAGACTCTTGAGAGTCCTTTGGACTCAAGGAGATCAAACCAGTCAATCCTAAAGGAAATCAGTCCTGAATATTCACTGGAAGGACTGATGCTGAAGCTGAAACTCCAATACTTTGGCCACATGATGCGAAGAGCTGACTCCTTGGAAAAGACCCTGATGCTGGAAAAGATTGAGGGTGGGAAGAGAAGGAGATGAGGATGAGATGGTTAGATGGCATCACTGATGCGATGGACATGAGTTTGAGCAAGCCCAGGAGATGGTGATGGACAGGGAAGCCTGGCATGCTGCAGTCCATGGGGTCATAAAGAGTCAGACATAACTGAGAGACTGAACTGGCTGAAAATTTGGTTTTAATCCAATTCCAGAGGCAATGCCAGTGTATTTCTGGCCCCTAAGCTAAAGAGCAGGTTCTCTCCCACATGTTTGCTGCCTTTTGATATCTGTTCTCAGCTGCAGATACATGGGCACATCTTGGTCCTTTAATCTTCCTCTTCCTCTCTTGAATCCTTCTGGGACTTGGTGTAGCATGTGATGCTGAAGACAGTGTTGTGTCATCTGTAACTCAGCCACCTTTAGGCCTGTCAGCTGTGACTTCACAGATTCAGTTTGACGTAGTGTAGGTGTGGTTGGAGCTTAGTTTCCACTTCAGGCCTTTTCTTCATTTGTTATTTTACCTCTACCAAATCAGCTTCTTTGGAAGAAAACCTCACAGATAAATACATAATGAATACCCACTAGAACAAAAGCAAGATTTGTACTTACACTTAAGGTAACTATGCACTTCTCAGTCTTTTATTTGATATATGTGTAATGATTTGATTCGTGGTCCAGCTGAACCTATGTAATAGTGAAACGTGTTCAAATGTGGCTCTTTTGGACGAGGTTGGTAAGATGTAACCTACACAAAGGAACCAAATGTCAGCTGCCTGAAGGCAGCTGCTGCTGCTGCTAAGTCGCTTCAGTCGTGTCCAACTCTGTGAGACCCCATAGACAGCAGCCCACCAGGCCCCACCGTCCCTGGGATTCTCCAGGCAAGAACACTGGAGTGGGTTGCCGTTTCCTACTCCAATGCATGAAAGTGAAAAGTGAAAGTGAAGTCGCTCAGTCATGTCCGACTCTTCACGACCCCATGGACTGCAGCCTACCAGGCTCCTCCGTCCATGGGATTTTCCAGGCAAGAGTACTGGAGTGGGTTTCCATTGCCTTCTCCAGCCTGAAAGCAGCAGGGTGTCCCAAATGGCTCCTGGAGCCCTTTCTAGGCCATGCTTAATAGGGCCATAAAAAATGATTGATGTCAGGGGTAAAATGAGCAATCGCATTGGAAAGTAAGCCCTGATCTCCCTGCTTGACCTAATTGACTGCAGCAAAGTGGACAAAGAGTTGTCATCCCTCCCCTGCCCACTACAGCCATGCCTACTGCACGTCGCACTGCATCTGTCAGGCCACTGCTCACAGGCCTAAAGGTGGCCGAATTACAGGCAACACAACTCCATCTTCAGAACCAAGTGCTACACCAAGTCCTAGAAGGATTCGAGACAGGAAGAGGAAGATTAAAGGACTAAGATGTGCTGATAACGCTGTGCGTTTGGAGATGTAGCTAAGCTCTCTCAAGGCTCCACATATCTGTAATATCTGGTTATTCTGAACATGCCACACACCCAAACATTTTCAGAAGGCTTGAGCATTCAAGAAAGGGCCCCGAGGAGACTGGTCACTGGTGTGACTGCTGTGTGGGGAATGCCTTCTGAGAGCGCCCTCTAAAATAGAGCTGAAGCAGAGCAAAGCTTCTTCAGCTGTTGCCTTGGGCAAGACAGAGCCCTGCAGACCAACTGATCCTATTGGGACACAGGTTGGTTCATGGGGCCCACGGGCTGATTCCCAAAGAATCGTAACTTCCCTCCTAACCTGCCCACTCCCCACCCCTACATGGGAGCCAGAACCAGAGCATTTCCAAATATTGTTGATTTAAGAAAACATAAAATCATTATATTCTTGTGTTTGAAAAACATCTTTTAGACATCTGTAACCAAAGGGAAGAAAAATCTACTCATTTTTTAAAATTAGATTCTTGCTTTCTTTACCAAACTGATTTATCTCTCCTTGATTTGGGGAGTTTGGAAACTGGTAAAAGCTTATCTTGAATTGCAAAATTCTTATATATCTATGTCTTCAATTTGGCAATGGCAATCCACTCCAGTACTCTTGCCTGGGAAATCCCATGGACAGCAGAGCCTGGTAGGCTACAGTGCATGGGGTCACGAAGAGTCGGACACAACTGACGGACTTCACTTTCACTTTTCACTTTCATGCACTGGAGAAGGAAATGGTAACCCACTCCAGTATTCTTCCCTGGAGAATCCCAGGGACGGGAGCCTAGTGGGCTGCCGTCTATGGGGTCGCACAGAGTCAGACACGACTGACGTGACTTAGCAGCAGCATGCCTCCAATTTACATCTCTCACCTAATACGCTATTGGAATAATATGTCTGCAGCTGTGGTCAGTAATCACTGTGCTACAACTTGAAGAGTTGAATGTGTTTGTGGATGACTAATGAGTTGCCCTCATTTGTCTAGACTTTCTGATTTCTTTTCTGATCTCTCTACAATCAAACACAACTCATTCACTCAGTGGCCTCAGTATAGAGGACGTGTAAAATAACCTCAGAGACTGAGTTCATAGTCACTCCTTTTCCAGCTTTCATTAATGACCTGCCTGAAAATTGCAAATCGTACCCAAGACTGCTGCTTAGATTACAGTAATGAGCCTGATGGGTTAGAATGTCAACAAGTTACTCGTAACCGTGACTTTTTGGATCCCTGGTGACTCCTCCTAGAGACAGCTGGAACAAGGCCGTAGTTTTTAGTCATCTCAGAAAAGAAGAAAAGACTAGCCTGTGATTAACCTTGGATCAGTACTTGATGCTAAATATAAGTTGATTTTTTAATTGCTGTTTTAGCAGTTCCCCTTCTGTGTAATATTTCCACAGGAAGACAAAAAGAGGCAAAGCAGAGCATAGAGGTGTCCCCCGTGAGCTGAACGTATGTGCCTTTGACACGGGAAAATAGCAAATGTATCTTTTTTCTTAATGAAGAAAAAATAACCAGTGTCTTCCCTAGCTACAACAAAATTGGAGCCTTTATTAAAATCAACCACACAGCCAAGGCCACTCTAATATATCTGTGAGTTCATCTTATTGAAAGCAGTTTCAGCTGCTAATGTGTTGGAAAGCTATATCAGAGACACTTGGATGCCACCAGCTCCTAAACTGAAGATCCAGGCACCGTTTTTCTACCTCTCCAGCCTCTCCATCTTTCGTTCCAAGAGACAGTCTTTTCAGCTACACTCATTTTCTCACCCTCTAATCTCCTCTGCCCTTTACTGAAAGCTATTTCTCTTGGGTTGTTTCCTGTCAGCCGTGTACTCTTCTCTGCCTCCTTCTATGTCTGAAAGTCCAAACTCCATGCATATGGTCACCTCTATGTGATTAACTGGACCATCTGAGGACCGTTAAACCTTCTTGACTTGCTTGACTACAGAACTATAAAGCCGTTTCAGTCTCTATAGTGAATATAGCTGATAGTTATTGAAATTTGCTACGCTATGGGTACTGCTCTTGAACTCGGTAAATACTGTCTTATTTAATTCTGCAGAAGTTTTATAATATCCTTTTTAAAGATGAGGAAGTAAGATAGGGTTTGAGAAACTTGTTCACAGTTAGATGGTGAAAGAACTAGGATTTCAATCTAGAAAAATAAGCCTACCTGATGAGCTCCTTTTACTCACAACACTTTTGACATCAAATCTGTGGGATTTTCCCTCACATCAACCAGTTCTCCAACTTTCTGTACACCCTTGCAAGTGAAAGTTGCTCAGTCATGTCTGACTCTTTGCAACCCCATGGACTGTAGCCCGCCAGGCTCCTCTGTCTATGGAGTTCTCCAGGCCAGAATACTGGGGTGGGTAGCAGTTCCCTTCTCCAGATCTTCCCAACCCAAGATTGAACCCAGGTCTTCCACATTGCAGGTGGATTCTTTACCATCTGAGCCACCAGGGATGCCCAAGAATACTGGAGTGGGTAGCTTATCCCTTCTCCAGCAGATCTTCCCAACCCAGGAATTGAACCAGGGTCTCCTGCATTGCAGGTGGATATTTTACCAGCTGAGCTACAAGGAAGCCAACAACTCAATACAATTTTGACACTACCAATTGGTATTAGTATGAATCCCCGCCGATCCAGGGTTTAGTCTCACTGGACTTTCCCTCCCCAACTTCAGACACCAGCCACAGAGAGGTGTCCAGGCTAACATGCTCTGCCTGGCCAACGGCAATCTAGAGATTCCAATAGCCCCACATGTTGCTAGAATGACACAGAGTTCAGGAAAGTGCTGTACATTATATCACATTATATTTTTTATATTTATTATAAAAGCTGAATCTGAGAACAGCCAAGTGAAAGAGATGCACCGGACAGATATTTGGGGCAGAGGACTGGCTAACATGGAGATTTTGTGCCCCTTCAAGAGCCCCACCTCCCAGAGCCTGTGTGTTCACCAGATGCTCACCAAACCCCACGCTTTAGAGATAGCCGTGGAGCTGTCACTGAAAAAGCACATCTGTTGGTCACTGGCTGTTGGTGACTCAACACTTTCTCTCCCAAGAGGTCCCAGGTCCTCCTGGTACCCAGGAATCTGAATAGGGACCCCTAGCCAACAGTCATCTGATGATTGTACAGAAGGCATTTATCATGCCAGAGATCCCTAAGTCTAGGAGCTCTGTACAAGGAACCCAGGAGAATGACCAAGTATCCACTCCCCAGAGTACCACATGACCCAACTGTGAGAAAAATTGCTCTTATTGTTTATTAGTGTTTTTAAATTAAATTTAGTCAGCCTTGTCCATTGTCATCAACTTACATTTGTAATATCCATTAGTTATATACAAATGTTATCATTTGCCACCTAAAGTCTTTGATTGCCGTATCAGCCTTAAATATTAGCCTTATCACTTCAATTAGATCAGGTTACTTGTTGCTGCTCTCCAACCTAAAGAAGAAATTAAGCTCTGAAGTAGACTAATTTGACTTTTCTATGACTGCATGGCCTCCTGTGCAATGCTTTCCTGAGGTCCCTGGGTGTGTCCCAACTAGAGACGTTTCCAGGTGAGTGACATCATTCTCAGAAATGTATTCACATGTTGTTCATACTATAGACTGCTGGAGACCTGTTTAGGTCACTTGACCTGGTGTGCAAATTTGAGTGTCATATAGCTTGATTAGCTCATAAGACTGGACCATAGGGAGAATATGCCTGGAGAAAATGAATAACTAAAGATTATTTCCCATTCCTTCAATAAACCTGAGTGGAGCACTGTGATACATGGTACTAATATTCTGTACTTTCAAATGTTACATAAGAAAATTCACTCACAGACAGAGCGCTTATTTATTACGTGCCAAACATGATCTTAGGTGCAAATGACACAATGATTAATAAAACACGATCCCTGCCTGTAAGCGTAGGAGCTCCTGTGCCCTTGGAGCAAGAAGGAGACTAGTTATGTTGATTTAGAACAAAGCTGATGGAGGCAGGAGTCGTGGACAGAAGGGTGTAGAACACCATGACTGATTGAACAAAGGAGGGGAAGGTCCCTCGGGTTTTGAGCTCAGTCACCCGCCAAACATCTGTACTATGTCCAAGTGTGGTTCTCAATGCCAGGGATGCTGTGTTGCTCTAAATGGGCAGTGTCCTCTTTCCTGTCAAGCTGATATTCCAGGGGACAGAGAAAAATAATATGCAGAAATATTTTTGAAAAACGAGATAGCATCAACTACAGAGAATGCAATGAAGAAAATGAACAGAGAGATTAGGAGTTCCTTTAGATTGAGGGGTCCAAGGGAGCCTTTCTAAGGAGTGAGCACTCAAGTCAACCTGAGTATTACAGGAGCCATTGATGAGATGTGGGCAGAGGTCTTTCCAGGCCAGAGAGCAGGCAATGCAAAGGTTCTTGAGACCAAGGGAGCTCGGCCTGTACCAGGAAGAGACACATGGTCACTGTGGCCAGAGCTCAGTGAGCTCGGTGTGGTAGGTGATGGACAGATGGCCACTCCCAGGGGCCGTGGGGGCCACATGAGGCCATCTAGTTGCCTGAGATGAAGTAGTGTCTAAGATGGGCCACTAGGCAGAGGTCCAATTGATGACTGTTGGGCCTAATGATAAATATTTAGGTTAAAAACACAACATTTTGATCAGGCAACAAGAAATATGGCTATATAAGGCCCTAGGTCTCTTGGTCATCTGTCTATACCTGTTTGAACTTCATATTGGAATATATAAATCATTATCCATCCAGAAAAATATAAACCTGTCCCTTTGACTTTTCCACACATCTGTGTATCTACCCTTACATCTATGTATCTGCCCATCTATATAGAAACATGAAATGTCCAAACTGAAAAGAAAATGTGTTTTTCCTTTGAGCAGCAGGAATTAGGAGAATGTTATGAGAGCTCTCACATTCCCCTTGGAAAATCTCACCAGGAAGCAGTTCCCAGGGGCCTCTGAGCAAAGGACTTTGCAGCATCCACTCAGTGATGGCTGTGAGGCAGACTTATTTCATTAAAGATGATTTATTTCCTTTGAGAAATGGTCCCTTGCTGCGTTGAGCTGTTATCTGAAGACTTACGATCAATAGGAGGCATTACTGTCTCTATAAGGTCAGTTTTCTGAGTGCTGCTTGGAATTTGCCAGCAGGAGCCCCTCTCACCCCAGTGGAAGTTGAGCAATTCAGCCCCTGTGTGCGGCTGTGGAGATGTTCCTGGCACATTTTTGCAGGGCTTGTGTTTTATTTTTAATAAATACCACAGAGTGAGCGGCCCCGTGCACAGCTGAGTGCAGCATTTGAGAGCATGGATAATGTGCTGTGTAGTGGGCGGCTTTTAAAATTAGATTTTAAAGCTTCATCCCTATTAAGAGGCTCAACTGCAGTAAAATGCATCTTTAATTCTTCAAAGAGTACCTTCCTATAACGGAATTTGGAGCTCGGTTAGAAGATAGAGCTCATCAAGCAGCACTGTGTCCCTCTGAGATGTTGCTTCTCTCTCATGAGAAACAGTAAAATTGAGGCTCCATGGGGGAGTGCTCCCTGCTTAACCCCCAAGTCAGCCACAGGACTGGGGCGGAAAGCTGACTTCCCCTGGCTCCCAGCTCTAACACCCCATCTCTGGAGAGTCAAATTTAATTACAGTATAATCCACTTAATCTACACACGGAAGAATAACGAGGGAGCAGGAAAAATGAATTTATTAGCAGGTTGGCAGGAGACCACGTGATGTAGATCAGCAACCTTCCTGTCGAGATGCAGGTTTCCAGTGAGTTCTAGGTGATTTTCCTGCCATGAGAGATGATGCTGATGCCATGGCCACAACTGGCAAAGGACTGCTTGATTCTTCTCGCTTTGACACATAAGCAAAGCTTCAACTTGGAAATGCTGCAGAACCACAGTTTTGTCAGAAATAAAACTTATGGATTTTTTTTTAAATAACGATAATAATAAGAGGAAAAAAAGAGTGCATAGTTCCCCCTCAACACTCCTTTGGGTCAAAAGAAACAACCACATTGGATTAAATGCTCAACTCACCACCTTCCTTAAAACAAGAGATGAGTGAGCCTTTGCTTCATTGTTGACTTTTGATTACTTTCACACCAATCCACGGTGGCTTTGAACTTCCTGGACTATCTATTGTCTATTTCCTACAAACACATTACAAAACAGACAATAGTTTAAGAGGTGTGTTTAGATAAGAAATCTGCCTTTAAAGCTGAATATAACAGGAGGTTAGAACTTGGGCTACTTGATGTTACATGAACACAAATAAAATTTTATGGTTTAAAGTATAAATCATATTTATGAACGATCTCATATAACCCTCACTGTTGTTCAGTTGCTCAGTCATGTTCAACTCTTTGTGACTCCATGGACTGCAGCACACCAGGCTTCCCTGTCCTTCACTATCTCCTGGTATTTGCTCAAATTCATGTCCATTTAGTCAGTGATGTCATCCAACCATCTCATCCTCTGTCGTCCCCTTCCCCTTTTGCCTTCAATCTTTCTCAGCATCATGGTCTGTTCTAATGAGTTGGCTCTTTGCATCAGTTGGCAAAGTATTGGAGCATCAGCTTCAGCATACTCCTTCCAGTGAATATTCAGGGTTGATTTCCTTTAGGATTGACTTTCTTATTAAAATTGAAAAAGATGATGATCTCCATTTTACATATTGAAAATGTGAGCCTTAGATTAATGGTCTTATCAAGGGTCACACTGCATATAAGTAAAACAGTCAGAACAACAAAAAAGAGCAAGAAAGTGAGATATGCTCAAGACATCCTTCTGTGGTACCACGTTATCTCCCTGCATCACTCACGTGCAATGCAACAGGAAAAAATAAATAAACCATGTGATGAGGTTTGGGTCCTGTCCCCATTGGAGACACTAGCTAATGTGAAGCCAAGAAGAAAATAGATGTTAGTATCAAAAAATGCAGTTCCTTTTCCCAGCAGTCATCTTCCTAAGATCTGGCCCTTTTTACAACTTTTCATTTTGAAATAATTGTAGACTTACTTAAAAGTTTCAAAAAGAGTAGAGAGAGTTACCCTGCATGCAACTATCCTTCAGCCAGCTTCCCCTATTGATGGCATCTCACATGAGTTTAGTGCAATTACCAAAAACAGGAAGTGGATTGGATGTGTTACTGACTAAACTGCAAACCTTGTTCAGATTTCACCAGTCTCTGCCTGCAGTCAATGAAATTTTACCACATGTACAGGTTAATTGAACCATCACCACCATCAAGACACAGATCCTTCCCACCCCCCTAAACAAACTCAAGGTGCTATCCCTTTAAAGTCACTCCTCCCAAAAAAATCCCAGTTCCTGGGAATCACGGATATGTTCATCACTGTAATTTTGTCACTTTTAGATTGTTGTGTAAATGCAACCATACAGTCATAAATTCAGTCTTAAAATTGCTTTTTTTTTCACTCAGTATAATACTCTTGAGCTCCATGTAAGTCATTGCAAATAACAGTAGTTCAGTCCTTTTTATCGCTGACTAGTATTCCATCAGAGAAGGTGATGGCACCCCACTCCAGTACTCTCGCCTGGAAAATCCCATGGACAGAGGGACCTGGTGGGCTGCAGTCCATGAGGTCACTAGGAGTTGGACACGACTGAGCGACTTCACTTTATTTTTTCACTTTCATGCATTGGACAAGGAAATGGCAACCCACTCCAGTGTTCTTGCCTGGAGAATCCCAGGGATGGGGAAGCCTGGTGGGCTGCTGTCTATGGGGTCGCACAGAGTCAGACACGACTGAAGCGACTTAGCAGCAGCAGCAGCGGTATTCCATGCTATGGATTACACAGTTTATCCATTTACCTGTTAAAGGTCATCTGGCCAGATGACCAGATGGTCAGGTCGTTTCTATTTATAAATCAAGCTGTCATGAACATTTATGTAGAGGCTTTGTATGAACATAAGTTTTTATTTCTCTAGGATAGATACCCAGGAGTGGGGTTACTGGCTCCAATGGTGTTTGACTTTATCAGAAGCTACCAAACAGTTTCCAGTGTCTAGCTATTTCTTTTAAAATACAGAAATGCCTAGAATACTTCACGACAGTAACTTACATCCATATTGACATTCACTACTTTCATAGAAAATGTTTCTACTTCTGTTTTTCTATGAAAATTATTCTAATAAGCAGAAGTTTCTGAAATTCATATTTGATTACTTGGGTCAAGAAATAAGTGAAAATATAGTCCATTAAGGAGCAGTTCTTCATGCTCTAGTAAATGAATGCAAATTTGATGCTTATGTAGATGAAGTGTTGAGAGACTAATTAATGTAAAAAAACCAATGCTATACAAATTCCTGAAGGACCATTACCTAAATCTAACTTTACTTTGTAGGAAATCCTTATTCAAGCACATTTTACTGAAACAAATACTAATTGTACTTTCCTGCTAAAGCAGCAGTCCCCAGTCTTTTTGGCTCCGGGGACTGGTTTCATGAAAGACAATATTTCCACTGATGGTTTCAAGATGATTCTCATAAGGAGTGCTCAACTTAGGTCTCTCACATACGCAGTTCACGGTAGGGTTTACACTCCTATGAGGATCTAATTTCAGCCACTGATCTGACTAGAGGCAGAATTCAGGCAGTAATGCTAGCAATGGAGAGTGTGTGTAAATACAGATGAAATTTCACTTGCTCACCCACCACTTACCTCCTGCTGTGTGACCATGTTCATAACAGGCCACCGAACAGTACTGGCCCATGACCCAGGGGTTGGGGACCCCTGTGCTAAAGGATACTTATAATCACATCAAGCCTCAAATCTGAATCCCTCAGGATAAAGTGCTTAAAGCTGTCACCAAACTTTGGACCCAATAATCATAGTCCTGATGTAATGTAAACAAACATTTGTTCTCCCTGATCCCACACCTTTCAAAAATCCCCTATTCTTTTTTTAACCATTTTTATTGAAGTGTAATTTACAATGATTTATTAATTTCAGGTATACAGCAAAGTAATTCAGTTATATATATATATATGAATGTTGTGCTATGCTTAGTCACTCAGTCATGTCTGACTCTTTGTGAATCCATCCATGGACTATACCTGCCAGGCTCCTCTGTCCATGGGATTCTCCAGGCAAGAATACTGGAGTGGGTTGTCATGCCCTCCTCCAGGGGATCTTCCTAACCCAGGGATTGAACCTAGGTCTCCTACATTGCAGGTGGATTCTTTACCATCTGAGCCACCAGGGAAGCCTATGAATACTGGAGTGGGTAGCCTATCTTTTCTCCAGGGAATATTCCCAACCCAGGAATTGAACCAGGATCTCCTGCATTGCAGGAGCTCAGTTGCATTGCAGTAGCTCATTGCAACTGAGCTACCAGGGAAGCCCATATATAAGAATATATGTATTCTTTTTACAGATTCTTTTCCAGTATAGGTTATTATAAGATCCTGAATATAGTTCGTTATTCTATAAGTAGGTCCTTGTAGCTTATCTATTTTATGTATAGAAGTGTGTATCTGTGAGTCCCAAATTCTTAATTTATCCCTCCTCCCTTTCCCCTGTGGTAACCATACATTTGTTTTCTGTGACTGTGTCCATTTCTGTTTTGTAAATAAGTACATTTATATCATTTGTTCAGATTTCACGTATAAGTGGTACTGTATGACGTTTGCCTTTATCTGACTTACTTTGCTTAGTAGGATCATCTGTAGATCCACACATATTGCTACAAATGGCATTATTTAATTCTCTTCTGTGGCTGAGTAATCTTCCATTGTGTATATGTACCACATCTTCTTTATCCATTCCTCTGTTGATGGACATTTAGGCTGCTTCCATATCTTGGCTATTGTAAATAGTGCTGCTATGAACATTGCATGTGTATCTTTTTGAAGTAGAGTTTTCTCTGGATATTTGCCCAGCAGTGAGACTGTAGGATCACAGTGCAGCTTTAAAAAAAAAAATCCCCCAATTCTTAAAACTATTCTTAAAACCTTCAAAACCCGTCTCAAAATCTCCCAGTGAATCTTCCATCGTAATCAACAGAAAAGTCATTTTCTCAAAAGTTAGTAACAACTCCACACATTCATGAATTTCAGCTCCATCACCACTCTGGGTATAAGCAATGTTAGAACAACTAATTACTCATTTGGAAGAAGATCAGGTTGGATCCATATTTATCTTATCATATTCCAAGATAAATTCCAAATAAATCAAAGATGTAAATAAATATTGGATGGCAGAAATGGGTAAATTGTCATATAATCTTGGAACCAAGAAGGTCTTTTTAACTGTGACTGAAAATATAGAGACCATAGAAGAAAACATTGATAAACTTACGCTACATAAAATTTTTTAAAGATATAATTAGATTACATAAAATCAAAAATACTGTATGATAGAACAAAGTAAAACAAGCAAGGTTAAAAGACAAATGCAGGAAAATATATACAACACCTATCAGAGACAAAAAGTTAATCATCTTAAACTATAAGCAGCTCTAGAAATCCAGAAGAAAAATCCAGCAGCCCAGAGGAAAATAAAAGATAGCAAATGAATATGAACAGACAGTTCCCAGCCAAAGAAATACCCATGTGCCCTGTAAACACAGTCTCGCTCATAAGAAATACAAAAAGGCAGCATTTTCTCACCTGTCAGATCGGCAAAATCCAGTTACTTTTTTAGTGAGACGGTGAGGAAACAGGAGTGCAAAGTGGTGTCACCCTTATGGAAAGTGTCACTACCATTAAAATTACATGGAGTTTACTCTGTGCCCCAGGAATTCTCCTTCCTGACAGTCTCACCAATTTGTAGTAAGTAGTAAATAGAGCTGGAGAAGGAAATGGCAACCCACTCCGGTATTCTTGCCTGGAGAATCCCATGGACGGAGAAGCCTAGTAGGCTGCAGTCCATGGGGTCGCACAGAGTCGGACACGACTGAAGCGACTTAGCAGCAGCAGCAGCAGTAAATAGAGCTGAATAAAGATGATCTTTTGGTTAGATATGGAAGGACCCAAGATGTATTAACTGAAAGAAAAAAAAGATGCTGCAATATTACATACATAGTGTGCTACGTTTTGTGTAAGAGAAAAATAAAGTAGATACATTGCTATTTATTTATCCAGTTATTTGTTAAAAAAAATGGAAGATTTTTTTCAGAATAAAAATGTTCAGCTAAAGATATTAAATAGGAACAAAGTGAACAATCCTAGAACTGACAAATGCAATCAGAAACAATTACCAACTTAGTAAGACTTCTTGTTACGTTTTTTGTTGATTGCTTTTTCTTAAATCATCTCCCTCACTACTAAATTCCTAGAGTTTGAGTCCATATGTCTTTAATAAGAATAAATTTCATTTTAAAAGAGGAGGAGTGGGGGAAGGAACCACTGTAGGTATTTTTGAGTCTAGAGGTCTTTGTCATTGTTTAGTCACTAAGTCTTATCCTACTCTTTTTTTGAACCTATGGACTGTAGCCCACCAGGCTCCTCTGTCCGTAGCACAGTCATCTCTGAAATGATCATATCTAGAGCTCTTTAGATGTGATCATTTCAGAAATGGCTGTTACGGTCCCTGAAGGATATTCAGGGCAGGGGGCGCGGGGTGGTTGTAGCTTTATTTTTGACTGGTTGTTCATTGTGCTTAACCCTCATTTCCCCCAGAAGGGCTTCCTCAGCCCTGAACCAGGTTCCCTGCGCCTGCCCTGCTGCTGTCTGAACAGGCATCACCCTGGTTGTGTTAACTTCCGCAGTCCATCTTGCCAGCTGTCCTTTCACCTCTGGGTGAGTGGAGGGCATTGGTCTCGTCTACCCTGCCCACGCCCTTTACTATCAAAACCCCAGGTCCTAGCAGCTTCTGACCACAATAAGTGTGCATTGAGTGAATAAAAAATTCAAAACAGTCACAAGCTATGAGGCATTCACCTGCACAACCTCACCTCCCCCGCAGTCTCATCCTATACATACGCAAGGGAAACACAATATAGAGAATGAAGCGGAACTGTGGCAGTTATCCAAGCAATGCAAGGAAAGGGTAGCACCTTTACCTCAGGTAACAAGAGTTTTCAGAAAGATCATTTTTGCCTGTATTTTTTTTAATGTAGTTGCTTCATTTGGTCATGTGAATGTAATTTTTTAATAAAGTGCTTATTTTTCATGCTTGTAATTACAGGCTCCTTAACAGGGTGATCTTCTGCTACTGTTTTCTCAAACTTTTTACTGCTGCCTTTTACAAAATGTTTGAAATATTTGATTTTAGCTCCTACCACAGACTCCAAATCTGTGTTTGGAATGTGAAGATCAAAGTAGTGTAGCTAATCCTCAGGACTTTGCCATCGTGTGACTTCAGAATCCATCTCCTACCAAGTTTCTGTGGTTTCTGGAATCTTTACTGGTCACAACATTAAAATGTGCACATCTGAAACCATTTTTTAATTACATTTTTTTTTCTGCTTCTCCACAGTTCGCTTGTGGGAATATAGCCTGTCCCGATGCATCCCCAAGGTGGTATCACCACGTGTTTTCAATAAACCTTGTTTTTTGTTCTCCTCTAAACAGAGCATGTCTTGTTCAAAAAGCTCTTGATGGTAGGGAAGGGATTGATAATAGAAAGAAAGAGAGCCCAGCGTGGGATCCATCCTCGTGACTTCAGGATTTGTCGGGAAGCAACTCGTCCCACAGTCAGAGCTGAGACTCATGTCATTACCATGAGTTCTAACCCTATCTCTGGGAATAACTTACTCTGTCATCTTGAACCAGCCTGGGACTCCATTTCTTACCTTTTAATCACAGATAAGAACAGCAGTATACTTTATAGACTTCATAAAAGCAAATATGAAATTAGAAAGTTCTAAAACCTGCCCTTTATCTAGTGCCAACGAGGATGAGTTTTGCCAAGCATTGATCATTAAGGATGGAACTCAGGTCTGTAATTAATCGTGGTCCGTTTGACTAATAATCCCCCTAAAAAGATGGATATAATCTGCACATGGCACCAAGTAGGATTTTCAAAATTATGCATGTCAAGTGTTTATTTATGGCTTATATTTACTCAAATTCACTCTTTTAAAGCACCATTTTTTTTTCATTCTTCACAGAAGGAAAAGTCCATTTTCACACCCCAGTGTTTATCCCTAAGGATTATCCAGCAGCCGAAACTGTATCTATTTCTTATTTCTAAAAAATAAGAAACTGTGCCTTGAAAAAGACTGAAAGTCAGGTGTACCGGGTAATTCTCAAAATCCCTGGATGGTACTCAGAATCAGTTCCCACCCACAGGTGTCTTTTGGTTACTGACATTTGGTTACTGAAATGACATCTCCACCTGCAAAATCCAAATAGCACAGTCTGTTCAAAGAACTTCCGAAAGACATGCTTTCAGAAATTTTAGTAGTAGGCAATGATTAATCAAAACCTGCATGCCATCTGAAAATAAGTATCAGATTTCTCAAAGAAAAATTACATTTCCCAATGCTAGTAAATACAACTGGCTGCCAAGAGTCAAAGGGTCAGTATCATGTAATGCCTTAGAGTAGGAACCAAAAGGGACACTGGATATTTTGTTTTCACTTGGTAAAGTTACACCTGTAATGACATCATTGTTTCGCTCTTGGAGCATAAACACTCAGGTTACCACACTGAAGAGGATATCCGAGCATCGGATTTCATCGTGGGGCCAAAGGGGATTTCCAGCAGAAGTTTCAGCCGTGAGCTTTCATTGGTGGCAATCCAAATCTTTTTTTAGACTTGTAGTCAAATACCGGTGTGAGCCCTGCTGAGTTGGAAGTGACTGCACGGTTGCCGTCTGGTAGGCATGAAAATAGGTACCAGGTGATGGTTTTACACAGCTTCCTCAGATGTGTGCAAAACTGCAGTTTCGGAAAGTCATTCTTGTGCTTTCTATATAAAGGAACACCACATAAGGCCAACAGGTCACGGCCCTGGAACACATTCTGAATCATCCAGAAATACCCCTGATGATTCATCCTCCTGATGGATGGAGAGCTCATGGGATTACACCCAGGTGATTTACTCAGGACCCTCAGGGGTGCCTTCAGTAGGATGTGTTTGCCTCCTGCTCATTCACAGCAGTTCTCAAAGGACATATGCTTCTTCCCTGCTTCATAAACATAGAAGCACAGCTTCCACACATCCTCCCAGCTGTACCCACCTCTGAAGTGAGATGTCTGTGATCACACTGTGAAGCGGAAGGTCCAGTGTGAGGCTAGTCCCGTGGCACCACAGGACTAGATCAGACCTCAGCACACCTGCGTCTGCACCCCTGACATCTGCCCCCGCTCCAGCCTCCCCATACTGTCTTCCAGTGTCTGGAGGGATCTCAAGCAGCCCTGTTACCCATACCCCTCAAAGAGCCCCCCTTTCTGCCCCTTCTGTCAACAACAGCCCCCCATCTCAGCCGACAGGCTTTACTCACCCAGTTTCTCAGGCCAGAAATCCTAAAGTCACCCTCAGAGCCCCTTCTTTGTGTCAGACCCCACAATCAGCCCTGCAGTGGGTCCTGACACCTCCTCCTTCGCATGTCCCAAGTCTGCCCCCTGCCTGGGTCCTCCACACTTTCCCTGGCTCCTCTGAGGCTGCTCTTGCCCTCGGGCTGGACCACGCCAGTGGCCTCCTAACCTTCACTCATGTCATCCAGCCCCCTCTGGATCTGGTTTCCAAAGGCAACCAAAATGACCTTGGAAGACACAAGTGGGATTGATCCCACACCCGAACCCCACCACACCTGGAAGGACAGCTAAGTGAAAGTGAAAGTGAAGTCTCTCAGTCGTGTCCGACTCTTAGCGACCCAATGGACTGCAGCCTACCAGGCTCCTCCGTCCATGGGATCTCCAGGCAAGAGTACTGGAGTGGGTTGCCATTTCCTTCTCCAATGCATGAAAGTGAAAAGTGAAAGTGAAGTCACTCAGTCGTGTCCGACTCAGCGACCCAATGGACTGCAGCCCACCAGCGTCCTCCGTCCATGGGATTTTCCAGGCAAGAGTATTGGAGTGGGGTGCCATTGCCAGCTAAACTCTTCCTAAAGCTGCCTTGATCGGGCCAGAGCCACCCCCTCACCTCCCCTCAAGCACATGACCACACTTCCACCTCTGGGTCTTTGCACCTCCTGCCTGGAGGGCCTCCCCCCAGATGGGGTGATGGCCACCCCGTCACTGCACTGGACCCTGGATTCCTATGACATCACCTCAGAGACAGCCCCCAGACCCAAAAGCACCCCTGTGACCTGTTAACCCTGTGACCCCACCCCTTGCCCTGCTTGCTCTCTCTCAAGATTCTCTGTCGCTCCTGCATCTTGGACTCTGCCCTTATTCATCTGGACAACGTCAGTCTACACTGTGTTACAGAACATTAGCTCCTTGAGGACAGAAAAACATCTGTTTTCTTCACTGCTCTATCCCCTGTGTTCGGCTCATAACAGACATGCGCTGAAAGGTGTTTGGTGGGTGAACTACTGCCTGAATGAATGAATTGCCTTAACACTTAAGAAAGCTCATTTCCAAAACTCCTGATGATGCTTCATCACTGAACCATTTAGTCTCCAAAGAAAGAATGTACTGCCTAGAGTTATAGAAACCGGAGTCAGGAAGCGTCCTGGACCCTTTCCAGTTCGGTCCATCTCGCTGTGAAGACAGGGAATCCAGCTTTAAGAGAACTGATGGTGAAGCAAGCGCAGTTCAAGCTTCTTATGCTTCTACACTTTATACCTCTGTTCCTTTTGAGAAGTTAGAATGTTGTATTCACAAGGAAAATTCAAAGGCCACAAAATTTCAGTTCCTCCTTGACCTGATGTTCTGTTTGCAATAAAGCATCTGGCATGGTACACTGTGGTGTTGGAGAAGATGCTGGAGAGTCCCCTTGGACTTCAAGGAGATCAAACCAGTCAATCCTAAAGGAAATCAGTCCTGAATATTCATTGGAAGGACTGATGCTAAAGCTGAAGTTCCAACACTTTGGCCACCTTATGCGAAGAACTGACTCATTGGAAAAGACCCTGATGCTAAGAAAGACTGAAGGCAGGAGGAGAAGGGGACGAGAGGATGAGATGATTGGATGGCATCACCAACTCAATGGACATGAGTTTGAGCAAGCTCCAAGAGTTGGTGATGGACAGGGAAGCCTGGCGTGCTGAAGTCCACAGGGTCACCAAGAGTCGGACACAACTGAGTGACTGAACTGAACTGATGGTACACTGAAAACTTACAAATTCATGCAGAAATTGTCCCATGTAGACAGGACAGCTGACCACTACTCTGTTAGTCTTCTGTCCTATTGGGACAACCTAAAAGATAAAAACTGGTTAATATAAGATTTCCTTTAAATTTACCTGAATGTTCACCATTTACAAGTAGTTATATTCCCTACCCTTAGTAATCCATTACTCCATGGGTTTTCATACTTAAGGCTTGCCTACATCCCTGTTCACCGATCTTTTTACAAGAGAAAGGTTATCAAGAAGGAAGCATGGAATAAAGTATAAGCACTTTAGAACCAGACATATAAAAAGCCAAAACCATGGCTTTGATTCTTGGCCCCATGTACTAGCTAAGACCTTGGATAAGATTCTTGAAACTTCTTGGTACCAAGTTACTCATCTGTAAAGTTTGGTGTGTGTGTGTGTCTGTGTAAAATATTGTTTTAAGCCAAGGCGGTAACCTGATGTCAGGCACAGTGAGGCAGACCCGGGCTTTCTGTGTATTACGTCACTGAATCCCCACAACAGCCCTGGGGGAGAGTGGCTCTGTTCCCTACTTTCAAGTGAAGACCCTGAGACCCGGCACGGTCAGTAGGCCCGAGGGTCCACACCCTGGAAAGGACAGCACTAGGAGGACCCGGGCTGTCTTGCTAGGTCCACACTGATGACCCTCCGCAGAAGGCTATTCTGGAGACGGGCTGGAATCAATTCTGTGCACTGAGCACCCTGAGGAGCCCGTATACCAGGGACACCAGCAAACACCCCTTCTCACCACCGACTCCCTTGGCCAGTGGCCGGCCTTCCTGGGCCAATAGCTTCTATTTTAAATAACTAATAATTCTCTTTATTCTCATTACAAAAGCAGCAAAGGCTTATTATAGGTCATTTGGACAAAGTAGACGTGTCTAAAGAAACTAAGCTAAGCTAAGTCACTTCAGTCGTGTCTGACTCTGTGCGATCCCATAGACGGCAGCCCACCAGGCTCCCCCGTCCCTGGGATTCTCCAGGCAAAAACACTGGAGTGGGTTGCCATTTCCTTCTCCAATGCATGGAAGTAAAAAGTGAAAGTGAAGTCGCTCAGTCATGTACGACCCTCAGCGACCCATGGACTACAGCCTCCCAGACTCCTCTGCCCATGGGATTTTCCAGGCAAGAGTACTAGAGTGGGGTGAAAGAAACTGAACTTTATACTAATCCCACCACCCAAGGAGAATCACTGTTAGCATGCAGGTATAGGTACTCAAAGTATTTAGTTTTATATATAAGAACACATAATCTGTTGGAGGCAAAATTGGTAGCAACTTAACATCCTGCTGTGTATCCTACCTATCTCATCAACATCCTTCTAAAACATGAGGTTTGTGGTTATGTAGTTATCCACGGTGGTGATACTGCTACTGCTGACTCAATGGACATGAGTTTGAGCGAACTCCGGGAGATAGTGAGGACAGGAGAGCTGGGGGTGCTGCAGTCCATGGGGTCACAAAGAGTCAGACACAGCTTAGCAACTGAACAACGACAACGATAGAAGTTGGATAAAATTTATTACGGGCTAACACTGAACAAAGACCTTTTGAATGTGCTAACCACATCTCTGTGATAGAGGCACTTTTATGATTCCTATTTTACAAATAAAGAAATTAAGGCACACAGAGATTCAGTAACTTACCCCCAGCTGCCCAGCTAGTAAGAGAAGGAGCCAGGGCTGGAACCGAGGCAGATGGATTCTGTAGTCCATGCTCTGGAACAGAGGCACTGGATTGTTTCTGATGAATCCATTTTTGTTAGAGATTTGAATTAGAATCTAAATTTTTATATTATTTAATAATATTATAATGAACCTATTGACATCTATGATTTTTTTCATTAGGCTAAATTCCTAGAAGTACAAGTACTGAAAGGATAGGGTTCAAATAGTTAATGCATGCATTGTAAATTAATGCATGCTTCAGTCATGTCCTACTCTTTGCAACCCTAGGGACTATAGTCTCTGTCCACGGGATTCTCCAGGCAAAAATACTGGAGTGGGTTGCCATGCCCTCCTCCAGGGATCAAACCCAAGTCTACAACATCTCCTGCATTGCAGGCGGATTCTTTACTGCTGAGCCATCCGGAAAGCCCCCAGATAATTAATACTTTTGGCCTATAATTCTAAAGTTCCCTCCCCCACAAAGTTAAACCATTTTATTTCTACATAAAATCTTCATGAGAAAACTTTTCCTCCTCCTCTTCGTAAATATTGACTTTTTAAAAAAAAAATGCTGTCCGTTTCATAGATTAAAATGGTACCTTGCTACTATTTTAAATTTCAAAGCTAGAAATGCTAAAGAACTTCTTTCCACATACCTATTGTCCATTTTTACTTTTTCTTGGGGTTAAATTTATATTTATGCCTCCTGTCCAATTTTCTACCGGCATATTTTCATATTATCTTTACACATTAAGGATAGGAATCCTTTGGCCATCATCATATATGTTGCAAATATTTCTTTGAAGTTTTTTTTAATATATTTATTTATTTTAATTGGAGGCTAATTACTTTACAATATTGCATTTCAATCTATGTGGGGTTTTTCAGCACATTTTTAACTTTTCTATATTTTGTATACTTGTGCTTCTCAACTGCAAAATGTGGGCTATCTAACTATTATTTCTAAGACCCTTGATATTATAAAATGTTACTCTGTGTGCTCACTGTAAGAAAATAACCCATCAAGGAAATATCCATCAGATCAGTACTGAGCATCTGTACTATGGCAGGTACTGAACAGACACTGAGTTTACAACAAAAAAGAAATGCTTTGCCTGCCTTCAGTCGCCTACTGAAGTTTCTGGAAGAGACAGGCGGGCTAGCAGATGACTGCTGAAGGGATAGTGAGTGTGACAGCGTGCACGCAGAGCTCCAGGCACCAGTACACAACCACACCCTCGATAGCCTGACGCCTGGGCTGAGCTCTCGAAGCAGCTGAGGGCTGGCTGTACGGGGAAGGAGAAGAGTCTTCCAGAAAGAGCTGCAGCATTTTGTCGGGCACTTTGAAGCCAGGCAACAGAATTTGATTTTTGATCTGAGTGTTGGAAAAAAAATGGTTTTGATCATAGAAGTAATAGGAACACTCTGACCATTTAGTAATAGAATACATGAGTTTAAAGAAAGCAAAGACAGGAGCGTGAAGAGCTGGTCGGAGTTCATGGGGTGGCTGGGAGAGGGGGAGCCTCACCCTGAACCAGGACCAGAGGAAGGAGGGAAGTGGGGAGGGACTGTGGACTAAATAGCTCTCAGAACTAAACAGCTCTCTGGATGTGAGGTGAGGGAGGCAGGAAAGAAGGTGCCCACCCACAAACCCAGCGTGCAATCTGCATCAGGATGCTGGGGTTTAACTGACACATTTTATTCAGAAATTTACCTGGGAAAAGAAATAGGCTTAGAATAATTGATAATTTTTTAAAAGGAATGACACTGAGGGGATATTACCCTGCCTAATATCTAGTGTCATACAGATGCAGGAGTAGGCAATAAAACAGAAAGGCTCTAGAAACAGACCTCTCGGTGAGTATATGGAAACATTTGGAAAAGAATAGACTTTTTATTTAGGTGGTACTGGAAAAGCTGACTATCATATACGATAAAAAAACAAGATCATTTCTCTGCTTCTCCATAGAGACAAACCTATATTTCATAAAAGTTAAAGATGTCTCTGGGAAAGGAAATGGCAACCCACTCCAATCTTCTGGCCTAGGAAATCCCATGGGCTGAAGAGCCTGGTGGGCTACAGTCCATGGGGTTGCAAAGATTTGAACATGGCTGAGCGACTGAGCACACAAAGACGTCTCAGATAAAGTCATGCTAATTGTTATACAAATCCTCAAACTCCAGTAACTTCTCAAAGTAAAAGTTCATTTCTCACTTGTGCGGTAGTCCAGTGCAGGCGCTTCTCAAGGAGACTGGGGTGTGTGGAGAGGCCCTGCTCCTGCGCATTCACTCAGGCCCAGGCTGACAAGGACCCGTCATCTGCAGCATCTGGCTCTAAGGACATCCTCAGTGCCCATGTGAGCTGGCGGATGGGAAGACAGCCCCTGAGGCCATCTGCGTCCCCTCAGCCTGGACATGGCTCACGCCCTCTCCATTCACTATCCATCAGTTAGGACAGGTCACATCCCCACTCCCGGAAGCGAGCAGATGAGAAATGACATCCCTGGTGGGCAGCCCCTTCCCAGAGCTTGTTCTGCACCTCGGAGGAGGAGCAGGCTTCTGGGGAGGACAGCTGGCTACCGCTGCCACAAAGAACATGCGTTCACTCGATGAGCATCTCAATACACCAAAGAGACTCTAGGAAAGTATTTTTATAATCATAGGCAAAGGCCTTTGTGGTGACTTGACTTCGTAATGACATGAAATTCAGAATCTGTTTTTTTTTTAAAGGTGATGTTTTATCTATCATATTGACAACTATCACAAATTTTTAATATTCTATGCCTTTAATGTCACACAGTAAATAGTAAGCTTTAGGTATTTTTATTACTATTGTTATTTTTGCTTTTTATTAGTAAAGAGAGTGAAAAATCAGCACTTGGGTACCATCATTTGGAGGGCACTTGGATATCAAAACACAGCACATGCCAACCTTCAACCCAGCAATCCAATCTCTAGGAATGTATCCTTAAGAGAATACCTACAAAAATTTATGTATGGGGCTGTTCATTTCAGAATCATTTCAGTAACAAAGATTAAAGTAATCTACTGCTCAATACTAAAGAAGTAGCTAATTACATAAATTTACTTCTTACCTTATACTTATGTCTAAACTTCTGATATTTTATAGCAGCTATTACTTTTATAATTTTAAATGAGATAGTTCATTAAAATTTTCCAAAGTTTAGCCTATGGTGAGGCCACTGAAAGGAGCTCAAGGAATTAGAACAAAAAACGTGGTGGGAGAGGATGGAATCGCCAGGAATGTAGCATTTGCTGCACTTCTGTTTTGACCAGAGGCAGCAAGATGAAATGAGCTTACAGTGCAAGGGGAGATTTATGTTAGCTGTTACAAAACTTTCTGAGACACTATCATAATTTACAAAAAACCTTAAAGCCTAAAGTCTCCAGTTAAAATCTATTATAAATGTCAAGATGAACCCCGTTTGTGGTTTGCCTCTAGAAAATTTCTCTCTCCTAATAATTACTAGTTTAGAAGTGTTCATCTGTGCATTGTTTAATCCATGTGATTTAGTTCTTCCCTTTATGATTTTAAATTAAGCCAAGTGTACTAAAATATACTCCCTAATAGGTGAATTGTGGCATGTAATTGTAGCAACAAAACAGCCCACCAAGTTCAAACATTGCTTTAACCCAGCTGTCACTCCATGACAGGATAACCTTGGATGAGGATTTTTCAGTGTTTCACTGATTAATCCCTTCTACACAGGGCAGCACACAGGGCCCAGTGTGATCAATTTGTATTGATTTTGCTAATACTAGAGCAAAGTTCCAGTGGGGTGTAATAATAATCTTGAATACTTAATGTGTCTTAAATATTACTTTAGTATTTTGTTCAAATCTGCAGTGTCCTCAAATCTCAAGAATTAATCCATAAATCACTAAGTGATTCAGTGAGTATGTGAGCCTACTTCCTAATACCTCGTAAGCCTATATTCCACATTTCTAATGGGCTAATTATAATCAATAATTGTTTCTTCCCTACTTCCAAAATTGTTTTCATTGGGAGGGGCATTTAGGAGCTCGAGATTAAGATTACATGTTTTTTATTTTTTCATGTAATTTGGTGCTTCTCCTTGTTTATTAGCAGCTTTATTTCTTTCTCTAACCCCATTTTCTATGGACGTATCCATAAAAGTACTGTCTGTTTTAATATAATTTATTTCTGCTTTATTTTCCGGGCATTTCTTTCTTTCCTGAGCACTTTATACAATAACGAATTTATTCTTGCTTTAGTTTCCACCTGCTTTTGCAGCCTACCCCTTTCTCCCTCCCCCCGACCACAAACCCTCCAGTTACTTCACCCTGATTTTCATTATCCAAGGAATGATGCACCATGACTCCTAAGGGCACAGCTCGGGAGTCAGGTAAGGGCCAGCACAGCCACTTGTAGATGCTGTGCCTTGGCTAGTTGAGCCCCGCAAGCCTCAGTTCTTTGTTTTTAAGGAGGACATGGCAATGATACTGTCTGCTTTATGGCACTGTTTGGAGGACTAAATGAAACGATGGACCACAAGGCTTTGCAACCTTGGCACTACTGACACTGGGACCAGGTCATTTCCCTCCCCCCGCCACCAGAGGGTTGTTCCAGGCGTTGCAGAATGTTAGGAAGCAACCCTGGTCTCTACCACTAGGTGGCAGTAGCAACTCCTTCCCACTTACAACAACCAAATACACTCCAAACATTGCCGAATGCCCCCGGGAGGAAAACTTTCCCCTCTGACAACCACTGGTGCACATAAAGCATTTAGCAATGCCTGGTACATGGATGGGACATGATAAATATTTGCAATAGTTTGATGATCAGATGAATGAATGAATGAATATTCATTTTAATGCAAGTGTCCTAGACAATGCTTGACCCTTAATTAACTGCTTCACACACCAACAGATGAACAAAGGAATTTGAAGCCAGTGAGGCTCAAGGCTGTCTGTATTTGTTACATTGTACTAAAATGTTCTGTCTTCTCTTAAATGCTCCTTCGTTGCAAAAAGAAAAACATTTTAGACAAATAGCTACTTGTGCAGCTTAAGTTGCTACCCAAATTCCACTCTGCTTTATTGAAATGTAATTGACATAAACATGGTGTAAGTTTAAGGTGTACAATCTATTGATTTGACCTGCTTATAGGCTGCAAAGTGATTATTAGTTAACAACTGCATCATTTCACATAATTGCCATTTCTTTTTTGTGGTGAAACATTTAAGATTCACTCTATTAACAATTTTCAAATATATAATACAGCATTATTGACTATAATCATTCTATACATTAGATCCTCAGAACTTGTTCACCTTATAACTGGAAGTTTGTAATCTTTCACCAAGATCTCCCCATTTCTCCCCACTACCCTCCTCCAGTAACTATGATTCTAGTCTCTGTTCCTTTGAGTTTTACTTTTTGAGATTCCACATATGAGTGATATACAGTATCTATCTTTCTCTATCTGGATTGTTTCAGTTAGCTTATTGTCCTCAAGGTCCATCCATGTCTTTGCAGACATTAGCATTTCCTTCTATCTCATGGATGAACAATATTTCAATAATGATAGGTAGATCTTCTTTATCTATTCATCCATTCATCGATGGACACAACTTGCTTCCAAATCTTGGCTATTGAGAATAATGCTGCAATGAACATGGGGGTGCAGGTGTCTCTTCAAGATCCTGCTTTAGTTAACTCTGGATATATACCCAGAAATAGGATTGCTGCAGTAGTTCTATTTTTAATTTTTTGAGGATGCTCCATACTGTTTTCCATAGTGACTGTACCAATTTACATTCTGACCAGCAAAGCAAAAGCATTCTCATTTCTCCCTATCCTCACCAATATTTGTTATCTCCTATCTTTTTGATAATCACCATTTTAACAGGTTTTTATTTTCATCCCCTGATGATCAGTGACATTGAGCACCTTTTCAATACATCTGCCATTTGGATGTCTTCTTTGGGAAAATATCTATTCAGATCTGCTGCCCAATTTTTAATTTGTTTGTTTTTTACTATTGAGTTGTATGAGTTATTTGTATATTATGGATATTAAGTTCTTATCAGCTATGTGATTTGAAAACATTTTTTCTCTTTCATTGCCTTTCCATTTTGTTAATGGTTTCCTTTACTGTACAGGACTTTTCAGTTTGCTATAGTTTCACTTGTTAATTTTTGCTTTTCTTGCCTTCACTTCTGACGTCAAACCCAAAATATCATTGCCAAGGCCAGTGTCAAGAAGCTTACCCCCTGTTTTCTTGTAGGAGTTTTATAGTTTCAGGTGTTACATTTAAGTTTTTAACCCATTGTGAGTTAATTATTATGAGTGGTGTGTGATAGTGTTCAGTCTCATTCTCTTGCATGGGGCTGTTCAGTCTTCTCAACACCATCAACTGAAGAGACTGTTCTTTCCCTTCCCCATTGTGTATTCTTGGCTCCTCTGTCATTAATTAATTGTCCATATATATGTGTGGCTTCATTTCTGGGCTCTGTATTCTGTTTCCGTTGACCTTTTGTGTGTTTTTATGCCAGTTTCATACTATTTTGTTACTACAGCTTTGTATTATAATATGAAGTGAGGAAGTGTGATATTTCTAGTTTCATTCTTTGTCAAGGTTGTTTTGGTTATTCAGAGGGTTTTTTTGTTATTGCATACAAATTTAGAACTAATGTTCCATTTCTGTGGGGGGAAAAAAGCACTTTAATCTGACAGAGATTGCATTGAATCATTGCTTTGGGTAGTACAGACATTTAACAATATGAATTGTTCCATCAGCATGGAGTATCTTTCCATATTAGTGTCTCCTTCAGTTTCCTTGATCAATGTTTTATAGTTTTCACAGAACAGATTTTCCACCTCCTTGGTTTAATTCCTTCCTAAATATTTTATTCTTTTTGACGCTCCTATGAATGGGACTTTTTTCTCAGTTTCTCTTCCTGATAAATGGTTGTTTGTGTGTAGAAGCACAACTGATTTTTGAATTATTTATTTTGTGTCGTACAACTTTATTCATTATTTCCAACATTTGTTTCAGTAAAATAATGCTTTGTCATTTGCAAGTAGTGAGTTTTACTTTTTCCTTTCTGGTCTGAGTGATTTTTACTTCTTCTCTTGTCTACTTGCTCTAACTAGACTTTCAATACTATATTGAATAAAAGAGGCAAGCATGAGCATCCTTAACTTGTTCTTACAGGGAAAGTTGTCAGTTTTTTAGCACTGAATGTGAGGTTCACTATGGGCTGAGGTACATTCCCTCTATATCCACTTCATTGAGAGCTTTTATCATAAAAGTGTGTGAATTTTGTCAAATGCTTTTTCTACATCTATTGAGTTGATTATATCACTTTAATTTTCTTTTGTTAATGTGGTATATCACACTGATTTGCAGATATTGAGCCATCCTTGCATCCCTGGAATAAACCCTACTTGATCGTGGTATATGATCCTATTAATGTATTGTTGAATTCAGTTTCCTAGGATTTTGTTAAGGACTTTTACATCTATGTTCATCAGGGATGTGTACTTTTATCTTTGGACAAGGTCCAAAATCCTGTCTGGTTTTGATACTAGATTAGGGCTACTGCTAAGTCACTTTAGTCGACTCTTTGCGACCCTATGGGCGGTAGCCTGCCGGGCTCCTCTGCCCATGAGATTCTCCAGGCATGAACACTGTAGTGGGTTGCTGTTTCCTTCTCCAGAGGGGATCTTCCGACCCAGGGATTGAACGCAGGTGTCCTGCATTGCAGGCGGTCACCTGCATTGTAGGTGGATTCTTTACCAACTGAGCTACCAGGGAAGCCTATTAGGGTAATACTGAGCTTGTAAAATGAATTCAGAAGTGCTTTCTCTACTTCTGTTTTTTTTTTTTTTTGAATCCACTGAAAGATAATTTTTATTTGTTGAACTTGGCTTCTTAATATGAAATGCAATACTGCACAAATACACATCTGAAACCTTCTAATCTTCTGCAAATGAAAGCATGACAAGTTATCTAAACACAAGAATGCATAGGAGAAAAAGCCAAAAAATATTACGTATATATTTTTTTTAATCAGAAAATTGAAAAATACAGAACACACAGAAAACACTATGTTTTGGTTAAGGATCAAAACAATTCCACTAATAAAACAAACTGCCTTCCATGCAGAAGAGATGCTATAGATAATGGTACCATTGAGTTGATTAAAAATAATAGTTACAGGCACTAAAATCCTGATTAAAAAGCAGTCAGTATGACAATACTATAATTCTCACCTCCAAAACAATATTAAATTTTACTGATAGAATGTTAGTTAAGAAAGCTAATACCTATCGCATTCTACATTTCAGTTCAGTTCAGTTCAGTTGTTCATTCGTGTCCGACTTTTGTGGCCCCATGGACTGCAGCACACCAGGCCTCCCTGTCTATCACTAACTCCTGGAGTTTACCTAAACTCATGTCCATTGAGTCGGTGGTGTCATTCAACCATTTCATCCTCTGTCATCCCCTTCTCCTCTCGCCTTCAATCTTTCCCAAATCAGGGTCTTTACAAATGAGTCGCTTCTTCGCATCAGGTGGTCAAAGTATTGGAGTTTCAGCTTCAACATCAGTCCTTCCAATGAACACTCAGGACTGATCTCATTTAGGATGGACTGATTGGATCTCCTTAAAGTCTAAAGTGAAAGTGAAAGTGAAGTCGCTCAGTTGTGTCAGACTCTTTGCGACCCCATAGACTACCAGGCTCCTCTGTCCATGGGATTTTCCAGGCAATAGTACTGGAGTGGATTGCCATTTCCTTCTCCAGGTACTTCTGTTTTTTTATGAAAGAGTTTGAGAAGGATTGGTATTTATTCTTCAGATGATTTAATTCATCACTGAAGGACTGGACTTTTTTGTTCACTGGGAGGTTTTTGATTACTGATTCCATCTCTTTGTTAGTGATTGGCCTGTTCAAAGTTTCTATTTCTTCCTGATTTAGCCTTGTTAGATTATATGTTTCTAGTAAGTTAACTATTTCTTCTAGGTTGTCTGTTTCACTAAGATCTGTTCCTGGGAGTTTGTCTTGTTCTTTCATTTGGAACATATTATTTTGTTTCTTCATTTTCTTTGACTCTCTGTTAATTTCTGTGCATTAGATAAAAATAGCCACCTACACTAGTCTTGACTGACAGATCTTATATAGGAGATGAACATCAACAATTAGCCTAGCCTTTGCTTCTCATTGTCTTTGAAAAGTTTGTAATTGTCTAACCACCATGGTCTTAGTGGCTCCCAATGGTCAAATATGTGCCAAGACTCATCAGTGTCTCAAGCAGAGGGTCACAGTCATCTTCTGGATGAAGGCCAGTTGGAAGTTGGACCCTCAGGCAGCAGCTGGGAAAGTATGTGATTAGACCTTATCCAGGGAGAAACTGGGAGGTAGGCATTTCACCTGCTCCCTCTGTGTTGCTGCTGCTGCTAAGTCACTTCAGTTGTGTCCGACTCTGTGCGACCCCATAGCCCACCAGGCTCCTCTGTCCACAGGACTCTCCAGGTAAGAACGCTGGAGTAGATTGCCATTTCCTTCTCCAATGCATGCTAAGTTGCTTCAGCCGTGTCCGACTCTGTGCGACCCTATGGACAGCAGCCCACCAGGCTCCTCTGTCCCCAGGATTCTCTAGGCAAGAAGACTGAAGTGGGTTGCCATTTCCTTCTCCAGTTCCCTGTGTACTGGACCCAGTTATTAATATACAGCCATGAAATGGGGGTGGGGGACTGCGGGGTCCTGAACCCATTAAGAACTTTCTTTGCTATAACCCTGTAGGACTCCTGGATGCAAGCCCTGTTGGCTGTCAGAGCCAGGTGATCCAGAGGTTTTTCTCCCAAGCAGCAGCCTCAAAAGCTGGGCCACTAGATATGCATAAAAACTCCTCGAGAAGGATACTGGCAAATTGGAGCAGGCCAGAGGGAGAGGGCAGGAGACATGTCCACTGGCTCCTGTGACCTCAGGAGAGAACTGCAGTCACTGTCCAGATGCATTTAAATTGGAGGCCTGACCTGTGGCAGCAGCTTGTAAAGTAGGCAAGTAGAATCCTTTCAGGAAAAGACAGGGAGATGGGGATTTCTACAGCCCAGGGCTCACACCCACTAACATCTGCTTCCCTGTCGGCTATAGTATGTGTGTCTCATGGATGCAAGCCTCACAGCTTTCAGGGCTAGGTGTTTGGGGGGCCGATCCCTCTGGTAGGAGTCTTAAAAATTGGGGTGCTAAATGTGGGGTTCAAACTCTCAGTCTCTCAAGGAGAAGCTAGGAGTTTGAGGTCCCTTCTGGGTGTCTGGCACTGTGCTAGGAGTGGGGTTTCTGGTGACCACGTCTCAGCCTCTCCTGCTGTTTTTATGTGAGCGTTCTCTTTCTGGATTTCCTCCAGAGGGAATTTCTGCATGTGTAGCTGCTCATGTGGTGTGTCTGTGGGAGGAGGGCAGTTAGGAGCCTCCTATGAGGCCATATTTAAAGGCCACACCTACCCACGCTTATAAAAGGTAAACCTTAGTGAGTTTTGCTTTTTATAAATGTCAATGAATGACGGCTATGAATTATTACATTGCTGTAGAATTCCGTGCTGGTTTGATTAACTTAAGAGTATTTTTGATTGATGTTCCAGTTATTAAGCCACTGATGTGGTAAGAGAAGAAAGCTCAAGCTACTTGTAAATGTTTATTAACTTAAGTTTATTCTATAAACATTTACTGAGTGCCCGCTCTGTTCTAGGTACTTGGGATACAAGTATCCAACCTTGTGGAAGCTGTAGTCTCCTAAGTAATGGACTACAGAAATAATACATACATACATACATAAAAATAAGACAAGAGTACTCACAACTTCTAAAATAATAACCTGGGAAATAGCTAGATGTACCGACAGCAAAACTCCAGCGGATGACTATAACCCAAGCAGAAGCATTTTTGTTTGCTGACTCATCGGTGCCATTTGGTTGCTCACTTATGACTTCATGTCACTGAATTCTGACTTTCTGATCCGAATTACAATAAGGGTGTTAAATCAAATCTGTGGTTACCTTTGCATATTTTGTGACTTAAAATCTTTAGATTATGATTCACTGTGAGCATGGTTGTTGAAACTGTCTCAGACCTACAGGGTTTCTTTTACTTCCTCTAGGTTTTGTCTACTAAAAACATACTTTGGTGCTGTAGTGTAACCGCTCTATAGCTAATTTTTAAAAACTGATACAATATATGTTTTCTGTGTTTCACTTTTTTCATCTAGAATATCTAACAGATATTGGTGTTACAAGGATTAAAACAATATGACATTTGAAAAAAACTTAAAACTAAAGAAAATGCCTGCACAAAGTAAATTTCAAGTCTGTGTTTTCTGCACCCACACTAGTCATTTATTTATTTCAACTATTTCTAATATTTTAGCATAGTAAGTAGGGTATTGTATCTTTTTCTTTGTACACTTGTGAGGAAGTAGTACTACAATGAGAAATAGAAGCATAATGTATATCCAGCAGGGCCATATAAGGAATGTTTCTTTGTCTATAAACCACTTGTCTCAGAAGAAAATCCCTCCGAATGATGAAAACCAAGAGATGTTTTCACACTTAACTCTTTTTTAAGTTTTTTCCTGATTTCAAAAGATGTTTTCATTGTTATAAAACTCCAAGATTAATGAACTTAATAACTTCAAAAGTGAAAAGTCCTTTATCCACATTCTCATCCCACCTCTCAACCCATAGAGAGAAATAATATTCTATGTATATCCTCACATGTTTTTCCTAGTCGTATAATGTATTTTTTATTAAGTAAGACTACACTGTACATTCTGCTTTGCAACTGACTTCTAGTCACTTAACGTGCCTGGTGTTTGTATTAACATATTTAGTTTCCGCTCCTCTCCAATAGCTACAGAAAAGGACAAGTTTGTGGCTGTCTGTGCGCCAACCACAAACTCACGCAGCCTACATATCTAACGGTAGAAATGCCTTCCACTGACCCGTGTGCCAACCCCCAACCCTCTCTCCAAGTCCTGACCCAAGAGGGCACCAGGAGAGTGACTCTAAAGATCCTCAGAGTCCACACCCAGGGGCCAGACCTTCCTGCGAGCGTGAAGGACTGGGCTGAATGAAACATCCACATTCACTCAGCGGTTAACCCTGATGACCCCAGAAGCATAGTAAACGCTGCACCCCGAGGGGTCTGAGTGTTGCTGCCTGGCCTTGCACGCCCACCTGGAGCAGGAAGGACATTTTACTGAGGATGAGCAGGTCAAGCTGACTTTTTGTAAAATCGCCATGGGAGGCTATTTATCCCACTTCACTCCTCCCACTTCAAAGCTACTTTCCATCACTCCAATATTTACCCTTGGAGCGATTAAGTCCTCCTTTATCTTTTCTGCGCTTTCGTTAGCTGCTCTTTTTAGCAGGTATGATTTAAGCCAAATGTCAATATGTCAGACATTAAATATCCATTCCCATGCACGGTGTGGACCATTACCTCCTCTGTTATAACAAAGGGAATGTCAATTAACTTGAGTGCAGAAGTTACACAAAACTGACTGACAGCAGTTTATAAAGGACTCTACCCAGAGCGCTTGAAGCATTTAGCTTAGTTGAGGCCTTTCTTTCAATCTGCAAAGCTGCAGATACAACAACAGAAGTGAAATTTTTGTAGGAAGGAGCAACAAGCTTTGGGGGCAAGAAAACAGGAAACATGATTGTGCGAAGCAGCACTTTCACAGCTAGACAGGCTATGATGCCTCCACGGCATCATCGGGGAAGCTTCGGGGCTGGGGCTCCTGCCGGCAGGACACCCCGCTCCAACCGTGACACCAGGGCTGCAGTAGGGGGTGCCCCCAGCCCCTAAGCCCCCCAGAGCACCAGACCTTCCAAAGGCCACGTCCAGTTCAAAAGTTAAACAGGAAGTGGTCCAAACTGGATGGCTAATGCAGAGAACTGCCGAGGAGTAAGAACGTGTCAGCAGAAGGCCCAGTCTTCCACCTTCCGCTCCTCTGCCATCACAGAGTTCACGTGGCGGGCGCCAGCCTGGAGCTCAAGTTCTGCTCCCAGGGCCCCAAATAGGTCCAAAGTGACGCGTTCTGAAATCCTCTCTGGGAAAGGAAAACCTCCTGGCCATGCGACTTACGGCTGTTTCAACCTGTTTCTTTCAGATACCATTGTCCTCATCGCCTCCATAGCGGTCGTTTCTGCCAAAACTCAGGGTAACATCTTCGCCACGTCGGCACTGCGCAGCCTGCGCTTCCTGCAGATCCTGCGCATGGTGCGTATGGACCGGCGCGGCGGCACCTGGAAACTGCTGGGCTCCGTGGTCTACGCGCACAGCAAGGTGAGCTCCGGCTTCCGCACCCGCGGCCGCCCTGGTCGCCAAACTCTTCGAAAGCAAACTTGGGCTTTTCAGAACCTGGATAAAGCCATGCGAGGACACAATGTGGATTATGTAAAAGTCACCATAAATATCCAAGCAGTAGTCAAACACATGAAATCATGCTCAGATTTTGTTTTTTGTTCCTGTTTCAAGTATTTTTCACCTCTAAAAAATCTCTCATTCTTTTTATAGCTATAAGGCTTCCCTCATAGCTCAGTCGGTAAAGAATCTGCCTGCAATGCAGGAGACCCGGGTTTGATTCCTGGGTCGGGAAGATGCCCTGGATAAGGAAATGGCAACCCCCTCCAGTAGTCTTGCCTGGAGAGTCCCAGGGACAGGGGAGCCTGGTGGGCTGCCGTCCATGGGGTCGCACAGAGTCAGACACGACTGAAGCAACTTAGCAGCAGCAGGCTATAGTCCATGGGGTTGCAAGAGTCAGACATGACTTAGTGACTAAACCACCACCACCACCACCATACCCAAGTAGTAGTCAAAGACATGAAATCATACTTAGATTTTGTTTTTGTTTCTGTTTCAAGTATTTTTCACCTCTAAAAAAATCTCTCATTCTTTTTATATCTAGGAATTAATCACAGCATGGTACATAGGATTTTTGGTTCTGATTTTTTCATCTTTCCTTGTCTATCTGGTGGAAAAGGATGCTAATAAGGAGTTTTCTACATACGCGGATGCTCTCTGGTGGGGCACGGTGAGTGAAAAAATTTGGTTTTATTTATGGGATGTTGTGAGATGTTTCCTTTGAACACAGTGCAGTGATTCCCATGAGTGGTCTCAGTAAAACTATAAATGAACTTCCAAAAGGGAAATTTTGTGCAAATACACAGCACTTATAATTATCTGAAGAGTTGCCTCATCTGTTTAGGTCTAACAAAGTTCTCTTACAAATCAACTTACTGCTTCATGCGTGCCAGTCTGTTGCAAAATAAAAACGAATAATTTTTTTAACCTTGATTAAAATGTTCAGGGGCTCACTTATTTGTTTTAACTTTGTGGAGCACAGCTTTGAAGTACAAATTGTTGTGTTGTTTGTCACTCATCAGAAAGTTTATCTGAGGCTTTAAAAGAAGAAATAGTAGCTGAACAAAAGCTATTAGTAAAATTGTGGTACAAAAAGGGAAAGAGAAAAGAGTGGTAACCATCTGTGAGATCAGAGATTACAGATACTGTGTTTCAAATTTTTCTACTCTTCTTCCTTTATATTGTTAAAGGATAGTTTTCCAAACAAATAAAAGTTAAAACGTGACTCTCATACACATAGAAAATAAAGCATGTGTAAATATTTTAAGTTATTATCAATGAAGGAACTAGGAAGATGTTATAGCCAGTTCAGAGGACTGTCCCAAGAACAGAAGTGTATACAGATTAGGAGTACTGAATGTGCAAACAGAGGCAAACCTGGCTGCTTCCACAGTGAAAGCAGGAAGTCAGAGGAACCCCCACCAGACAGTATTTATTTACATATCTATAGACAAGAATTATTTTGCATTCCTGCTGCAACTTACACTATCATAAAATAGCTCAAAGGCCATGAAAGGTGCAGAGCCTGCCCCATAAAATCAGAAATCGATAACCTAGAAGAACGTACTCCAAACAACACATAGTTTTCCACTGAAACAAAGATTGTCTTTCTATTGTAAAGAATTTATTAAACAGTCATTGAATTGTGTACCCTAGTAAGAATGTTTTAGGATAAAGGAATGCCTTATACAATGTGTAAACTACATTTCTTTTTATTTTATTCCTTAATATCTTCCAAAATGGTGAAAATACAACAGCAGTTAGAGTTGTCTGAAGTCTCTTTGGTCCAGTAAATTTGTTCTCCTATAAATCATTTGTAATATTTCTTGAGTGTTAGATTGTTGCCAAAATAAAAATGCATCATCTTCTTAAACTGTGATTGAAGCATTAGTAAGTTTGTTTGCCAGTTTGCTTTGTGGAGGTCACTGCTGCACTATTCCGCTATTTGTCAGAAGCTCGTCAGTGAGAACTAGAACTGTCATCAAAGACGAGGATAACTCATCAGGGCTTGAAGTAAGCAGAACCTGGTACAGCATAGCAGCAATAAAATGAATAAGAATCAGAAGCATAGTCGTTTGAAGATTAAGATTCTTTTTCCTTAGATTGTCAGAGCTAAATGTGTACAAGATTGTGCCACTGATAACAAAGCATCCTGTTGGCTTCATAATTTGATTTCCAACTCCTTGCCCTCCCCCACAAGCAATAATGACCACTTTGAAAGAAGGAAAGTGGAAAACCCAAAAGAGAGCTGTCATCTGACATGCCTAAAATACTTTTTATGTGCTGAGAACGAATGAAAATGTATGACTCATAGTGGGGATGAACTGAGTAAACTGAGCAAAAAGGAGGTTTTTCTAGCCAGCAAGGAGAAGACAGCGATTTGAATTTTAGTTTTTGCATCGCTGTGAAGCTACTAATGTGGCTGAATGACTGAGACCCTTAGGCACCCTTCTGTACGGAGGTGCAGCTGCTGGTGCATCCACCTGGCACCTCTCTAGCCTTCCTTCCATCATCTTCCTTTCTCCTTCCTACTACTCTCCTTCCTACTTATCCCCTTCCTACTAATCTCCTTCCTACTGCATTGTGTATTGAGCGTGTGTGGGAAACTCTCAATGTACTTAGTCACCAGCTTGTTTCTTTGCCAGAATAACCCACGTAGCAGGTTTCCAAAGGTCATCTCTGTGCCTTCCAGGGAAAAGCAGCATCTATTCATTGATTTCAGGGCAGCAGTGCTATTCTACTGAAGTTTAACCTGTACTTAGGGCTTCCCTGGTAGCTCAGCTGGTAAAGAATCTGCCTGCAATGCAGGAGACCCTGGTTCGATTCCTGGGTAGAGAAGATTCGCTGGAGAAAGGATAGGCTACCCACACCAGTATTCTTGGGCTCCCCTTGTGGCTCAGTTGATAAAGAATCTGACTGCAAAGCGGGAGACCTAGGTTCGATCCCTGGGTTGGGATCAACCAAGGGATCCCTGGAGAAGGGAAAGGCTACCCACTCCAGTATTCTGGCCTGGAGAATTCCATGGATTGTATCGGGTCGCAGGGTTCGACACGACGGAGTGACTTTCGCTTCACTGACTCTGATGCTGGGAGGGATTGAGGGCAGGAGAAGGGGACGGCAGAGGATGAGATGGCTGGATGGCATCACCAACTCAATGGACATGAGTTTGGGTAAACTCTGGGAGTTGATGATGGACAGGGAGGCCTGGCATGCTGCGATTCATGGGGTCTCAAAGAGTCGGACACGACTGAGAGACTGAACTGAACTGAACTGAATCTGTACTTAGCAGAATCTTTGAATGGCCTAATTATATCTCTTTCTAAAAAAAAAAAAAAATCTAGTCTTGACTACAGAAGCAAAATTTTCTAAGATATTGAGCTTCCAGGAATAAAAAAATGCCTTGTTGGTCCGTAGTGGGTTTGTTGATATTAGCTAACTCATTAATGAAATTCTCTGAAGCCATAAAAAGCAAACAAGAGAACTTACTAGTTCTGTCCTTATAAGAAGAACATATACTAGGTCTCCAATATAAAGTAAAACAAATATAGAATACTCCACTGTGCTTAGTCACTCAGTTGTGTCCAACTCTTTGCAACCCCATGAACTGTAGCCCACTAGGCTCCTCTGTCCATGGGGATCCTCCAAGCAAGAATACTATAATGGGTTACCATGCCCTCCTCCAGGGGATCTTCCCAACCCAGGGATCAAACCCAGGTCTCCTGCCCTGCAGGTGAATTCTTTACCAGCTGAGCCACCAGGGAAGCCCAAGAATACTATAATGGGTTACCATGCCCTCCTCCAGGTAGTCTTCCCAACCCAAGGGTTGAACCCAGGTCTCCCACACTGCAGGCGGATTCTTTATCAGCTGAGCCACTGGGGAAGCCCAAGAATACTGGAGGCCATAGCCTATTTTTTTTCCAGGGGATCTTCCTGACCCAGAAATCAAACCAGGGTCTCCTGCATTGCAGGCAGATTCTTTACCAGCTGAGCTACCAGGGAAGCCCATGGAATACTCTACATTTTATTATATATTAATGAAGACCTCAATGAAATCTTTCTAGTTAGAACTGTCCATGTTGCATGTAATGCACACCTTGCTAACTAAGGAAACATCCGGAATATAGGGAAATGAAGGAAATGAAAGAATCCTGATTTGATGAGTTTCTTAGTGCTGGGCTTTGGTGAAAAAAAAGGAAATCCCCATTTATTAAAAAAAAAAAAGCCTGAAGTAGTGATATATAGTTTAAAATGCAGTTTATAGTCTATGGATATAGTATTCAGTGAATCCTAAATATTATATGCAAAACTTCTCTAAGAAGAAGATACTTTCCCCAAACCAACTTTAGGAGGAATGCGTAGTGCGATCAGCACTGCTCAAAGCAATAACAATTTAGAGAACCTTGGTCCCTGGAAACTATTCCCATAATAGATGACAATACTCAGCCCATAGTCCATAGAAAGGGCTGGTGTTAAGCCCCTGGCAGCTACCCAACCGCAGATAGGGGCTGCATGAATGGATATGGGGAACCTCTACAGCAAAGGAGCAGAGACCAATGTCCTTCCTGACAGACCTACAGCTTCAGGGCAGAAGGGTTTTGGGAATCAGAGTTTCACTGAACAATGTTCTGGACTCTGAAGGAGCAACCAAAGAGGTGTTGATGACGGACGTTGATGAGGCCAGGCAGCTGTAGGAGGAGAGGTCTTCTGATTGTTCAGTGGAGCTCTGCTTAATGTCACTTCCTATTATTATTATCTTTCTTTTCAGTTACTTCAGGTTTATTCTGATAATCAAAGAACAGGTTTTCCTGGAGTTATTTTTTATTATGAGCTCCTTCTTCCCTGTTATTATCTTCCCTCCTTTTGATTTGATTTAGATTTATTCTGAAATAACTTAAGATACCATCCTCCTAAAGTAGTTTTTCCTGGTAATGACCCTATCCTTGAAGGCCAACTTGTCCTTTTTTTATTTACCACTCTTACTGTGTTGAAGATGGTGTTATGGGTTTTCTTTAAAGATCCAACAGCAGCAGATGGTATAAACCTACTCTTGAGGTTTATATAGCCTCCACCTGAGACCTGTGCTTGACATGATTCCTTCAGACATGTAGAGGATTTGGCGTTGGCCAGTTAGTCCTAGAATTTGCTCTTAAAAACCTCACACTTTTCCCAAGCAACAATATGGAAGGCTCTGTATGTAATGCACACTCAACAGGTTATGCAGCCCATATGTATGCCATGAGTTCATCCCCCTACAAAATCTAAGAATAGGAAATGGTGCCGATTTGTGGAAAGAGCAAGGATACCCTTGTCCTTGATGACACTGGTCACCTTTCTGAGAATCAACTCCCCCCCCCCTTCCAGGGGGTTTACCAGGACATAGTGTTCTCTGCCACCTCTTAGAAGCTATTGGTTTCTGACTCAGTAAGTCTGCTGGTACAGTAAATAGAAGTGTTTCTTACTACCAATGTGAGGCCTGATGGAATCAGAAGCTTTACTTCCAACTATTCAGGATTATTAACAACCAAGTGAAAACTGAGACATACACCCCTGGCAATATTTTCCATACAGTCTAGCGGTTATTAACCTCTCCAAGCCCCATGCCTACCTTTGGGGCATTTACGGGGTATATTGGGCATGAATCCCTGGAGAACTCTTTCCTAAGACATCTGTTCTTAAAATTGGCACATGTGCAACTCTGGACACTTTTGTTAAGTGTTATTCTAATAGTATTGAGCACATGCTGTATTAAAAAAAAAAAAAAACAGTATTATAGTCAGGAGACCAGGGTTCCAACCCCATCGTTAGTGTTAGTAGAGGTGTGATATTAAGCAATTGTTTAATATTGCTGTAAAACTGAGAAAATAATAGTACCCAAACACAAAGTTGCTCTCTGTTTCAAATGAGACTAGGACATGTGGATTCACTTTATCCAATACTAGATAGTTGTGACTGCCACTCTTATTGCTTATCTGACCACAAGCCTGGGAGAACAGTAGGGAGTGCTAATGCCCTGAGCCCTTGCCACAGCAGAACTTGAGTTTCATGATGCCACCACTGTGGAGTTTCCAATGTGTAAAGATTGAAAATCTTTCTGACCTACTAGTTCAAGATGACCAAATGTCAAAATTAACTTCATAGATTCTATGACTACCTACTATCTGAAATTGTATGCCCAGGAAGTAGCCCAAGAGATTACTTGGGCTAAGAGAAGAGAACAGGGAAGAAAAGAGACTAGAAAGAAGAGAAACAGAGCAGAGAGGAGGAAAGAGCAGGGAGGGAGAAGGAGATTGTTGACAACTGTTGACAGGAATCTTCCCCCTTAAAGGACCCCCTTAGGAATTGCTGGAGGGAATGTAAGTTGTGCACCCACTATGGAAACCAGTCGGAGAAGGTGATGGCACCCCACTCCAATACTCTTGCCTGTAAAATCCCATGGACAGAGGAGCCTGGTAGGCTGCAGTCCACGGGGTCACTGAGGGTCAGACACGACTGAGCGACTTCACTTTCACTTTTCACTTTTATGCATTGGAGAAGGAAAAGGCAACCCACTCCAGTGTTCTTGCCTGGAGAATCACAGGGATGGGGGAGCCTGGTGGGCTGCCATCTGTGGGGTTGCACAGAGTCGGACATGACTGAAGCGACTTAGCAGCAGCAGCAGCGTGGAAACCAGTACAGATATTCCTCAAAAAAAATAAGACTAGAACTACCACATGATTCTGCAGTTCTACCCTAAAGAAAATAAAAGTACTAGCTGGAGAAAATATATGCACCTCATATTCTATTTACAATAGCCAAGATTTACACTAGCAGCGCTGTTTACCATAGCCAAGACATAGAAGCAACCTAAGCACCCATCAACAGATGAATGGATAAAGAAGATATGTGTATATATACAGTGGAATATTACTCAGCCATAAAAAAGAATGAAATGATGTCATTTGCAGCAACATGGATGGACCTAGAGGTTATCATACTTAGCAAAATAAGCCAGAAAGAGAAAGACAAATACCATATGATTTCACTTACATGTGGAATCTACAATACAAAACAAATATACAAACATAGCCAAACAGAAACAGAGTTACAGATACAGAAAACAAACAGGTGGTTGCCAGAGGGCAGAGCAGGAGGGAGAGGGAAGAAATAGGTGAGGGAGACTGAAAGGTACAAATAAGTGAGTCCCAGGTATAAAGGGTACAGTGTGGGAAATATAGCCAATAACTGTGCAGTGTCTTTGTATGTGATATCGTAGCTAGACTTACCTTGGTGATGGTTTCAAAATGCTATAGAAATACCAAATCACTGTGTTGTGTAACAGGCACTAACAAAGGGCTTTAGGTCAATTATGGCTCAAAACAAACAAATAAACTCATAGAAAAAGAGACCAGATGTGTGTTTACCAGAGGCAGGGAGTGAAAGGTGGAGGAATTGAATGAGGATGGTCAAAAGGCACAAACTTCCAGCTATAAGTGCCATGGACATGATGTACCATGCAATAAGTATAATGAGCTCTGCTGTGCATTATATATGAAAGTTGCTAACAGAGTAAATCCTAAGTGTTTTAAAAACTATATATATATACACATATATGTATATTTATATATCCATTTCTTTAATGCTGTATCTATATAAGATGATGGGTGTTCGCTGAACTTATAGTGTTAATTATTTCATGATGTGTTCAAGTCAGGGCATTGTACTGTGCACCTTAAACTTCTGCAAAGCTGTGTGTCAATTATTTCTCAATAAAACTGGAAGAAAAAAAGATGAAAGAAAATAAAAATAATTTTAAAGAGACCCCCTTTAGGGGGAAATTATACTGTACTGTGGAAATCTACGAATAGTCTATTTTTAATTTGCTCACATAAATGCATTAGCTATAAACAGCTATTCATACCTGTGTTCTGCAAACCAGACCAGTAAATATTTGTTGATTTGTTGCTTGAAGAAAAGAAGGTAGGTTTATATCTCCTGGTCTCTAATTAATTGTGCTATTGAAAACAATTAACTGTAGCCTAATCTATGTCTAAATTATAACTTGAACACAGCACCTGTCTCCCATTAAAGAAAAATACTGAGGAAAGCTTGGACCCGAGTTTACATTTGTTGTGCAGTATGATTCCTGAGGGAGAAAACACTTGATCGTTGAACCCACTAAGAGGCCCCGAGCAGACCTCCGACTTTGCTACCATAATTACTCCTTTCTGCCAATATTTGCAACCCAAAGACTTTCAGAAAATCTCTCCTTACCTGCATGACTGCAGTTGAGGGCAAAACTTCCTCTGAGCTGCTCCCACATGCTGCAGCCCCTTCCAGTAAATGCCCACCCGGAAGGACAGCACGAGCCACAGGCACCACCAAGCCCACTGGTGAGGCCACAGGGGAAGCAGGCCTGTCCTTCTTGTCCCAACCCTTCCCGTCAGGCTGGTCTGCCGGTTTCCACCTCTAGTCATGAAGTGTGACAACCAATTAAAGTATTATTTTGCTAAAACAACACTGCAAGAGATATTGGAACATTTAAAAAATGTGTTTTTTAATTGTTTAGGGACTTCCCTGGTGACTGAGATGGTAAAGAATCTGCCTGCAAAGCAGGAGACCTAGGTTTGATCCCTGGGTCAAAAAGATCCCCAGGAAAAGGGAATGGTGACCCGATCCAGTATTCTGGCCTAGAGAATTCCACGGACAGAGGAGGCTGGCGGGCTACAGTCCATGGGGTCGAAACGAGTCCAAAAGAGATATTGGAACTTTTTATAAGTGTATCTTTTAAATGTTTGAATTCAAAACTTTATAACCTTTCCTAGTCAAAAGTCAATGAGTATGAATCAGTAATAAGTAAATATGTATATAAATACATAAATTTTCAAAATTTCACTAACCAGCAGATGTTAAGAGCATAGATCCTAGGGGCTCTGGAAGGAGTCAGAAAATGGAATGACACTCAATACAGTGGGTTTCCTCCAGGCCTGATTTTTGCCAACTCCTTAGGGTCACACATGCCAACTATAAGCAGGTAATTCCTTCCAGGAGCTCCCAGGGAAGAGGGTGTCTTTGGGGCTCTCTGTGAGCCCACCTTACTCTAGCTTTACATCCAAATTAGACCAGTTACTGCAGCTCAGTCCCTGGAGCTGCACGTGGCTTCTGGAACACAGAAGTGGGTGCATTGCTGAGCGCAAGTGTGGGAGCAGAGACCCAGAAAGGCTACTCAGTTCATGTGCAAAGGATCAACTGAGAAAGCTTCCCAGGGCCTTCCAGTTACTGGGGAAAGGGAAGAAACATAAGGTAGCTGCACTGGGGTACCTCAAAGACAGCTTGACCTGAAAGCCCAGAAAAATCAGCAGCCTTCCTGCAGACTAGTGCCTCAGAAGGTAAAGAATCCGCCTGCAATGCCGGAGACCTAAGACTTGATCCCTGGGTCGGGAAGATCCCCTAGAGAAGGAAATGTCATCCACTCCAGTATTCTTGCCCGGGAAATCCCATGGATGGAGGAGCCTGCTGTGCTACAGTCCATGGAGTCACAAAGAATTGGACATGACTGAGAGGTTAACACTTTCACTTTCCTGCAGCCCTCTTCCAGGATGGTTTGATGGAATGCAAGCTTCCCTGGTGGCTCAGACGGTAAATAATCTGCCTGCAGTGCAGGAGACCTGGGTTCAATCCCAGGGTTAGGAAGATCCCCTGGAGGAGGGCGTGGCAACCCACTCCAGTATTCTTGCCTGGAGAATCCCCCTGGACAGAGGAGCCTGGTGGGCTAAAGTCCATGGAGTTGCAACGAGTCAGACATGACTGAGCAACTAAGCACAGCACAACCAGAGGTTGCCTTAGAAAGGGAGCAGCCAGGTCAAGCAGGGGGGTCAGTGTGATGCCCCCTGATAACAGCAGGAGGCCCAGTTTCCCCCTTTGCAGCCATAGGAAGCAAAATGATCTGCCCACAGGCACAAAACAGGAACCCTCGCCCCCGCTCCCTGGCATCCTGGTGCTAGATCCTTCCCCAGCCTCACCTTCAACAAAAGGCCCCTCAGCCCTCAAGCAAGCAACACCCCAGCGACTGTGAGGTCCAGCAGAGGAAGTGGCTGCTCCAGACTGGGCTGTGGGCCACTCCAGCTCCTCCTGGCCTGGCCCTGGTGGCACAAGGAGAAGGTAGGAGGGTCTCACTATCCTCCACCCCAGGCAGCCCAGGTATGACTCTCAGGGTTCATGACACCTCCTCACCAGTGCCATTAGAGGGGCAGCCCTGAGTTCAAAAGGAGGGCGCAGCACTCTTAACTGGACTTAGTACGTGGTCACTTTGCTGTGTCTGGAAGCAGCAGATTAAAACCCACTCAGAGCCCCAGGCCCAGGAAAACAACTCAGATGTGTGACTGGAATGGAAAGCAGACAAAGAAATGCAACATTATTGCTGTGACCAGACCATGAAATTTCTCCTTCCGTTTATTATTGTTAATAAACTACTGGAAAGGATTAAGCTGTTTTGCAGAAAAGGTGTGGTAGATTAAACTCCTTCCTGCATATTTAAGGTTATGAACCTGTCATGAGATGTAGCCAGGAGTGTTTTATCTGCAATCAGAATCCCTTCCAAGACTGCCAGGGGCATCTGGTTCGCTCGGCTGCTGTTTTGCACAACACGTTCTTTCTCACACCCTCACAGCCCAAACAAGCCCTCCCCATTCCAGGCCCTTCTCTCCCTGCAGGTGATCCTCCTTGTCCTTCACTGCAGGTGATGAAGCCACCATGAGCTTTTCCAGCCCAGCTCCCTCTTCACGTTGTGTCCACACAGTCTCCAACCTGTGGAGGATACATTCATCCACGCGACCAAGGCTAGCCCGCCACCATGTGCCCTTCCCCTTGGCTTGCTGTTGCTGCTTAGTCACTGAGTCATGCAACCCCGTGAACTTTCATCTGCCGGGTTCCTCTGTCCATGGGCTTTCCCAGGCACAATAGTGGAGTGGGTTGCCATTTCCTTCTCCAGGGGATTTGCCCCACCCAGGGATCGAACCCGAGTCTCCTGCATTGGCAGGCGAATTCTTTACCGTCTGAGCCACCAGGGGAGCCCCTGTCTTGGGTATCCCCACCATAAAGCCCCCACTTCCCCTCTGCAGACTTGGCCTCTCTGCAGACAGGCACAGATCCGTCCTAGAAATCCCCACCTCACGTCAGAGATTCCCAGGAGTTCTCACCCCAGTTTCTCACTCTGTTTGTTACCAATGTTCTTGAAAGCGTTCTTTATTTGTTTACTAAACACTTACTGAGGTCCTGTTACTTTGCGGCAAACTTCATGCTAGAAAACAGAGTAAAGAAACAGTCCTTCCTTCCAGTTGAGGAAATGCGGCCCGAGGGAAAGCAGAGTAGACCACCCCTCATGATGGGAACCAAGAGGAAATGAGCAGGCCAGAGAGAAACCGGAGGCCCTGCCGTGGACAGTGGGCAGGGGGCCTCTCCGAGGACAGCCAGCTTAGGACAAGATCTGCAAAATGAGAAGGAGCCCTGGCAAGGGGGAATGGCTGCGGGGAGAGGCTGTGCAAGGGCTCTGCGGAAGGATGGCCTTGCCCATTCAAGGAGAGAAAGGACACTGTGGTCAAAGTGCAGTGAGCAGAGGGAAGCCCAGGGCGGTGTGGGGGTGCCACGGAGACAGGGTCACGTTCTCCACAGCTCGGAGCTTAGAATTTATTCTGAATTTGGTGAACAGCCATTGCAGGACTTTTAGAGAGGAGTAAGAAAATAGCCTGTGCAGGTGTGTGGAGAAGGAAACAAGAGAAACAGGAACAAAAGCAGAAAAGGCAATTGAGAGATGACGGCTCATGATCTTCAAGAGCCAGGACGTGGAAACAACCTCAGGGTCATGACAATGGATCAGCAGGAGGGGGTGGTGTACACATGAGGGGCCTGCTACTCAGCATGGAAAGCGAAGAAACTCTGCCAACTGCAGCCACGTGGATGGACCTTGACCTCTAAGCCCAACAAGTCAGACAGGGACAGATACTGTATGATCTCACTTATATGTATTTAAAAACAAATAAAAATGGGCATAGAAGGAGCCTACCTCAACGTAGGCCCTATATGATAAGCCTACAGCAAACATTATTCTCAGTGGTGAAAAACTGAAAGAATTCCTAAGACCAGGAACAAGACAAGGGTATCCACTTTCATCATTATTATTCAACATAGTTCTGGAAGTCCTAGCTACAGCAGTCAGAGAAGAAAAAGAAATAAAAGGAATCCAGATCAGAAAAGAGGAAGTAAAGCTCTCGCTGTTTGCAGATGACATGATACTGTACATAGAAATCCCTAAAGATAATATCAGAAAATTACTAGAGCTAATCAGTGAATTTAGCAAAGTTGCAGGATACAAAATCAATACACAGAAATCACTTGCACTTCTATATATACTAACAGTGAAAAATCATAAAGAGAAATTAAGGAATCAATCCCATTCACCATTGCAACAAAAAGAATTAAATATCTAGGAATAAACTTTCCTAAGGAGACAAAAGAACTGTACACAGAAAATTATAAGACACTAATGAAAGAAATCAAAGATGACATAAACAGGAGGAGAGATATTCCATGTTCCTGGGTAGGAAGAATCAATATTGTGAAGATGACTATACTACCAAATGCAATCTACAGATTCAACATGCTCCCTGTTAAATTACCAATGGCATTTTTCACAGAACTAGAACAAAATATTTCCCAATTCATATGGAAACACAAAATACCTCCAATAGCCAAAGCAGTCTTGAGAAAGAAGAATGGAGCTGGAGGAATCAAGCTTCCTGACTTCAGATTATACTACAAAGCTACAGTCAGCAAGACAGTATCGTACGGGCACAAAAACAGAAATACAGACCAATGGAACCAGATAGAAAGCCCAGGAAGAAACCCATGTACCTATGGGTACCTTATTTTTGACAAAGGAGGCAAGAATATACAATGAGGCAAATACAGCCTCTTCAATAAATGGTGCTGGGAAAACTGGACAGATACATGTAAAAGAATGAAATTAGAACATTTCCTAATACCACACACAAAGATAAACTCAAAATGGATTAAAGACCTAAATGTAAGACCACAAACTATAAAACTCTTAGAGGAAAACATAGACAGAATACTTGATGACATAAATCAAAGCAAGATCCTCTATAACCTACCTCCTAGAGTAATAGAAATAAAAACAAAAGTAAACAAGTGGGACCTGATTAAACCAAAAAGCTTTCACATAGCAAAGGAAGCTATAAGCAAGGTGAAAAGACAGCCCTCATAATGGGAGAAAATGATAGCAAATGAAACAACTGACAAAGGATTAATTTCCAAAATATACAAGCAGCTTATACAACTCAATACCAGAAAAGCAGACAACCCAATTAAAAAGTGGGAAAAGACCTAAACACACATTTTTCCAAAGAAGACATAAGGATGGCTAACAAGCACATGAAAAGATGCTCAACAACGGTCATTATTAGAGAAATGCAAATGAAAACTACAATGAGATATCACCTCACACCAGTCAGAATGGCCATCATCAAAAAGTCTACAAACAATAAATGCTAGAGAGGGTGTGGAGAAAAAGGAATGCTCTTGCACTGTTGGTGGGTATTTAAATTGATACAGCCACTATGGAAGACAGTATGGATATTCCTTTAAAAACTATGAATAAAACCACCATGTGACCCAGCAATCCCACTCCTAGGCATATACCCTGAGGAAACCAAAATTGAAAGAGACACATTTATCCCATTGTTCATTGCAGCACTATTTACAATAGTTAGAACATGGAAGCAACCTAGATGTCCATCGACAGATGAATGAATAAAGAAATTATGATACATATACACAATGGAATGTTACTCAGCCATAAAAAGGAACACATTTGAGAGCTCTAATGAGGTGGATGAACCTAGAACCTATTATACAGAGTGAAGTGAGTCAGAAAGAGAAAGATAAATATCATATTCTAATGCATATATATGGAATCTAGAAAATTGGTCCTGAATAATTTATTTACAGGGCAGCAGTGGAGAAACAGACATAGAGAATAGACCTATGCACGTGAGGAGAGGGGAGGAGAGGGTGAGATGTACAGAAAGAGTAACATGGAAACGTGCACTACCATATGTAAAATAGATAGCCAACGGAAATTTGCTGTATGGCTCAGGAAACTCAAACAGGGGTTCTGTATCAACCTAGCGGGGTGGGATGGGGCAGGAGAGATGGGAGGGAGGTTCAAAAGGGAGGGAATATATGTATCCTATGACTGATTCATGTTGAGGTTTGACAGAAAACAGCAAACTTCTGTAAAGCAATTATCCTTCGATTAAAAATTAAGAAATTTTAAAAAACAGAAAGAGATGAGATTCATGGTTACAGCAGGTTTGGGAGGTGGAGTGGAGGAAGGTGGTTAAAAGGTACCAGCTTCCAATTAGAAGATAAACCAACACCAGGGATGTCAGTGCCACAAGGTGAGTGACTGTAGGTGAGACTGCTATGTGACATGCAGAAAAGCAAAGAGTAAATCCTAAGAGTTCTCATCACAAAAAGAAAAGTGTAACCCTTGTAGAGTATCTCTGCAGAATGATGGATGTTCACTAACCCTGCTGTGGTCATCATTTCACAGCAAATGTAAATCAAACCACCAAGCTATGTGTGTTGAACAGTGATGCACGTCAACCATCCCTTAATAAAATCTGGGGAAAGTATAGTAAAAAAGAGGCTGCTACAGAGCCTGATCTACCATGGCGCCCACGAGGACAGAGAGGAGGGAGTGGACTGGGAATATCGAAGCATCGTAACCTGCTGAGGGATTCAGAGAGGGACCTGTGGGGGAGGAGCAGCAAGGGTTCCTCGAGGCCTCCAATTGAGCAGCCCATACACGAGGTTTGTGAGATGTTAGTTCCCTAACCAGGGATTGAACCTGGGCCCTCAAGGATTTCCTGACAGCAGTGTTCTTGATTGGGAAGGGATGTAATTGGCACAGCAGGCTGGGGGTAATAAAAGTTCTGTCTTAAATATATTAAGTTTAAATGACTGGGCAGCATCCAAAGAGAAGTATCAGTTGCAGATATGTGGATCCAGAGCTCAGAAGAGTGGTCTGACCTGGAGGCAGAAACTCAGTGTGTTCCTCATAAAAATGGCATTTAAGTCTTGAGAACGTTTCAGATCACCTGGCAAAAGAGAGAAAAGAGGAGATAGAAGAGAAAGGAAAAATGAAAGAACAGAATTTTTCAAAAAAGAGAAAAAGACCCAGAAGCAAACCTTAAGAATCTAATATTCGAAGGTTGACTGGTGTAGGATGAGCCACGTAAAAGAAGCTGCCAAAGATGTAAAGCTATGACAAACAGCATATGAAAAAGCAGAGACATCACTTGCCAACAAAGGTCTATATAGTCAAAGCTATGTTTTTTCAGTAGTCATGTATGGATGTGAAATTTGGACCATAAAAAAAGCTGAAAGCCAAAGAACTGATGCTTTAGAACTGTGGTGCTGAAGAAGACTTTTGAGAGCCCCTTGAACTGCAAGGAGATCAAACTAGTCAATCCTGCAGGAAATCAATCCTGGATATTCATTGGAAGGACTGAAGCTCCTTTACTTTGGCCATCTGATGCGAAGAGCTGACTCATTGGAAAAGACCCTGATGCTGGGAAAAAACAAGGGCAAGAGGAAAAGGGAATGACAGAGGATGAGATGGTTGGATGGCTTCCCCCACTTAAGGACGAGTTTGAGCAAATTCTGGGAAATCGTGAAGGACAGGGAACCCTGGCATGCTGCAGTCCACAGAGTTGCAAGGAGTTGGACACGCCTGAGCAACAGCAACAATAAAGAAGTAAAGGGAAAACCATGAAAGTAAGGCAAGAAGAGAGTTTAGGAAGGGTGGTCAGCTGAGCGGGATGCTTTTGGAGGGTTTACAGCACAAAGTGTCCCTTCCATTACCATTTCTGCCTCTCAACAGGTTTCCCTCCTCTGAAAGCTGGGGAAGGTGACATGACCAAGACGGCTGCTGTTAGAAACCGCTGGCGACCCTGTCCCTGTGTCTACCTCTCTTCTCAGTCCTCATTCTCCTTGTTTTCCATGAGCCTGTGACACCAGGGCTCACCTGGTCTTCTGTGAAGCTGTCTTCTCCATTGAGTTTCCATTTACATAACCCGTTCCTAGTCCTCCTACTTTTGAAACAATATACTCCTCTGGCTTTCCTTTTCCTTCTGCCCCTTAATTGTGTGGGTTTCCTGAGGAGGTGTCCTGCACCCCTTCTTCACACTCTGCTACCTCATGGCTTCACAGAGCTTCCACAGTCACTCAGCACCTGATTCCAAAATCCACATCTCAAGCCATTAAGACGCAGGCTCTCCTTCTTAATTCCTTGCTAATATGGCTTCCCCAGGTAGCACTAGTGGTAAGGAACCCACCAGCCAATGCAGGAGACTTTAGAGATAAGAGCTCTATCCCTGAATCGGGAAGATCCCCTGGAGGAGAGCAGGGCAACCCACTCCAGTATTCTTGCCTGGAAAATTCCATGGACAGAGGAGTCTGGTGGGCTACAGTCCATGGGATTGCAAAGAGTCAGGCATGACTGAGCTCACACACACACACACACACACACACACACAGAATGTCTAGATCAGCCACATACTGATATTTGAAAAGCCGTCATTGAAAGTCACTCTTCATCTTTGCTCCCGAACCCTTTCCTTCTTGTCGTCTTTCTATTTATGGGGCCACATCTTCCACTTGAAGTGTTCCAATCCTGTTGGTTTGGTCGTCACCTTCCTTCTGGATGATCTGTGGATATGCTACTATTGCTCTTCTTCAGCTTGTCTCTTTACTCTCCACCTTGTACCATCCCACTTCGACTGTTCTGATTCAATCACCCCATCATTCTACCAGGTCAGGCTTGCCTCGTCTGTCCTGGAGCACAGCCAGAACTCTGTTCTAAAGCACACAAGCAGCCCCTGGAGCAGTTTATCATCAGGGAGACAAGACCCAGGGATCATTTCTCAGACACTCCCTGGTCTAGCATTAGCTAGCTCCAGTGCAGCTAAGTACACATTCCAAAACCCACCCTGTTTATCCCACTGCTGTGCAGCTGTTCATCTGTATCCCCTCCCTGGATTACTCTATCATCTCTGTCTCTCAAAATAGTACCCCTCCTTCAAAGCCTGGGTATGATGATATCTTCCCAACAAAGCTTCTGCAACTCGCCCAAGCTAGTACTAATCTCTTTGAATTTGAGCAGCAGATTATTTGTGCTTTCAGCATAATACCTGTCTTGCCCTATTTTGTGTTTTAATGATTTGTGTGTGACATACTTCCCTTCTTATGCCCTAAATATCTTAGGACAGGAGCCATGCACCTCTCATTTTTGTTCCACTACAAATCAAAGCACGCACCCTACACACACCAGGCCTTCAGGAAATGCCCTCCAGGGAAATGAGTGGATAGACTTAATTAACACAAATTATTGTTTTGTGTACTGATCCAGTCCTAAAGCCGAAGAATTGATGCTTTTCAACTGTGGTGTTGGAGAAGACTCTTGAGAGTCCCTTGGACTTCGAGGAGATCCAACCAGTCCATTCTAAAGCAGATCAGTCTTGGGTGTTCTTTGGAAGGGCTGATGCTAAAGCTGAAACTCCAGTACTTTGGCCACCTCATGTGAAGAGTTGACTCATTGGAAAAGACTCTGATGCTGGGAGGGATTGGGGCCAGGAGGAGAAGGGGACGACAGAGGATGAGATGGCTGGATGGCATTACCGACTCCATGAACTTGAGTCTGAGTGAACTCCGGGAGTTGGTGATGGACAGGGAGGCCTGGCGTGCTGCAATTCATGGGATGGCAAAGAGTCGGACACGACTGAGCGACTGAACTGAACTGAACTGAAAGCCATGGTGTGATCATTCCTATATCACTGATGGTTATCCACTTACTAATCTAGCCTTTCTTTGAATGCACTTAGGAAAGATGGAAAATCGTATTATAAGGGAGGAACAAGTATGTAGGTTACTCCCTTCCTTAAGCAAAGAGTTCTGTTATGTGTCATGGAAAATTAAAGCACAGTAATAAAATGCGCCAGCCAGACTGCTTGAATAATGATTTAGTGGAAACTGTTCGTGAGTCCTGACTTCCCTCTCAAGTACTTAAGCTGCACGTCCTGTTTATTTGTTTTTAGATAACATTGACCACGATCGGTTATGGAGACAAAACCCCCCTGACGTGGCTGGGAAGGCTGCTGTCAGCAGGCTTCGCACTCCTGGGCATTTCTTTCTTTGCACTTCCTGCTGTGAGTATCTTTGCAAAAATTAAACACTTCCAGTTGGATTGTAGAGGTTTACTAGCATGAGCTTCCTTTAAACAATATGCCCTGGAACATAGCTATATTTACTGGTATCATTTTTCTGATATAATGTTGACTTTTCTACATATAGCTAGTTGGATAATTTAAAAAATGGTCTTCCCTTGGAGACATTTAACCCAAAAGTTTTCTACCAGCTGGGGCTTTAGGATCAAATAATAATTCAGGTGGCATCAGTCAACATGCTCCTAATACATTGAAAATAGGTGTAAAGAATTAAAGCTGTCCTCCTCTTAAACTGATGGCTCCAGTTAAGTGTGTGAGGTGTGAGCTACTGAAGAGATTCATGTGCCCACGTGGAGTATTTACCTCTTCGGATCCACTTGAGTGAGAAGCACATGGATTTAAAGGGTCTTTAAAGTGTCAGATGATTTATTGTTTGTGTCATCATTGATTTTTGTTAACCACCAGTTTCTGTATCATATCAGAATGAAGAGCACACTTATCTTCTCTTAAGCTTCTGATTATTTTCCCCTGAGTGGATGAAGCCTGTCTTTCTGGTTGTTTTATCCTCTTGTGTCTTCAAAGGCAGTTTGTGAAAATATTTATTACAATTTGCCACCATCCCCAAGCTCTCTCTTTCACTCACTCCACCCCTCGTGGGGGAAAGGAGCCCAGAAGTAGGCTTGTTAGAGCCATGGCCGCCGTGCTGCTTAAGAAACCAGAGCCTCCATCTTGCTCGAGACACAGGCAGGCTCACAGAGACCCCAGGGCACCCCTCCAAGGAGCCAAGGGGGTGGGGCCTTCAGCACCACAGGCTGAGGTTCCTGGGGCTCCACCTCTGCCCGAACCCCTTGTCCTTCCCATGGCCAGTGCTCAGCTCCAGGCTGACTGGCTGGTTGCATCCCAGACCACCTAAAGTCAGAGAAGGGTCCCCAGGGACCATGCATGAGCTCAGGTACCAGATCTCACTTTGAATTCGGGTTCAGTCCCATGCTCCCCAAGTGTGATTGTGTTGGTTTGCTAGGACTGCTGTAACAAGGTGTCACAGACTATCTGGCTTGACCTAACATAGTTCAGTTGTCTCTTGGTTCTGGAATTTTCCTGATGGTTCAGATGGTAAAGCATCTGCCTACAGTGTGGGAGACCCAAGTTCGATCCCTGGGTCAGGAAGATCCCCTGGAAAAGGAAATGGCAACCCCCTCCAGTAATCTTGCCTGGAAAGTCCCATGGATGGAGGGGCCTGGTAGGCTATAGTCTATGGGGTCACAAAGAGTCGGACACGACTGAGCAACTTCACTTTCTTTCTCATGGTTCTAGAGGTGAAAGTTGAAAACCAAGGAGCTGGCAGGGCTGGTTCTTTCCGAGGGCCCCAAAGGAGGGATGCATCCAGGCCTCATGGACACCGTATCCTCATGGCTACTCCCTGTGTCTCCCTCTGTCCATGTCCAAGTTTCCTCTAAAAAGGACACCAGCCACACTGGGCTAGGGCCCGCCCTATGAGCTCACTGTAACTTGATCACCTGGGTAAAGACCTTTTCTCCAAATAAGGTCGTACACTGAGGTCCTGGGGATTAGGACTCCAACCTGTAAATTTTGGACACAAGTCAGCCCGTAACAGACCCTGAGTACATTTATTAACGTCATGTATGAAGAGTTATTGCACCCAAAGAAAGTTTTTGAAGACCAATGATATAACATAAGTCAAGTGCTTGTCATGAAGAAAACTTTTACAATATGTGTGTGTTTCCTGCTGAGACAAAGTGGAAAAGAGGACAGAAAGCTTCTGTCCATCCAGAGTCACATGAATCCGGCGACCTCAGCCATGTAGAACAGACACCCACGTGACAGCCAGATTCCCTACAGGAAAACACCTTAGAAACAGCAAAATGCAGTCTTGTGCTTTTTTACCCAAAATAATGGCGCCAAAGACCTGCCACTGTTGGGTTTAATACTCATCCTGAGGCCACACGTATAACAGCCCATGTGATCCCTCAAAGAATCACAGACATGGCGGAGGCCACGTCAGGGCGATTCCCTTGCAGGGCAACAGTGTCCGCCGTCTCCCCAGGAGAGATCGAGGTCTTTCATTACCTTCGCTTAATTTAGAGGGAAGTCTGATAAGGTGAGTTCTGTAGTTTCACACTTCTTCGAGGATTCTAAACAGCAATGTGGAAGTAGGCTGCAGAACCAGGAAGAGATAATAGCAAAGGATGGAAAAGAGAGCCTGTAAGCAGAGAGCAGAGACAAGTGTTCAAAGGTGTAAAGACCTGGGCCAGTTCGCATGAAGGTCAGCCATCTTCAGGCACTGCCTGCATCCCACCCAGCAGGTTGCTCGCCTCCATCGTGAAACCCTGGACCATCATGGCAGAGTCAGTTGTATTGCTGTTAGGTTAAGGGTCAGAGACTAATTAGTCATTCTTGAGAAGCTTTCCCAATAAAGTGATTAAGATTTTATATGTAAATTAAATCAATTCGTGTTGGAAATCAAAATCTCACTCACCCGTAGCATCCCCTCACAGGGCCAAGCAGAGTAGACTTTACCATGGAGAGTTTCACTGCAGCCTCACGGTAGGTGCAGGGTTCTTACTGAATGAATGAAAGATGGTTCATGTTTACCTTTAATAAAAAAAAATAAAAAGGTGGCTGGAAACACCAGTATGTCCAGTGCACCTGCCGGCCGCAGTGGTGTCAGATTGAAATTAGGGGAACACAGGGGCACTTTGCTAAGAAAGTCAGAATGGATGCTGGGCCTGCCTTCCACCCAGGAAAGAAAGGGCCAAGAAGAGAAGAGCCTTCCCTGTCTTTCCCTAGAAGTAGGATTCTCCTGTACACCACAGAGGCATTCTCCTGCACATCACACAGGCATGTGGGCCACCACCTCGGCTGGGGTCTGTTTCCCTGAGGCCCCATCCCAGGGCCTCAAGATAAGGAGAATTCTCCTGTATTCTTGGCTGAGAAGCATGAGTAGCATAAGTCACCACTGCCTTAGAGGGACTGTCTCCACCTGCGGACCCTCGCTTCCCTCTTGCTGAGAATATCTTTAACCTGTTTGCCAAGTACAGGGTACAAATCAGCTCTTTTAACCTGGAAGAAAAGGGATAAATATTTTGAATATTTGCCAAGATGTCTTATTTCTATCTGATGTTTATGGAGAACTTCTAAAACTTAAAACCTGAAAGTTTATCTCACCTTAGAAAGTGAAAGTGAAGTCGTTCAGTCGTGTCCGACTCGTTGGGATCCCGTGGACTGTAGCCCACCAGGCTCCTCCGTCCATGGGATTCTCCAGGCAAGAATACTGGAGTGGGTTGCCATTTCCTTCTCCAGGGGAATCTTCCCTACCCGGGGATCGAACCCTGGTGTCCCGCATTGCAGGCAGACACTTTAACCTCTGAGCCACCAGGGAAGGTAATGAATTAAGACAAAACTCAATTTCTGAGAATGTGTCTCTGTCGGTCTCAATATTTGACGGGATGGCACGTTAGCTATATTTTACACAGCAGGCTTTATTTTTAACAGACCTGCGTTTCTGTATATGAACTGACGGCTGAGGGAGATGGAGAAGGACTGGACAGGAGCCGTAACCAGACAATGAGCAGAGCTGGTGTCATGACTGCTGTAATGTACAGTCTGGCTCAAGAGCCCTGCAGCCCACGGTCGCCATCTACTAGTGTGTGTTTCTAAGCAATGCCAGCATGATTTCCACCACATTTTAGCTTGTTTGGCAGGTGTTCAGTTTGTGTTATGCAGGGCCTGTCTTCATTTTCCAAAAGGGATTTAACTCTGAACCTCATATTTACATAATGAATGCTCAAAAATAGTAGCCATTGCTGTTAATTCAATTTCTACAAAAACTAAATTATGCTTCCTATGAGCGGATTATACACATCTATGCATGTAATATAAATACATAATATAAATATATGCTATAAATTCTGCTGTTTCAGTCTCTTACATGTTTAAGCTTCATGAAAAATGACATTAAAAGGAAAATAAATAAATCTTTCCTAAATGGTCTTAAGGAGCAGAAGGTAATTTTGGAGTTGTGAATAACTAAGAGTTGATTTGGATTTGGAAACAGAAGGCCATTTTTATAACCTCTAAATGCAGGGAGATGTTAAAATCCACGAATAAAATCCTACAAACCAGGTTTTCATAAAGCTTAGTTTGTTCAGTCACAACCTGCGTGAGATGAAAACCTCAGACAGGACGAGACAGTCGCTGAGAAAGAGCGATGGAAAACAGACCCTGTGACGTCGTTTCTAATTTCACAGTGCAGTTGCACATCCTGATTGATGAGGGAGTCCATCACTGCTCATTAACGGCAATAGTATCATTGTATAACTGTATTTAAACATAACTGCGTTATGTATTATCTGGTTATCATCACAGAGGTACTCAGAATTGTGGAATCTCAAGGAGAATTCTCCAGTATTCTTGCCTGGAAAATCCCATGGACAGAGGAGCCTGGCAGACTATACAGCCCACGGGGTCACCAGAGTCGGACATGACTTAGTGACTAAACCACCTCAAGATAAGGAGGAAGAGTAAAGGTTATCTAGAGCCCAAAAATATCCTCATCAAGTTGTCATCCACTGAGACCTAAAACGTCACAAGGATGAGACATACCACCCCCTCAGACAGCCCTTACTATCTGTGAGTGACTTCAAACACATAAAGAAAAGAAAAACAGCCGTCCCTTACCTATGGCAAGGAACTGACTTACAGTTCGTAAGATACCCGGCTGTAACCTAAGGGTTAGATTCCTTGAAGTTTAATAAAAAGCTAATAATTTATAGCTAGCAAGTACAATCCCAGACTCGAAAGCTGAGGGGCTCTGCTTCCCACACCAATAAAGTGGAGACTAAGAGACAAAGCCCAGAGACTGAACTGAGTGAACTCTGAAGCCAACCTCAACCTGAGGCTGACGTGAAGCATCTTGATTCCACAAATTTAGACCAAAGCAAACTGAAAATAGGGGACGTATCAAGAGAGCAGGATTTTGGCAGATGAAGACGATATGCAGAAAAAGGCAAACCAGCCAAAAAGCCAGTATAAACACAGAAGGATCAGGCTAGTTTTACCAGCCCCCAGACCTAATGGGTGAGCCAAAACCGAGAAAGCAAGGCTTGCTCCGAGTGTTAAGACTCTGAGGATTAAGACCCAGGAGAGGGGCTTCCCTGGTGGCTTGGTGGTAAAGAATCTGCCTGCCAATGCAGGAGACACGGGTTCAATCCCTGATCCAGGAAGATCCCACGTGCCAAGGAGCAACTAAGCCCGTGCACCACCACTACCGAGCCTGGGCTCGAGCCCACATGCCTGGAGCCCAGGCTCCACCACAAGAGAAACCACTGCAATGAGAAGACCAAGAACGGCAAGTAGATAGTCACCGCCACTTGCCACAGCTAGAGAAAGCCCTCACAGTAATGAAGACCCAGCACAAAGAAAAACTAATTGATGAGTGAATTAATTAACTTTAAAAAATAAAGAATCAGGAGGATAAGTATGTGCTTTGCATTGACCCGTGCTCTCATCTGTACTGGACAAATAGGCAAAAAGGAAACATCTCCAAGCCTGAGTGTCTATGTGTCTCATCTAAACAACTGTCCTTCCCCACTTGCTTTCCTTTGGTAGGTGTAGAATTATAGCATCATGAACAGATCTTAAAATTTAATAAGATCATTCCCCCACCCATTCATGAACGGAAAGTATAAACTGGAGTAGTTGCCATCAGCATGCTAAAATAGCTCCCAGGTCCACATCCACGAGGCAGTAACACCTCCAGATTTTAAATCCCCCTCATCTGTCACTGGATAGGCCTGTTTTCTCTAACTTAGGTGCAAAGAAACGCCACAGAGAAGGCCATGCAAAAGCATTTTTTTATTTGGAATTGTGGGGCCTCCTCCTATACCCTAGGAGACTGGAGGGCAGCACCTGGTGATTTTCTGAAGGACAGACATCATCCTGTTTCTTGTTCAACAACTTGCCATTGGCCAGTGGCATAATAATAGAGGAAATCATGTTTGTCTAATAAGTAACAAGATTATGGACAGGTTGCATACTGTTTGTATTTTCTCAGACTCTTCTTAAAGGGTTGTTTTTTTCTTTTAGTATTTGTATTATTTAATGATGCTTTGGGGGGAGTTTTTTTTAAGCACTATTTCTGTATTTTGTCACAGGGCATTCTTGGCTCAGGTTTTGCATTAAAAGTACAAGAACAGCACCGCCAGAAACATTTTGAGAAAAGACGGAACCCAGCTGCCAACCTCATTCAGGTAAATGTCAGTGCACCAGGAGCACGGCCCTCCCTGCAGGGGTGCTGGGTCGGGAATCAGGCTCTCTGTGGCCTCACTTGCAAGAGCTACCCTTTGGTTTTGTTTTTAAACACGAAGCTAGAACTTATTGCACAGTCTTGGATTTGGTCATGGGCTCCCCACTCCCAAACAGAAAAATATCTATTTTCAGTCAATGGTCCGTGCTTCGTTTGCATTCATTAACCATGCCAGCAAGGCCACAGGGGCTTCACTAGTGGTTCAGTGGTAAAGAACCTGCCTGCTAATGCAGGAGACCCAGGTTCGATCCCTGGGTCAGGAAGATCCCCTGGAGAAGGAAATAGCAACCCACTCCGGTATCCTTGCCTGGAGAATCCCATAGACAGAGGAGCCTGGCAGGCTATAGTCCATGGGGGTCGCAAAGAGTCAGACAAGACTTAGCAACTACACAGCAACAACAACAAGCAAGGCTACACAGATGTCAGCAAGGTCATGCTGCTCCCGGAATGGCCTAGAGTCATGAACTAGTTGGTGAAACACCATTGATCATTCAGGATGGAGCAGAAAGCCTGCACTGCACTCACCTTCTGCGGCCAGGTGTATGTGGCTGTTCTGAAAAACACATTTATTCAGAATGTCAAGGTTTAGTACTTGGGGGATCACTTTTAATGCTGTCTAGAGCAATAACTAGAAATACTTATTTTAGAAAGTGGTGTAATGGAGTCCATCAGTGTTTGAGCACATTGAAAAGTGAAAGTCGCTCAGTCGTGTCCGACTCTTTGCAACCCCATGGACTTAGTCCATGGAATTTTCCAGGCCAGAACACTGGGGTGGGCAGCCTTTCCCTTCTCCAGGAGATCTTCCCAACCCAGAGATCGAACCCAGGTCTCACACATTGCAGGCAGATGTTTTACTAGCTGATCCACAAGGGAAGCCCTTGAGCACCTTACTTGAAGCTAACTCATAATGTATAAGTTGTTCGGCGTTTAATCTTCTTTTCAATAACTCGGGTTTGCTTCATCAGTAAAGGAATGCTTCTCTTTTGTCCTCCATATCTCTGGGGAGCAGAACCACCCTGGAAGACGGGTTAAAAATCACTTAATATGTTTTCCTCTGGATCCATGCTGTGGAGTTCATATTTAATTACAGCAGAGATGATTATGTAATCTCCTCCCTGCCAGGCAGCAGGCGACCCAGAGCTACAGAACCAGAGGCTCTGGGGCGGTGGCTGTGGTTTCTGCAACAGGAACACGCTCTCTCACTTACACTGTGGGTTCCGGGAGAGGGAGGGGGTCAGCGGCCACAACACAGCAGCCCTCCTGCAGCCTTTGCTTGTGGCTGTGATGCTGGCACCTCCTGCAGAGGTGGGCTGAGTAGAGGAGGGCTCAGCAACATCAGGAAGGGAGTCCATCTGTTTCTGTGGCCACATGAGGGTGTCAGTGTTTAAATAAAGCTGTTCCCTGACTCCTAATGCGAAGCACTGAGGGGCTCTAGTTTTTAACTTTCCAGGTTTTAAAGGGGCACCAAAGATACAGTAAATTCTGTTTTCCTGAAGGAAATATCCCTGAATAGCAGGAGTTTAAGATCTGAGGCCAAATGATGAGGGGTGCTGAAGGAGAGCGTCCGCACCCCAGAGCATACAGAAAACACCCGAGAGCAAGCCCCCCACCCTGTGGAGCTTAACTGACCATAAGGTGTCCCCACATGTCTAATGCATTTTTCTCCTTGCTCCTTTTCTCTTTCGACTCCTCTTTCATGTATACATCTTTCAGTTCTTGAAGAATGCTTTCTAGCCTGTGAGCACAGAGTTACTCCCTGGGTTCCTGGCACAAGCCCGGTCCACCTGGGGAATGGATAACATGCCTTACGCACACCTGATCTCAGGAGCACAGCCATGCCATTGGCATGGATAATGATCAAATTTATTGAAGATCCTTGTGAAATTGTTTTATTCGCTTTTTTTATTTTGTATATTTTCTCAATCAACGTGTGCTCAAAGTACAGACACTTCTGTGTACAGATCCTTAATATTTGTGGATATAAAAGGGGACTCTGTCCAAAAACATCTTAGGCCATCCGCTGTCCTGTTGGAAAATGAGGCCCCTGCCGAGTTTCTGAGGCTCCGACCCCTTGTGATGACAGAGCTGACAGCTGTGCCCCAACACAGTTGCCAGTAGCTGCAGGTGGGTGCTTACATTTAGAAGTTCAGCTCCTGGATGGAACCAACCACATCTCAGGTGTACACTAGCCAGCCAGATGCTGGCGATTGTACTGCATGAAACAGATACAGAGAAAAATAGGAGGGAATTTCTGATCTAACTCATCGTTATTAACTAATAAATTGTGAAAAAAAATTCCAATTGAACTTGAAAACAGATTACATTTCCTGCAAGAAATCTCTGGGCCAGAGGCATTTCTATGCCAAGAGCCAGGCAGAGCTAGGCCAGAACAGCCTCAGACGTCACCCGTAGGAAGCAACGGGGCTGATTGCAAAGTTTACTTAAATATCTAGGTTTTTATTTTGTGGAACAGGGTAAGGTAACATATACTATGATCGATAATTGAACTTGTACCAAGATAGGCAACAGTGGAGTAAAATCTTTTTTTTTTTTTTTTTTACTCAAAGCTCTATGTGTTATTCTAAACAAAAAAGAATTTAAAATGAAAAGCTCTAAATGTTGAAGAATACCTTTAAACCTAATCATAGTTTCATAAATCGAAGTGGATTCTACCAATTTAAAAAGCAATTGTTGCCCTGTCCAAATGTAATTAATTAATTTATTCAGTCCAAATGTAATTAATTAATTTATTCAGTTCAGTTCAGTCACTCAGTCATGTCAAACTCTTTTGAGACCCCATGGACTGCAGCACACCAGGCTTCCCTGTCCATCACCAACTCCTGGAGCTTACTCAAACCATGTCCATTGAGTCAGTGATGCCATCCAACCATCTCATCCTCTATCACCCCCTTCTCCTCCTGCCTTCAATCTTTCCCAGCATCAGGGTCTTTTCAAATGAGTCAGTTCTTTGAATCAGGTGGCCAAAGTATTGGAGGTTCAGCTTCAGCATCAGTCCTTCCAATGAATATTCAGGACTGATCTCCTTCAGAATGGGCTGGTTAGATCTCCTTGCAGTCCAAGGGACTCTCAAGAGTCTTTTCCAACACCACAGTTCAAAAGCATCAATTCTTCAGCACCCAGCTTTCCTTATAGTCCAACTCTCACATCCATACATGACCACAGGAAAAACCATAGCTTTGACTAGACAGACCTTTGTTGGCAAAGTAATGTCTCTGCTTTTGAATATGCTATCTAGGTTGATCATAGGTTTTCTTCCAAGGAGCAAGCGTCTTTTAATTTCATGGCTGCAGTCACCATCTGTGGTGATTTTGAAGCCCAAGAAAATGAAGTCTATCACTATTTCTGTTGTGTCCCCATCTATTTGCCATGAAGTGATGGGACCAGATGCCATGATCTTAGATTTCTGAAAGTTGAGTTTTAAGCCAGCTTTTTCATTCTCCTCTTTCACTTTCATCAAGAGACTCTTCAGTTCCTCTTTGCTTTCTGCCATAAGGGTGGTGTCATCTGCATATCTGAGGTTATTGATATTTCTCCTGGCAATCTTGATTCCAGCTTGTGCTTCATCCAGCCTGACATTTCACATGAAGTACTCTGCATATAAATTATATAAGCAGGGTGACAATATGCAGCCTTGACGTACTCCTTTCCCAATTTTGAACCAGTCTGTTGTTCCATGTCCAGTTCTAACTGTTGCTTCTTGACCTGCATACAGATTTCTCAGGAGGCAGGTAATGTGACTGGTATTTCCATCTCTTTAAGAATTTTTCACAGTTTGTTGTGATCCACACAGTCAAAGGCTTTGGCATAGTCAATAAAGCAAAAGTTTTTCTTTTTCGATGATCCAAGGGATGTTGGCAATTTGATCTCTGGTTCCTCTGCCTTTTCTAAATTCAGCTTGACTTAATTTATTAGATTCAAAAATAATAATAAAATTATTAAATATGTTCATTGTTTTTCCTTGCTGTAACCCTTTGCCAGAAGTCAGGGCTTTATGCTTTGATTATAGATTATTGGAATTTATTTGAAGGATGCTTTAGATTAAAAAGCAAGCTTCACTTGCTGATCCATCAACTTTCTTACCCAATTAACCTACCTTGGTTTGCTGACCACACAAAGCATCAAGACCAAGACCAGTCTCATCTGTTTGGGGCCAGAGTTGCTGTCTGTGTAAAGGGCACTGGAGAGGCCCAGAATGCTCTGTCGTTCGGGCACCAAGGCAACTAAATTAACAGCATTTCAGGGTTTTATATAAAAGTTTAAAACTTCAGCAGCTTGCAACAAATTTAGTTGTATCAATATCTTTGCATGATTCATTTGAGTTAACATTTCCTTTCAGGTAGACCTGTCTGGAAAAAAAAAAAGCAACTATCAATGATGTTTAGAATACCTGCCCAATGTCACCACTTGTATTAATAATGTCTGAGACTTGTGATGTGCCTCTTGCTGTGTGGTGTGTTTCTACCCCATTCTGTCACTTGATCCCCAGGACAAACCTAGAAAGAGGTAGAACTCAAGTCCTTGGTGTTTGAATCTGAATCTAGTGCTCTGGAATCTGAAGTCCAGTGCACTGGGCGTATCCAGTGCCTCATAGATATGTCTCTGAGGCCTGGAGATTCGTATTTCAAGGTCCTTCAGAAGTTCCATGTGAGGAGTTTCCTTCTAGAGCGATTGCACCAGTTCAGAGAGGAGCCAAGGTACTTTGTAGGAAACAGAGACAGGTGGGTAAAATAAGTTTGTGAAATGAATGCTGACTGGGGGCTTATTTTCCTGAGGGAAGAGATAAGAAGATGCTGTTCTGGAGAAATGAGTTGGCCGCAAAGAAAAGCAAACTGTATATTGAAACTTTGGCTTCTTCCTATGAAAGAATTAAGCCTGTATCCCATTACCCTAAAGTGATGCCCCTAAAGTAAACTCAGACCACTGACACAGAGCTTGTACATCTTTTGTAATGCTTCAGTCATAAATAAGGACAGATGCTGAAAAAAAAAATCATCCTGGATATGAAAAACATGACTTCAGAAAAAGAAGAAAACAGAAAAGGAGATAAAACTGAAAATCTAGAAAAGGAGAATAAAAAGAGATGAAAAAAGAAACAAAAAAGTAGGAAATTTGGATAACCATTCCAGGAGATCAAATATTCAGCCAACATAAATACTTCACAAAGAGTACAGGAAAACTGAAGGTAGCATTTTGTCAAAGAAATTTCATATTCTGGATCTCCAGAACTGAAGGACAGGAGTGGCCACAGTAAAAGACCCACCCCCCTCCCCCAACCCCTGTAAGGGCTCAGCCCTGATAATGAAAAAGCTTCACAGGATACCCTTGTGAAATATGAGGACTCCTGCAAGAAAGTGAATCCTAAATGCTTTCTGAGCAGAACATACCCAAAGGGTCCTGAATCTAGATTGCATGGATTTCTCATTAGTAACCTTAAAATTAGAAGACAGTGGAACAATAGTTTCAAAATTGTGGAGGAAAATTATGTCCAATCTATAATTTTTTATCCAGCCATAATATTCATGGAGTGTGACAGTCACATAAAGACGTTTTCAGATATGCAAAATCTCAACATTTTACCTACCATTTACCCTTACTCAAGAAGCCAATATATATATTTTACATTTTCCTTATCCATTCATCTGTTGATGGCCACTTGGATTGTTTCCATGTCTTTAATTGGCTGTACAGCTGTAAGTGGGATTGCTGAATCATATGGTGGTTCTGTTTTTAATTTTCTGAGGAACCTCCATGCTGGTTTTCTTTGCAATGTATATGCATATGTATATATGTATGTATGTTGCAACAACACAGATGGACCTTGTTATTATACAAAGCGAGAGAGCCAGGCAAAAAGACAAATACTGCATGGTCTCACTTATACGTAGAATCCAGAATTTTTTTTTTTAAATGTCCATCTAGAAACAGAAGCAAAAAGTGATTGCCAGGAGCTGGAAGGTGGGGAAATAGGATGAAAGGGTACAAGCTTTCAGCTATGAGAATGAATAGGTTCTGAGGATCTAATGTGAAACGTGGGGACTGTCACTGATAACCATGTTGTATAACTGAAATTTGCTATGATTGTAGAACTTAAATGTTCCACACCAAACAAAAAAAAGACAAATATGTGAGGTGATGGATTGCCTAAATGAAGGAGATTCTTTCAAAATGTATACATACATTAAACCATCATGATGTAAACTTTGAAGATCTCACAATTTTATAAGTCAATTATACCTCAATAAAACTGAAGTCCAAAAAAAAGAAGGAGAAGGAAAAGCTGCTTGAATTGATCCTCCAAAACAAGGACATGAACCAAGAGAGGAAGGAAACATGGGATCCAGGGAACAAGAGATGCCACACAGGAAGGAGAGCTCAGAGAGCTCAGGGCAGGCCTGGGGAGAAGTCGTCAGGGAGACACAGTGGACTCACAGCTTTCTCAACATAGCTGATGAATAGAATTTTTGAGTTCTGTTCCAAAGTTTAGGAATGTTTTCCTCATAGGTACATAAAGGCAAATCAATAAATTAGAATAGGGTAATACTAACTCTACAAATGTATGGATGTGAGAGTTGGACTATGAAGAAAGCTGAGCACCAAAGAATTGATGCTTCTGAACTGTGGTGTTGGAGAAGACTCTTGAGAGTCCCTTGGACTTCAAGGAGATCCAACCAGTCCATTCTAAAGGAGATCAGTCCTGGGTGTTCATTGGAAGGACTGATGCTGAAACTGAAACTCCAATACTTTGGCCACCTCATTCGAAGAGCTGATGCATTGGAAAAGACCCTGATGCTGGGAGGGATTGGGGGCAGGAGGAGAAAGGGACAAAAGAGGATGAGATGGCTTGATGGCATCACTGACTCGATGGACATGAGTTTGAGTGAACTCCGGGAGCTGGTGATGCTGGCATCACCTGGCCTGGCATGCTGTGATTCATGGGGTCGCAAAGAGTCGGACATGACTGAGCGACTGAACTGAACTGAACTCTACAAAGTCTACCTAGACAGTATATTAAAAAGCAGAGACATTAGCTTGTCAACAAAGGTCCATCTAGTCAAGGCTATGGTTTTTCCAGTGGTCATGTATGGCTGTGAGAGTTGGACCATAAAGAAAGCTGAGCGCCGAAGTATTGATGCTTTTGAACTGTGGTGTTGGAGAAGACTCTTGGAAGTCCCTTGGACAGAAAGGAGATCCAACCAGTCCATCCTAAAGGAAATCAGTCCTGAATATTCATTGGAAGGACTGATGCTGAAGCTGAAGCTCCAATACTTTGGCCACCTGATGCAAAGAGCTGGCTCAATTGAAAAGACCCTGATGCTGGGAAAGATTGAAGGCAAGAGGAGAAGGGGATGACACGGGATGAGATGGTTGGATGGCATCACCAACTCAATAGACACAAGTTTGAGTGAACTCTGGGAGTTGGTGATGGACAGGGAGACCTGGTGTGCTGCAGTCCATGGGGTCACAAAGGGTCAGACACGACTGAGCGACTAACAGAACTGAATTGAACTCTACAAAAAGCCAAAATTAATTATACAGGAAAGAAAATAGTAATCAACAGTACATCACATTTCTGAGCTAGGAACCATGGTTATGTGGTCAAAGTAACGCAAGCATAAACAGTTAACTAAAGTTAACTGAAAGTTAACTAGAATTAACTAAAATTTTTCAGTAGGATGAGACAGGGGCACGTGTGTACATGGCTATGTCATTATCTTCTATGGTAAGAAAATTAAAAACCTCAAAGAGATGTGAGAGCAATCCCTAAAATAAGGATTCTTAAAAGCAAAAGCTATAAAAATTGAAGGGGTTGCCATTAAAGAACAAAAATGAGTGAGAAGTAAATTGGAAAAAAAGAGATGACTGGTTTTTACCCTAAATATTTTTGTTCTCCAGCTTCTTAAATTCTGTACCTTGAAAAAGTTGTTCCATGTTAGCTATACCTTTGGATGATCAGCCGCAATTAAGATTTCCAGAAAGAATCCAACATTCCATAGCTATAATACTCCAGACAGAACAAACTGCTGCTGCTGCTAAGTTGCTTCAGTCGTGTCCAATTCTGTGCGACCCCATAGACAGCAGCCCACCAGGCTCCCCGTCCCTGGGATTCTCCAGGCAAGAACACTGGAGTGGGTTGCCATTTCCTTCTCCAGTGCATGAAAGTGAAAAGTGAAAGTGAAGTCGCTCAGTCGTGTCCGACTCTTAGCGACCCCATGGACTGCAGCCTACCAGGCTCCTCCATCCATGGGATTTTCCAGGCAAGAGTACTGGAGTGGGGTGCCATTGCCTTCTCTGGAACAAACTACTAAATCCTCCCTAAAGCATAATTACACTGACATGGTGCTCATCATTAGAGACCAAAGTGTGAACTTGTTTGGCTGCCTCAAGCACCAGCTTGCATGGTAAACGGTGAACCTGGCTTTCGTTTTGTTTCTTGCTGACTCATCCATGGGAGTGCATGTGCCATATAAATTAAGTCCCTCAAGGCAATGTCTTGCTAACCACCATGTCATTTTAGCCTTGAAGAGAGGAGCGCTGGCTCCTGGATCACATGGCTGTGGCCTTGGGTTCAGCTTCAAGAAGCGATTAGCTGAGGAGAGCTGAGCAGAGGACAGAGGTATTGGAGGGTGAGAATAATAGACTCGCTCCGCTGCCTCTTTGCTGACTAGCATCAGCCCTGAGGCAGGGGCCGCTGGCTTCCCTGTTCCCCCATTTGTAAGATATTTTTAGGAGAAGCATGATGGAGGGAATAGAGCTTAGCTGTTGAGATAAATTTGATAGAAAAAGAGTAAGAAGCCAGATCTCACTGCTAAGAAAATGTTCAATTTTCTAAGAGTGGCCTCTTTTGCCCCTAGTTCTTTATAATGTTGGCAGGTAATGTCTTGGTCCCATTTTTTTGGGGGGGCGGGGCGTACTGTTGTTTCAATTTTTTTCCACTTTTATCTAATAATGCTCAGACCTGCTGTGTACTTCTAACGTCTACGTGAGTCCTGCTTCCAAAGTATCTGAGTTCACATACATCTGACTCCTTCCATGAAAGTTGTCTTATTAAAGCCACGTGGGTGGGAATGGGCCCTCTGGCCTTCACTATAGAAGTTGTTGTTCACTTGCTCAGTCATATCCAGCTGTTTGTGACCCCATGGACTGCAGCACACCAGGCTTCCCTTCACTAGCTCCCAGAATGTGTTCAAATTCATGCCCATCAAGTAGGTGATGCCATCCAACTATCTCATCCTCTGTTACCCCCTTCTCCTCCTGCCTCAAATCTTTCCCAGCATCAGGGTCTTTTCCAATCAGTTGGCTCTTTGCATCAGGTGGCCAAAGTATTGGAGCTTCAGTTTCAGCATCAGTCCTTCAATGAATATTCAGGGTTGATTTCCTTGAGGATTGATGAGTTTGATCTCCTTGCAGTCCAAGCAACTCTCAAGAGTCTTCTCTAGCATCACAGTTCAAAAGCATCAATTCTTTGGCTGCAATAATAAAACCATGTGTCTTTACTGATTACTCTATATCACTTGTAGATTGTGTTTGTACAGTATTTGCCAAAATTAATGTTTCAAGATGATACAATAATTGCTTGTTCTCTATAAGCTGCCACGATGCGTAGCATAAGTCTTGAGAGATTTGTAGGTTATATCAACATGAGCTGTGTGAGGAAGGCTCTGGGCAAGGAAGTGGCATCGATTATTTAAACCTTTCTCAATAACATAAAACCCCTCAGGTCCTACTATATATTTCCCCACTTTTTTATATCACTCTGGAACATCTTATTGAAGTATAAGGTGCTTGAGGAAGGCAGCACAGCTCCTAGAAAACTGTGCTGCATGTCTCCAGCAACCAGTGGAAGGGCAGACCAGATCAGCACCCCAGGGTCCCAGGGTCCCCCCTCCCCCAGGGGAGCTCCTCACTGCCTGCTAACAGCAAGGATAGGCTCCCCTGCTTTTGTACTTTGGGGAAGTAGAAGCACAGAGTATGTACTCTTCTGTGTCTTGTTTCTCTCACTCAACAGTATTCATGTAAAGTTCATCCACATTGTTGGGCATAATTATAATGGACGGTTCCTGTGTGATGCTCCACTGTGTTAACATACCACAGCCCACCTGTTCATTGTCCTGACAGCTGCTTAAACATTCCTGACTTCGGTTGATTAGGAAGGCTTCCCAGGTGGCTCTAGTGGTAAACAACTCACCTGACAATGCAGGAGACATAAGAGACGTGGGTTCTATCCCTGGGTCCAGAAGAGCCCCTGGAGAAGGGCATGGCAACCCACTCCAGTATTCTTGCCTGGAGAATCCTGTGGACAGAGGAGCCTGGTGGGCTACAGTCCATAGAGTCACAAAGAGTTGGACACGACTGAAGCAACTTAGCCTGCACGTACCCTGTTTAGACATAGAAAACAAACAAATCTATGATTACCAAAGGGAAAAGATGCAGGGCAGGATTAAACTAAGAGTTTAGGATTAAAATATGCACAATACTATATATAAAATAGATGAATAAAGACCTACTGTATAGCACAAGAAACTACACACAATACTCTGTAATAACCTGTATGGGAAGAGAATCTGAAAATAACTAGATATATGTATAACAGAATTACTTTGCGATACCTAACACAACAGTGTAAATCAACTCTACTTCAGTTTTTTTAAAAGGGCTAGAGCTGGTGAGACTCACAGGTAGAGAGAACAGCATATTAATAGTGGCTACCAGTGGAGAGGGGAGGGGCAAGATAAAGGTAGGGGATTAAGATGTACAAACTATTATGTATAAAATAAATAGGCTACAAGGCTGTGTTTGGGAATACAGCCAATAGTTTATTTTTTTATAATTTTTATAATTTCTTTGTTTACTCCTTTACTTTGGGCTTTGCTGGGTCCTCGTTGCTTTGTGCCAACTTTCTATAGTTTCAGCAAGCAAGGAATACTTCTCTTTTTAGTGCATGGACTTCTCATTGCTGGTGGCTTCTCTTGTTACAAAACACAGGCTCTAGCCACTTGGGCCTCAGCAGTTGGAGCACAAAGTCTCGGTAGTTACAGTTTACAGATTCTAAAGTACAGGCTCAGAAGTCGTGGCGTGTGGCTTAGTTGCTCCATGGAATCTTCCCGGAACAGGGATCTAACCTGTGTCCTCTGCATCGGCAGCCATATTCCTATCCACTGTGCCACCAGGGAACTCCAAGCCAATATTTTATAACTACAAATGAAATATAAACCTTTAAAAATTGTGAATGACTATATTGTATACATGTATATTGTGCACCAACTTCAGTTCAGTTCAGTTCGGTTTGGTTGCTCAGTCGTGTCCAACTCTTCGAGACCCCATGAACCGCAGCACGCCAGGCCTCCCTGTCCATCACCAACTCCCGGAGTTTACCCAAACTCATGTCCATTGAGACGGTGATGCCATCCAACCATCTGATCCTCTGTCGTCCCCTTCTCCTCCTGCCCTCAATCTTTCCCAGCATCAGGGTCTTTTCCAGGCCGAAGTATTGGAGTTTCAGCTTCAGCATCAGTCCTTCCAATGAACACTCAGGACTGATCTCCTTTAGGATGGACTGGTTGGATCTCTTTGCAGTCCAAGGGACTCTCAAGAGTCTTCTCCAACACCACAGTTCAAAAGCATCAATTCTTCTGAGCTCAGCTTTCTTTATGGTCCAATTCTCACATCCATACATGACTACTGGAAAAACCGTAGCCTTGACTAGATGGACCTTTGTTGACAAAGTAATGTCTCTGTTTTTTAATATGCTGTCTAGGTTGGTCATAACTTTCCTTCCAAGGAGTAAGCATCTTTTAATTTCATGGCTGCAATCACCATCTACAGCGATTTTGGAGCCCAAACAAATAAAGTCAGCCACTGTTTCCACTATTTCCCCATCTCTTTGCCATTTACTTCAATAAATAAATAAATAGGAAAATTAATATTAAGGTTAAAAAGAAATAGTGCTGTTTACAACATTATAGTGTACCTCTTTTGATGAACTTATAAGCATATCTGTTAAATATAGATGTAAGAGTGAGTAGCTGTCCTATAGGGTATTTATACTTCAGCTATAATAAATATGGCCAAAGTTTTCCAGATTAGTTATATCAATTTTAAGTCTTTTTTTCTGCCCACATTTATTCAATGATCATCTCATGGAAAGGAATATTATTAGATTACTGTTTTCTTCATCGTAGGTTTCAAAATCATGAATGAGGGTCAGACAGCAGGATTGTGACCTGTTTATATGAATTTGCCACACAAAATAGAATGTTTTGATTTATGACTTAAAAATTTTCCTCTCAGGAGAGTAGAGTAAACACTTGGTCCCTAGAGATGTTTTCAGACTTATTGCAAAGGAAGAAATTCACCAAAATCTCTGTGGCAAGTAAGTGCAGGCTATCTCTCTGATAGACAGTTCAGAGGGAAGCTTCCAACAGCAGTCACCAAGCAGGCAGCAAGGACCAGGGAGGGATGCTAAGACCAAGAGCCAGGCAACCTGAGATGACGTCTCACCTCTGCCATCCTTGTGTTAACTTCTTGATTTATCTGAGCCTTTATTTTCTTATTTACAAAATAAGGTCTTAATCCAGACTCCAATTTGTGAGAGTTACATGAAAATACTTTGTATCACATGTATGGGGTATAATTATGTGAAGTAGACCAAGCTTGTGTTTTACGTCAAAGACCTATGAACGTGTTCTTAGATGCCAACGTTAAATCCTTGTGTGCTTTGCGGTCATATTCCTGAGAATACATTGCCCCACCTTGTTTAACAGTGCCTTCATTGTTAGCCTTAGAAGTACTGTGTGGTTCAACCTCAAGGGATTTCAGTATATCACTAACATGCCCTGGTGGTCAGCAGTTAACCAGCTAGCTTACTAATTAATTTACTAATTGCACTACGGATTTCCTTTCTCTCACAAGTGGTGATGAAGTGCGTGCTCCCAGGAGGCATGGTCACCTCCCATGTCTCCCCCTAACCAGTCCCAAAACTCCTGTGTTAGGCTTTGTCGTGCTTTTACTTTCGATATGAGTTATTTTGAAAAGCAGTTCTTCAGATGTGATGGAATATGTATGACAGTTAACCAAAAATGCCAGAATCTTCTTCAACTCAGGTGTTTATCGGGGCTGAACATAACAAGGAAAAGATGCATCATCTGTATGAATTTGCTTATCTCCTCCTCACTGCATTCTCTCCCCTTCTCTCTTGTTTTTCTTTCTTATGTCCCCACGTGTGCCGTGTGCAGTGCGTTTGGCGTAGTTACGCAGCTGATGAGAAATCTGTCTCCGTTGCAACCTGGAAGCCGCACCTGAAGGCCTTGCACACCTGCAGCCCCACCAAGTAGGTGTCAGTGTGACAGTCGGTGCTGTAGCTGAGTCTCCTTAAGTTTGTGAAACAAACCACACACACACAACCACACACACACCCACAACCACACACATACACAATGTGTCGATTCGAGGAGTGTCTTATTCTCTGTTGTTTTTTGAGATTCAAACCTGTTTGGTAACAGCTCAGGTATGAAACTGAATGGACTCAGTATTATTGCTCACCATCCACATATTGGGCTTAAAAGTGAAAAGAATCTAAACTTTATAAAGACTTATTTTTACTGTTTCATGCTTATTTTCTAACATCTCATTTCATAAAGCCCGCCAGAATTCCTAAGGTAAATGCTGTGGTTCTGGAAAAACAGTGACTGTTAAAACGCCCCCCATCACCTGACCCAACAAAAGGCTGTTTGGGAAGCATTGTGTCTGCACATTTAAGTCCCTCAAGGTCATTTCTCCATGAGGGACTCCTTACAGGACAGGACAGGTGTTGAGCTTCACTTGCAGATCAAACAGACATCAGTAGTGAAACAAGAGAAGTGGATACAGTGAGGTAAGGGGAGCACTCCAGTTCAGTTTGGGATTAGTGTTCAAAATTTAAAGAGACCTTACCTCCGTTCATATGTTATCTGCCAAATAGGTCACCTGGCTATGCTTCAGCTCAGGGTGGGGGAGTCACACCCCCCTGTGCTTGGAAGGGAGGCGGCTGGGAAGATGCTACACAGACTGAGGGCTGCCACAGCATCTTTAATTCCCAAACAATCCCTAGTCCTGGAAGCCTGGACTGTGGTTCAGCTGACACACTAAACCATAATCACCATCTAATTAAAGAAATCCTCAGTGAAACTAGCAAAGCCAGTAAGCCAGAGGCTTGCTGTGAGTCACCTGCTGGACTAGTGGTCAGTCCCTGGATTGTGCAGAGTGCATCTGAGTGCCTGCTGTCCCCTTTCAGAGCCCATTACAGCCTTAGTCCCAGGGGCCTCGTGGGATTGGAGGCAGCTGATGACTGTGACGGCCCGAGAAAACTCTTCTTACACAGTGCAGGAAACCAGCTGGGGCAGCCCTCACAGCTGGCTCCCTGGAGCCACTGTCTCCCAGGAGATCTGTGGGACCGTTGTTAACTCATGGGATCTGTTACAGTGCTTCCCTGCGCTGCCCTGAGCCTGGGGTTCACATCCATAGGTGATGATGAGAGCTGGCCAAGGTCACCTCTGACCCTACGGGGGAGGTCAGGGTCACACCTGTGCCAGCACCTGCGAAAGAGATGCACTGACCCAGGATGCTGGAGGGGGCGCAGTCTCAGCGGGGATAGAATCCACTTTTCATTCAGATCTCAGAATTCAGTGAAATTCCCCTTATTCAGTATTAGATTCTTTCAAAGTTTTAGTATTTTAAAACAAAAAAGGAATATAACTGGTGTGCCATCTGTTCCTTGGGTATATATGAATCAAAAACGGGAATTGTATAGAAAGTGTATGTCTCATCTCCAGGAAGGTTGCTGGGAAATGTGTAAGAGGTAGGCTAGTGGGAAAAAAAAGGAAAACAAAAGAAGGCTCTCGAGTGACAGGAGAGCGTAGGCTATTATTTTATTATGTGTGATTATTTGGCTTCCCACTTCCTGCCGTTTTTGGTTTCAAAGCCATCCTGAAACCTGGAAAAGCTATTCAGTAATGAGTCAAATTCTTGCAGTGCACAAACTGTTGTTCTACTCCGATGGCTTCTTTTTTTCTGGTATTTTCCCTGTTTTTAGTGGGAGTGGAGAAATTTGTGCACATACCCTGCCTTCATCCTGCCCTCTGTGGCCACCAGCACCCTCCCTCCCTCTCCTCTCCCTGAGCCCGGGAGCCTCTGGGTCTCAGCCTTATTTATGAATGACAAGTATGTGCCCAGGAGGACAACAGCCACTGCAAAGCTCCTCTCCCTTCAGTTCATAGTTTATTGTCCCAAACTGCATGGTTCTTAATCCTTGCTGTTATTGTCGTTTTTTGTTAAACCATTGAAAACATGATGGTTAATTATGGACTCTTTCTCAAGAAAAACATTCAATGCCCCAAAATCAAAATTTTGCTTACAATTTTAATGTATTTACAAACTCCCTGAAGACAAGTTCAGAACCTTTGCTTCAGAAACAATCCTGCTTTAATCAAATGTGTAGGTTTGTGAGCAGGCTAATTTACAATGACTTAGAGGGATAATTTTACATTTGTAACTAACTGGCTTACCAACTGCAGAGTGATGTAGTAAGAAACAGATCAAAACTTCTTCTTCACATCATGGATTTCCTAGAGTGTTTCAGGTTAAGAATCTCTGAAGGGTAAGTTCATTCACTCATTCATGGGTTCATGCAGACATGAGCACAGTCGGGGAGGAAGGCATTTCCCTCTGCCTTTCTAGGTCCTTCCAGATGGTCTAAGAATTAAGTTGACTTGAGACAGATTAACAGGAGAAAATCAAGAGTTTAGCAATATGTTCACATGAGAGGGACCCAGGAGAACTGGGTGACTCGACAGAAGTGCCAAAGCCCTCTCCTTAAACTCCACCTTCAGCTGAAGACAAAGGAGGGTGTCGGGTCTGGTTTGGGAGGAAGGCAGTGCACCTGGAGACGGGGAAGCAGCTGCTTGGCAGAGGAGTTACCTCTGCTGGTTGGACTAGCAGAGAAGGCAGGACTCGGAGAGGACTCTGGTGGAGACAGTCACCTCCAGGCCCTGCCGAGCGTCCCCACCACACCTGGCCCATCACCCTCACAGACCTCTCTGGTGACAGCCCTATTCTGGGGAAGCAGGCCCTTTATCTAAATTCTTTTAGGTCGTTAAGGGAGAGATAACAAGAAAAACTTCCTAAGACTTCCATTTCTTAAAAAAATTAATCAGCCTGAGGCTCAAGAGGGAGGGGACATATATATATCCCTATGGCTGATCCTTGCTGATCTATGGCAGAAACCATACAATATTGTCATTATCCTTCAATTAAAAATAAAGAAAGAAAAAAAAAGAAAGAAAGAAAATCAGCCTGAATTTATCCTCATGCCAGAGACACACTTTGGGGTGCCAGATTTTGGAGGTGCCACATTCTGCTCCCCTACAGCACCTACTGGGTCACAGTGCTGCTCTGGGCACAGGGAGTGCAGCAATGGAGGAGGAAAACCAAGAGAATCTCAGGCTGAGCTCAAGGAGTCTAAATGCAAGAGATGCTGGGAAGAGACAGTAAAAATAAATAAGCAAAATATTTAATAGAGTAGATGATGCTAAGAGCTAAAGAGAAAAGTAAAGTAGAGGAGGAATTAGGGGGCATTGGGGACTATGATTTTAAATAGCTGGTCAAGGGAGAGATTATATTATCAACAGCAGGAGAAGCAACAATGACTTTGTTATCAGTAAAGACCGAAGCCTGAGATCTTGTCCTCCCAGTGAGAGACACTGTGGGCTGCCTTGACTGCTCATCATTATCCCAGGGAGAAGGATGATGGAACGGCTGTGAGGGGGCGGGGGCAGAGATGCTCCTCAGATCTTCCGGACACTCTCCTTTCTGATCCAGTTCGTCTGCTGCATGTACTTTTGAGGTCTTAGCAATTGCAAAGTTTTGTTTTAACGACAGAAGGATTTAGGGAAGGAACACTTTTCTTGATTTTCATCTCAAAGAGAGTGAAGGCTGTGCAGAGGGTGAAGCACCAATAACTATGCTATTTGGGGAAATGAGTCAGATAGTTTATGAAGCTGTGTGGATCATCAAGCTCCCCAGGCCACGTGGCACCTTAGGGAGTTAGAATTTAGAGATTTTCAACTTCAAGGCCTTCCATTCATTCATAAGAAAATTGAGACCCACAAGAAAGTGAGCCACGTGCCCAAGGACACACAGCTCATTTACAAAGAGTGGGGACCCTACACCATGTTGGGTAGACCCAAATTTCCTAAAACAGTTTATTAGACCACCCAACACTAAGCTAGGTTGGCTATGTGCCTAATTTCCTGCAAGGAATTCACATTAAAAAAAAAACAAATCTTCCTCAACAAGTCATTAACATACAAAACCACAGTCACACATGAACTAAAGCAGATTAAATAGCCCCAGGGTCTGCCTGAACCACAGGGACTCCAGCTTCACTGTAACCAGCACAGCAGTTCTAAGAGTCCTTACTGATGCTGGTTAGATCAGAACCACTTTTTCCTAAACCCTGGATGACTTTGGCTGATGAAGACTCTATAGCTTTCGGTCACATGTGGGCGGTATCTCGGGTCTGTGCCACAAAGAACACAAGTTAGAAATTTGGATACATTTATGATGAAGTGTTTTGCTTCTATGGCTCTTGCTCGAAAAGAAAGGATTAATCAAGGTACTTGATTCCCCAGTTTGGTCATTATCAAGTGCTGTAAATGTGTTCACCATGTATCATCATTTTTCTTCTGTCTGCACGCACCTGAAGGAAAGAGCAAGGGGAAGCTTCAAGCAGGTTTGTAATTTCTGTTCTGCTACGTGTTTGTTGGTAAATCTGATCCCTCACCTATGTTTTAAATGTGTCTCGTGAGAAAAATCGATCAACAAATGCAAGGTGATTCAAAGTGACCTTTCACAAGATTGCCTGCAAAGGTTGCTGTTGTATTGATTTTTCCCCCCCTTGGGAGTGTCTTTCCCTAAGTCACTCAGTGCTTTTTACAATCTGCAGAGCATGGGACATTCTAGGGAAAAAATAATATTTATGGTTTTTGGTTGTTCCTTGCTGCTGTTTTCCCAGAGTCTGACTGAGTATTCAAATCCCATGAAGCAGGATAAGATCTACTCCCTTCACAGGCTCCTTCTTTTAGAGTGAGAAATTGCATGATTTGGGGCAGGGGATGGGAAGGAACACTGTGTTCAGGAGGTAAGGACAAGCTCTATGCAACGTCTCCAGCTCGTTCAGAACTCAGGCGCCCTAATCCTTTAGTTAGGAAGAAGATAATCCTCCCGGACACATCACCAAATGAAGTTCACTGTACGGTCATTCTTCCGTGCCTTAGAAGGAAATGCTTTATCAGATTAAGTAGTAGAAAGCTAGACCCAGAGGGAACAGGAACTGAAAGAGCACATTTTAACCTGGTTTCGTGACTGCCAAGAAGGATCTGGGTTTGAGAACAGAACCCAGAAGGAGAGAGCTGCATGGATCCCAGCCCAGATGGAGTGAGGAGGTACAGAGAAGAACCAGAAGGGAGTCCCAGCCCCTGGGATTTCTTCCCATGAGGGATGCAAGGCTTTTCCGGTCATGACCACCCATCCCAGTAATGAAGAAACACAGGCACCCCCTGCCCCGGGCTGGCCCCTGAGCGGGGAGCCAACAGCAGTCCAGGGATTGTGTCGTTAGCTTTGTGCTGTTATACGAATGACTCTTATATATTTATCATGATGTATTCATTCACTCCTGAAACCAGAGTTGCAAGTTCTCTAGAGGTGATGAGTCTCTGGGTCATCCATTTCTGCATTATCTCAATCAACACTTACGACGATTATAAACAGCCACAAAGAAACCTTCGTTTGTGATGAGAGGTAGATGCGATTGGACGTACCCACTTGTCAGGGCCGGGAAGCCCACACGGGTTCTGGCACTGGAGACGCTTCTTTCACGTGGCAGATACACAGTAAAAGCAGAAGGCAGTGGTGCTCTCCAGGTGGTGTTTCCAGAAAGTTTTAGTGGCTCGAAGAGTTGCTCTTCACTTTGGAGGTATCTGTGCTCAAAGAGAAGAACTGGGCTTTAGACACTGGACGAGGTGGGCCGAGCGGCTGTGCCCCTCGTGTCCTGCTCTGTGTAGACTCCACACAACCCCACCCTCCTCCTGGGTGGAAATGCTACTCGAGACAAAGTCAAACGAAGTAAATCATAGTCACTGTGTGCCGTTTTGGTCTCTTGGGTGACATTCGAAGTTTTCTTTGTCTTGAGAGTATCGATTTACAGATTATCTCCAAGAGGAGCCTGTCAATTTATAGTCAGTGTGAAAAAAAAAAAAAAAAGGACGCCATCGTCTCCAAGTCCTCAGCACAGAGACCCTCTTTGGCAGACATGACCTGAAAATCAGGTCACCTGTCTGGGTTTCGTCCTCCGGAGGGGACATTTGTGGTGGTTTTGCTTCAGCACAGCCGTGACTGAGGGGCCACTCTGGGCTGACGGCAACACTGCCCTTCTCCAAAGATCACCGAGGCAGAGGGCACAGGCAAGACTCTAGTGGTCAGGCTGCCGTCCCCTGTCCAAACGCGAACCGAGCAGACTACGACCAAATGTTCTAAATGCCGTGATGCTCGTGTTATTTTGATACCTAAAACATTATACTGTGTTTACCTAAACGTCATATACCATGTTCATATACCTAAAGTGTTAAGATCTATTCTGCGTGGTTGGGGCTGAGTCTGTCAAAGATTACCCACCCTCCCCTGTAGACTTGTACTTGGGGCTTCCCTGGTGGCTCAGCAGTAAAGACTCCATCTGCAATGCAGGAGACACAGGAGATGCAGGTTTGATCCCTGGATCAGGAAGATCCCCTGGAGGAGGAAATGGCAACCCACTCCAGTATTCTTGCCCAGAGAATCCCCATGGACAGAGAAGCCGGGCAGGCTACAGTCCATAGGGTCACAAGGAGTCGGACACGACTTAGTGACTAAGCACTTCACCTGAGCCACACTGCTGGCTCAGAGACTCACACAGAGACATCTAGCTTCTCCGCGGTCTTTGAACATTTGGCAAAAGCCACCGTGAACACACCGCATGTTGCTGTGTGGCACACGTCTTACTTCACGCTTCACCGGCACACATTGGGGTCTCCTGTATGCCAGTCCACATATATGTCACCATGTGTGAAGCTATGACGGGCGATGTGCTCCGTAAACACTTCTTGGGTGACATAATAAAATACCCCTGACCTCTAGTACTTGACGTGAAGAGAGAGAAAAGACCAACAAGAGAGGTCAAGAGGAGGAATATAAAAAGAGAGAAAATGAAAAGTTAACAACATTTCAGTCATCTGAAGGAAATAAGGGGCAGTCCCACTTTAATGTGACCTTCGCTTCCCCCGCTGTGACCCCGGGGCAGCGAAGTGTTCATGGCAGATGCAGACAGGTTGTAGTAACAACAGCAGCACCAGCCCAGGAAGTAACAATTCTGCCCTCCACTGAGCAAGTGTGCACAAAGGAAGTGCATCCTGATGATAATTCTCCCTTAGAAGCAGCAGCTCTGAGTCCAGCATATGGCTGGCGAGTGCTGGACCCAAGTTCAGACCGGCTGATAACACTGCTTTGGCTACAGCTCTACCACTGTGATTCAGATAAAGGAGCGTGGATACACTGCAGCCAACCCTGTTATCCTCCAGAGCCTGGAATCTCCTAAAGGCTTCCTCAAGGGACCTCTTCGTACATGCTAAGACCTGGGAGGGACCCAGATGTAGGAGAGTCTACCCAGCAGCCAGCACTGCCCTCATCGAGGGGCCAGGACAGTAGATCAGGCCTCTCTCTACACACTCATCTACACCCCTGGGGAACTGGGTCCCCAGCTTCAGGACCTTCTTGTGAGAAGATTTCATCTTCCTACATGGAGATTAGCTTGTGCTTTCTAAAAACTCGTGCAGAGCCTCTCGGGCTAAGGAAAGGCACCCAGTCCCAAGATGGTGACCAATTCAAAAATCTTAAAAAATACAACACATCAGCCTCCAGGAGAGCTTGCTAATCTAGCTTAGCTGAACAAGAGTGACCATGGTCCCAGGTCAGGTGTGAATCACCATCCAACTCAGCCGACCCTACCCTGTTCCTCTTCTGAAGCCAAAAACACTGCTTCTTGGGCATCGTTCATCGTTTTCCTTTCCATCTTTCCACTGAAACAGTTTTCATCCCATGCGTGGTGGTAAATGATGTCTACTGATTTTATTCTAATTAATCATCCCCCTGAGTAACTTTTCCCACTCATTTTATAAGCTGGGCAGTTCTCCGTTTGGGTATAAATGGCCACTTCGCAAGGACAGAATGTCCCTGTAAATGCATCCAGCATCCTCACCTTCCTCTCTGCCGCCTCCACCAAGCTGACTAGGCTGTGAGTTAGCTATCACAATGGTACGAGAAAGCTCTTACTTCTTCCTACCTGTTAAGGTTTTATTGCTCCAAAGACAGATCATACATCAGAGGCTTGGGGAATATCCGTAAATCTCCCTGCCTCTGCTAACCCTGTCTGCTTAATCAACACTCAGTGGCTGTATGCCTGCTTTGTAGTTAAACCACTGTAATGCAGGTCATGAGGCATTAAGAGAGCCCTGCCAGACTTCTTAGTAGACTCTCTGAAGTTGCTTTAACGGGTACTTGTGAGACAGTTATAAAGATGCGTGTCTTAAAAGTTAAAGCATAAGCAAGACTCATTACGTTACATCCTGTGCTGTGATCCACAGGGTGCTTTGCCCGAACTGTTCCTGCACGGTTGCCTTTATTAGATTCTGAGTAGTGTGACTCTCAGGAGAGAATGCGACAGCACTGATGGAGACACCGTGCTCTTCTATTTCTTCTGCATTTATTTTCCATTATTTATATGTCTTTCTTTTTTGTGCAGTGAATGATCTGCATGGGCTATTAAACTAAACTCAGGGAAACAACTTCTTTTTTCGGCACAGCCAACTTGTGTCCTTACCGGCAAAAGGTTAGGTTGTTGCAAAAAAATTTTTTTCAAAATAGTCTCTCCTTCTGTTCACATTTATTGATCCAAGGAAAGGATTTAGTCTTTGAAAAGCACATTGTAAGAGTTAATATAAGAAAAATGATCTTTTTCTTACAAACTAGCAACCTAGAATATTTCCTTCTATCTTTCAGAACATGTTCTATCTGACAATTGGTTCCTTATATTTATACCTTCAGTTCAGTTCAGTTTAGTTCAATCACTCAGTCATGTCTGACTCTTTGCAACCCCATGAATTGCAACACACCAGGCCTCCCTGTCCATCACCAACTCCCAGAGTTCACTCAAACTCACGTCCATTGAGTCGGTGATGCCATTCAGCCATCTCATCCTCTGTCGTCCCCTTCCCCTCCTGCCCCCAATCCCTCCCAGCATCAGAGTCTTTTCCAATGAGTCAACTCTTCACATGAGGTGGCCAAAGTACTGGAGTTTCAGCTTTAGCATCATTCCTTCAAAGAACACCCAGGGCTGATCTCCTTTAGAATGGACTGGTTGGATCTCCTTGCAGTCCAAGGGACTCTCAAGAGTCTTCTCCAACACCACACTTCAAAAGCATCAATTCTTCTGAGCTCAGCTTTCTTCACAGTGCAACTCTCACATCCATACATGACCACTGGAAAAACCATAGCCTTGACTAGACGGACCTTTGTTGGCAAAGTAATGTCTCTGCTTTTTAATATGCTATCTAGGTTGGTCATAATTTTCCTTCCAAGGAGTAAGCGTCTTTTAATTTCATGGCTGCAATCACCATCTGCAGTGATATTGGAGCCCCCAAAAATAAAGTCTGACACTGTTTCCACTGTTTCCCCATCTATTATTTCCCATGAAGTGATGGGACCAGATGCCATGATCTTTGTTTTCTGAATGTTGAGCTTTAAGCCAAATTTTTCACTCTCCTCTTTCACTTTCATCAAGAGGCTTTTTAGTTCCTCTTCACTTTCTACCACAGGGGTGGTGTCATCTGCATATCTGAGGTTATTGATATTTCTCCCAGCAATCTTGATTCCAGCTTGTGCTTCTTCCAGCCCAGCATTTCTTATGATGTACTCTGCATAGAAGTTAAATAAGCAGGGTGACAATATACAGCCTTGATATACTCCTTTTCCTGTTTGGAACCAGTCTGTTGTTCCATGTCCAGTTCTAACTGTTGCTTCCTGACCTGCATATAGGTTTCTCAGGAGGCAGATCAGGTGGTCTGGTATTCCCATGTCTTTCAGAATTTTCCACAGTTTATTGTGATCCACACAGTCAAAGGCTTTGGCATAGTCAAGAAAGCAGAAATAGATGTTTTTCTGGAACTCTCTTGCTTTTTTGATGATCCAGGTTCAGGTTTCATACAAATCAAGAACTTTTTTATTTCAAGGTGGATTCTTTAACCAGCTGAGCTATCAGGGAAGCCCCTATTTCAAAGCAATTAGTGTTATCTACTTCATTGATTCCTATAAAGATTTTAATAGTTCCAGAATATTTTATTCTTCAATCATTTATACCGTGTTGCACTGTTACTTATTACAAGGGTTTCTATACCCTAAAATATTTATATTCTTATTTTTGTATGCAGCAGATGCTAAGACATAGACTACCATCATTTGGAAAGCCTGCTTCAAATCTAATTGTTTCTACTTAACCATTAAGAACATGGCATCCATTTTGAGCAGCATAATTAATTTAGTTTGTCCTTGGTGTTTAAATAGTCCAGGTACTTGCATATGAATAATGAGGAAGCCAAATGGCTTTGCTTTTCAAGACCACAAGCCCCTGAGCCCTTTTCCAGTTGCAATGCCTAGTAACAACCTGCTGTCTCCCCCTCACTCCTAGTCAGGTCTGTAGTCATAAGCAGAAGCTCTTCAGAATACACACCTCATGGAAGCAGAGGTACCAGCATCCCGGCTGCTGACATGAGATCTGAGAATGCCAACTAACCTCAGGTGCATGACCAGGTCACCCGGCCCTCTACTGAGCCCTGCTCAGACTTACTCTTCTGAGGACTCCTGAATGAGGTTTCCAGCCCGCTTGTATTCCTTCCGCTGCCTGCTGCCTGCTTGGGTCCCCTGCGCCCTGGGGACGAACAGGCAGGTCCGAGTGGACCCTCCTGGCGGTGGACAATGCTGAGCCGTGCACGCACCGAGTTGTCCTGGCTCCACTGCGCTGCCGAATTGTGCAAGGGGCGAGAATTTGCAGGAGGCTTATCCTGTGAAGGGCTGAAACCTTTATTAAGCGTAACAATAACTACAGCGTTCTGAGTCCAGGAGGATTACCATGGGGATGCTGTGATGCCACCCAGTCCCTGGTAGGGATCCCCCAGGGGCCAACTGCACGCTGGCCATTTGAGGAACACGAGCATCTGGTGACAAGAACCCCTGCAGGGCGGACATGCCTTCTGCCCTAAGACAGCCCGTGGCCGGGGACCAGGGGCTGCACACCGTCAATGACCACAGTCGCCTTTTGGTTGCTTTCTCCAAAGAGAGGCCTCCTTGTTTCTTGGGGATAGGCTTTGGCAACCTTCCTAAAAAAACACTGTCTCATAAACCTTTCTCAAAAATCACATTCATAGATATCGCAAAAAAGCCGAAAAATAATGAAAACGTACTGGACTAGGGAAGAGTATTTTTTTAATCAATGCGTGTTTTCAATAGCAGTCACCTAATCCATTTAATAGTAAGCTCATCAAGGTGCTCTGCTGATTTGCAAAGGGGAAATGAACTACAAAAATTAATAAAAGTAAACTTTTTGTAGGAAAACACAAGAACAGATCTTTGGCTTGGAAAAGAAAATATTGCTTGGCTAAAAAGTTCTGGATTAGGATATTATTCTTAAGTCATACTATGTCAGAAGACATATTATGTCAGAAGAAAGAGTGAAAACATAACATCTTTTTTTTTTCTAATTTAGTGTTTAATGTGTTGAGTTCACTTCAAAATAATTCTAACATTAGAATATTTTAACATTAGATGTGTCAAATATTCACATACTTTAGAAGGACAAAAGGGGAAAAGGTACCCAGAACTCATTTATATCAACTCTCATGCCTTAAGTAGTACTGAGATTCAGAAAATAATATTCTTTCCATTCCCGTTAATTCTTAAAGACAATATTAAATGTTTTATAGGGACAATTTTTAAATATTTTATGAGTATTTTTCAAAGGTTTTTGTTATTGTAAATAACATTGGTAGATTTAATGCTGATACCTATTTTAGATTTTTTAAACATTTTTAGCAACTGAAATTTTTAAAAAACTAAATTTCATATTAAATGGTTTTATAATGGTTTTATCAGTTTCCTATTCATTCAGTTGGCAAAGGAAAGAGAGATATCTTGAAAGTTTGAGAAATAATTTGCTATTAACTGAACCCAACCTTCTATAGTAATTAGCATCTGTTAGTTCCAGAAAAGGTAATGGATTAAAGTATAATGAGACCACTTGTAACGGCAGCTCTGTCGATAAGCCATTCATTAATCTAAATAGAGGTGCATAGTTGCGTTCCTAAACCAGATCCTTATACATTTAAATAACAGAACAGATGGCTGAAACTTAAAAGAGGCTTGTAGTTTCTAGTATTAAGGGGGAAAAAAGCTTGAAAAGAGTGGGCATTTTGAGCACCATCCCTTTGAGGATTTGTTTAAATACTGTGAACTTTGGATGACATGGAGGATGTAGCCTGAGCATAAGAAGATGCAGTTTTATACTTTATTGTCATTGAATGAATCCATCATTTAATCACACGTTTGTCAAGTGCAGAGAAAGCCCTGCCTGTGTTAGTGAGCCCTGAACCGCCTGCCCTGCCTGCCCTCTGCCCGCACCCCAGCAATCCTGCCTGTGTCTGCCCTTCCGCACAGAGCTGTCAGCTGCATGGCCAGCACGTGTGTCGTGACCAGGACCTGCTGACCACTGCAATCCACTGCCCGATGTGTTTTCACATAAACACACAGAAAACACGGTGTCTTCCTAGAACATCATCTGTTAAGCAGCTAGGCATGGAAAAATCAATGTTACTGTGCTTGTTAGCTACAAGACATAGATCCGCTAAACACATTTGCTGTTGGCAAGCTGCCGCTGGGGACAGTGGACATGGCGAAAAGCGCAAAAGAAAGTGTTTCACGTGGTCTCCGAGAATCCCTGTCCATAAGAATTCTGTCTCCATGTCCCACAAAGGCTGCATCTGGATAGTGGGCCTCAGATTCATCCAGTCCACTGCTTCAGGCCTGAGAGCCCTGGGCTTCTCGTTCCACAAGGGAATCACTTTTTTTTCCCATAAAAATATAAATGCACTCTATTTTTTTAAAAAATTTTTAAGTAGGGTTGATTTAAAACATTTGTTAGTTTCTGCTGGAGCCTGGTGGGCTGCCGTCTATGGGGTCGCACAGAGTCGGACACAACTGAAGCGACTTAGCAGCAGCAGCAGCAGCTGCACAGGAAAGCTAATCAGTTATATATGTATCAACTCTTTTAGATTCTTTTCCCATATAGACTATTACAGAGTGTTGAGTAGAGTTCCCTGTGCTATATAGCAGGTCCTTATTAGTTATCTGTTTTATATATAGTAATGTGTATATGTCAGTCCCAATATTCCATCTATTCTTCTCCCCACAGCCTCACTTTGTAATGAATAACACAGTACTTTATAAATGAACAAGAACACAGAACTTTGTACAGTTCACCTGATCCCCATAAGAGTCCCTCAGCTACATTGCTATTTTTATCTTCGAGTTAGAAGAGAGGCCTCCAAACCCAGGTCTCTGATTCCAGCCTGCGCTCCCAGCACCTCATACCCCACTCACACTCAGGAAGGCCTGGGGGCTGCCTTGTTAGCACTTCCTTAACAACCAACCACAGTTCAGGCCAAGCTGGCGTCTGAGAACTGAATGTGAACAAATATAATTCACCAGGAGCTGCCACAGCAAATCAATAACCTGTTTAATAGCAAGAGTCTGTGTTGATGAACACAACATCTCATTCTGTTAAATCCGTCATCTGGTTCATTATAAACTGAAGCTGTTCTACCTCGTGTGGTTTTTGTCTAGCAAGAATAAATGTGTTAAGTGCTGTACGTCTAATGCTGTCTGCAGTACTGCCAGCTGTTCCAAGACTGCATGGATCTGGAAGTCATAATCTTGCCTGGAATATAAAATGCATGCAGACTACGTATGCATGTGTAACTGTCATCTCTGTTTTCCTGTAGAAATATTTTAGAAATTACATAGATATGCTCCCCCCCAAAAAAAAAAACGAAAAACTTTTTTTTAAGTTTCAAAAGTTGAGGTTAAAGCTAAAATGTGTCTCTAAGGCAAACACCAAACCAGTTCTGGGGTCTTTCCAGTGTCATGGTGCGCAAACCGCTGTGCTAGGTCTCAGGCCTTTGTTGAATCCAGGAAGGGTTTGCAAAACCGTAGGATGAGATGGACTGGAGATGAATGCAGAGAGATTAAAGACAGCTCAAATTTTCAATAAGGAGAAAGGTATCGATGTGCCCCTACTTGCTAGAAACATTTCATGTGATGCAGTATGTGATCGATCCGTCGGTCGTGTGTACAGTTGCATCAGCGCATTGACGCAGGTGGATGGGCGGCCCGGCCTGAAATGCACTAACGCCGCCCCTGTCGCCCGCAGCCAGAAGCTCAGCTTCAAGGAGCGCGTGCGCATGGCCAGCCCTCGGGGCCAGAGCGTCAAGAGCAGGCAGGCGTCGCTGGGCGACAGGCGGTCCCCCAGCACGGACATCACGGCTGAGGGCAGCCCCACCAAAGTGCAGAAGAGCTGGAGCTTCAACGACCGCACGCGCTTCCGGCCCTCCCTGCGCCTGAAGAGCTCGCAGCCCAAGCCGGTGGTGGACGGTGAGTTACCCCTGTCTCTCCATAACTACGTATTACACGAAGGCAAGGACCAAGTGGCAGATTCTGCCTGGTGCCACTTGGAGAGAGGGCAGGAAGCAACCCCAGGGAAAGAACCGTGTGTTTGTTGCTTGTTTTCTTGGAAGTTTATTGTCTGCCTTGGGCAAGTGTACAGAAGTTGACTTTTGCAGGCAAGTTTGGCAGCTGGATCTACATTGCAAGGAAGTCAGAGACAGTGGTGTTCGTTCTTCTCTGGTATCTACAGCATAGCGTTACTTCTCAGGTAGGTCGGGGTCAGGTCAACAGGACCGTGCTGCTGATGCACAGAGTGTATCCAACCTGCAAACTGACCAAGATGACCAGGGGCTCAGGACACCTGAGGTGCAGGAAGAAGGGCCAGAGTCTTTCTGGACCCAGTGGAGGTGCTGGTCCTTTTATACTGAGCACTGCTTTTCCCTACATCAGGGGCCAACTGCTCATCTTCCTTAGAGAGAGTCCTGTTGAAAGTTCTTATCTAATGATAACTGGAATTCTAGTTCTTCTCCCAAAAGGAATTAACCTATTTTATTTACTATATTAAGTGGCAGAAGCTTCCTTTGCCAACACGTTTTACTGAGTGCCATACAATTTCCACGTTTATGAAATAAAACCTTCTTTTTCATTTTGGCTTTCCTTTTAAGAATGCCCCCTGGGATCTCTTATCCTGGGCAAAGGACCAAAATCAAATCGCATCTTCCATTAATGCATAAAAGCTTGCAAAGGCCATCAGCCCCTGTGCTCACCCCCCAGGCAGAACCTGAATTTTCCCAGGCCCTGAGAGCCCGCGGGATAAAATTAACAACCCGGGTCATGATCACAGTGACCTCAGGTTCCCTCGGTCCCAGGCCCCTCCCGGCCCATTCAGAGCTCCTGAGGCCGCCCTCCCCACACTCTCAGGGGATCCCCCAGAGTCCCCTCCACACATCTCCCACGCTGCACACCTTTGGACACCCTCCAAGTAGTGCCAGAGGCTGACCCGCTGTGGCCCCTCCTGATGGAGCTTGCAGCTCCCTTCTGCGCTGCACACTTGACCTGTCTCCCACCTGCCCAGGCTCCCCACCACCTGCCACTGTGTTGAGATGGGAAGGGCTCTCTGCCCAGCACTGTGCCTGCATGCTAAGTCACTTCAGTCACGTGCAACATTTTGTGACCACCCCCCCCCCACCCCGCCCTGCCCCAGGCTCCTCTGTCCATGGGATTCTCCAGGCAAGAATGCTGGAGGAGGTTGCCATGCCCTCCTCCAGGGGATCTTTCCGACTGTACACCCCACACCAAGCCCCCAAGTACCCAGAGTCACTGGCAGCACAGCTTTTCAGCATCCTCTGGTTTCCACACTCTCCTCCCCAGGAATTTGGCTGAAAGCCCATGAACAGCTGAGTCGAGAGTTACCAGTAACAAGGCTTATGGAGCACTCAAAATAGACTTGCTGAATATAAATGGACACACATTTCTGGAAGGCAAGTTGGCAAAAGACACCAAAGCCTTTACATCTGCCTGAGCTTGGACACCTCCTACCCTGCAGTTTCATTTCTAATTCCATTTCTAGCAATTCCATATCCTAGAAGTGAAGTAGCATACATACAATATAATGAAGTAACAGACATTAGAAAAGATGCTATAAGTCTAAAATTATTGAAATAGAAAAAGGATCACAAAAAATAAATTATTCCATTTTGGCTGTGTGTGTGTGTGTGTGTGTGTGTGTAAATTCATGTGTTTATAGTAAAAGTTCTGGAGAGATTTACAACAGTGAATGAACAGTTATCTCCAAGTGGTGACATCATAGTTGTATTATGTTTGTTCATATGTATTATTTTGTTCATCTGTATTATCTATTATTTCTATATGAGCATGTATAGCTTTTGTGATAAGAAAGCAGAAGAGGATTTTCTATTAAAAAATCGGGTCCTCCTTTCAGACGCTGCCTCTTTCCTTCCCCACAGTGGGATATTGTTTGTACTCCCGTCGGTCCTGTCCCCACGTTGGTCCAGCGGGTGGCACCAAACCCTTCTCCTTAGCCCAAATTCCCCCTTACCTTGGTGCTGGCACAACCCTTCACTGTGTGTGGACGTGAATTGTCTAATACGGTTTGACAGCTCCTACTACAAATAGACCCCTTCATGGATCACAGCCTTGTCCCGGCAAAGGTCTTCCGTAAGTCAAAGTATGAGTCCTGCCATGCAGGGCCACTCAAGACAGATGGGTCATAGTGAAGAGTTCTGACAAAATATGGTCCAGTGAAGGAGGGAATGGAACACCACTCCAGTATTCTTACCGTGAGAACCCCTAAACAGTATGAAAAGGCAAAAAAAGATATGACACCTGAAGATGAAGGCCCCAAGTTAGAAGGTATCTAATATGCTACTCAAGAAGAGCAGAGGGCAGTTACTAATAGCTCCAGAGAGAATGCAGTGGCTGAGCCGAAGCAGAAACGACACTCAGGTGTGGATGTGTCTGGTGCTGAAAGTAAAGTCTGATGCTGTAAAGAACAGTATTTTATAGGAACCTGGAATGTTAGGTCCATGAATCAAGGTAAATTGAAAGTGGTCAAATAGGAGATGTCAAGCGTGAACGTCGACATCTTAGGAAGCAGTGAACTAAAATGCACAGGAGTGGGCAAATTTAATTCACATGATCATTGTGTCTGCTACTGTGGGCAAGAACCCTTTGAAAGATATAAAGTACGCTTGTAGTCAACAAAAGATTCTGAAATGCAGTACTTGGGTTCAATCTCAAAAATGGCAGAATGGTCTCAGGTCATTTCCAAGGCAACCACTCAACATCACAGTAATCCAAGTCTGTGCCCCAACCAGTAATGCTGAAGAAGTTGAGTGACCTGTCTGTGAAGACCTACAAGGCTTTCCAGAACTAACACCAGAAAAAGATCATCCTTTTCATCAGTCAAGAGATACCTGGAGTAACAGGCAAGTTTGGCCTTGGAGTACAAAATGAAGCAGGGCAAAGGCTAACAAAGTTTTGTTAAGAGAACACACTGTTCATAACAAACACCCTTTTCCAACAGCACAAGAGACAGCTTTACACATCAGTTCAGTTCAGTCACTCAGTCATGTCCAACTCTTCTCGACCCCATGGACTGCAACACCAACTCCATCACCAACTCCCAGAGCTTGCTCAAACTCATGTCCATCGAGTTGGTGAAGCCATCCAACCATCTCATCCTCTGTCATCCCCTTCTCCTCCCAGCATCAGGGTCTTTTCCAATGAGTCAGTTCTTTGCAACAGGTGGCCAAAGTATTGGAATTTCAGCTTCAACATCAGTCCTTCCAATGAACACCCAGGACTGATCTCCTTTAGGTTGGACTTGTTGGATCTCCTTCCAGACCAAGGGATTCAAGAGTCTTCTCCAACACCACAGTTCCAAAGCATCAATTCTTTGGCGCTCAGCTTTCTTCACAGTCCAACTCTCACATCCATACATGACTACTGGAAAAACCATAGCTTTGACTAGATGGACCTTGTTGGCAAAGTAATATGTCTGCTTTTTAATATGCTATCTAGGTTGGTGATAGCTTTCCTTCCAAGGAGCAAGCATCTTTTAATTTCATGGCTGCAATCACTATCTGCAGTGATTTTGGAGCCCCAAAATATGAAGTCTATCATTGTTTCCATTGTTTCCCCATCTATTTGCCATGAAGTGATGGGACCAGATGCCATGATCTTAGTTCTTTGAATGCTGAGTTTTAGGCCAACTTTTTCACTCCATTCTTTCACTTTCATTTAAGAGGCTCTTTAGTTCTTCTTCATTTTCTGCCCTAATGGTGGTGTCATCTGCATCTCTGAGGTAATTGATATTTCTCGAAGCAATCTTGATTCCAGCTTGTGCTTCATCCAGACCAGCATTTTGATGATGTCACACATGGATATCACCAAATGGTCAATAAAGAAATGAGACTGATTGTGTTCTTTGAAGCCAAAGATGGAGAAACTCTATACAGTCAGCAAAACAACTCCTGGAGCTGACTGTGACTTAGAGCTCCTTATTGCAAAATTCAGAATTAAATCGAAGAAAACCATTATTCTATTCAGATATAACCTCAGTCTTATCACTTATTATTATACAGTGAAGTTGATGAATAGATTCAAGAGATTAGATCTGGTAGACAGAGTGTCTGAAGAACTATGGACAGAGGTTCCTAACATTGTATAGGAGGCAATGACCAAAACCATCTCAAAGAGAAAGAAATGCAAGAAGGCAAAATGGCTGTCTGAGGAGGCTTTACAAATATCTGAGAAGAGAAGTGAAAAGCAAGGGAGAAAGGGAAAGATATACCCAACTGAATTCCAGAGAATATTCAAGGAGAGATAAGAAGGCCTCCTTAAATGAACAATGCAAAGAAGTAGAGGAAAACAATAGAATGAGAAAGACCAGAGATCTCTTCAAGAAAACTGGAGAAATCAGAGGAACATTTCATGCAAGGATGAGCATGATAAGGACTGAAACAGCAAGTACCTAACAGAATCACGACCCAGATAATCATGATGGTGTGATCACTCACCTAGAGCCAGACATCCTGGAATGTGAAGTCCAGTGGGCCTTAGAAAGCATCACTATGAACAAAGCTAGTGGAGGTGATGGAATTCCAGTTGAGCTATTTCAAATCCTGAAAGATGATGCTGTGAAAGTGCTGCACTCAATATGCCAGCAAATTTGGAAAACTCAGCAGTGGCCACAGGACTGGAAAAGGTCAGTTTTCATTCCAATCCCAAAGAAAGGCAATGCCAAAGAATGCTCAAACTACCGCACAATTGTACTCATCTCACACGCTAGTAAAGTAATGCTCAAAATTCTCCAAGCCAGGCTTCAGCAATATGTGAACCATGAACTTCCTGATGTGCAAGCTGGTTTTAGAAAAGGCAGAGGAACCAGAGATCAAATTGCCAACATCCGCTGGCTCATGGAAAAAGCAAGAGAGTTCCAGAAAAACATCTATTTCTGCTTTATTGACTATGCCAAAGCCTTTGACTGTGTGGATCACAATCAACTGTGGAAAATTCTGAAAGAGATGGGAATACCAGACCACCTGACTGGCCTCTTGAGAAACCTATATGCAGGTCAGGAAGCAACAGTTAGAAATGGACATGGAACAACAGACTGGTTCCAAATAGGAAAGGAGTATGTCAAGGCTGTATATTGTCACCCTGCTTATTTAACTTCTATGCAGAGTACATCATGAGAAATGCTGGGCTGGAAGAAGCACAAGCTGGAATCAAGATTGCTGGGAGAAATATCAATAACCTCAGATATGCAGATGACACCACCCTTAGGGCAGAAAGTGAAGAGGAACTAAAAAGCCTCTTGATGAAAGTGAAAGGGAGAGTGAAAAAGTTGTCTTAAAGCTCAACACTCAGAAAACGAAGATCATGGCATCTGGTCCCATCACTTCATGGGAAATAGATGGGGCAACAGTGGAAACAGTGTCAGACTTTATTTTTCTGGGCTCCAAAATCACTGCAGATGGTGACTGCAGCCATGAAATTAAAAGACACTTACTCCTTGGAAGGAAAGTTATGACCAACCTAGACAGCATATTGAAAAGCATAGACATTACTTTGCCAACAAAGGTCTGTCTAGTCAAGGCCATGGTTTTTCCAGTAGTCATGTATGAATTTGAGAGTTGGACTGTGAAGAAAGCTGAGCACCAAGAACTGATGCTTTTGAACTGTGGTGTTGGAGAAGACTCTTGAGAGTCCCTTGGGCTGCAAGGAGATCCAACCAGTCCATTCTGAAGGAGATCAGTCCTGGGTGTTCTTTGGAAGGAATGATGCTAAAGCTGAAACTCCAGTACTTTGGCCACCTCATGTGAAGAGTTGACTCATTGGAAAAGACCCTGATGCTGGGAGGGATTGGAGGCAGGAGGAAAAGGGGACGATAGAGAATGAGATGGCTGGATGGCATCATTGACTCGATGGACGTGAGTTTGAGTAAACTCTGGGAGTTGGTGATGGACAGGGAGGCCTGACGTGCTGCAATTCATGGGGTCGCAAAGAGTCGGACATGACTGAGCGACTGAACTGAACAGAAGCAGAAGAGATTAAGAAGAGGTGGCAACAATACACAGAAGAACTATACACAAAGGGTCTTAATGACCCAGATAACCATGGTAGTGTGGTCTCTCACCTAGAGCCGGACATCCTGGACAGTGAAGTCAAGTGGGCCTTAGGAAATATTACTAAGAGCAAAGTTACTGGAGCTGATGGAATTTCAGCTGAACTATTTAAAATCCTAAAAAATAATGCTGTTAAAGTGCTGCACTCAATATGTCAGCAAATTTGGAAAACTCAGCAGTGACCATAGGACTGGAAAAGGAATTTTCATTCCCGTCCCAAAGAAGGGCAATGCCAAAGTATGTTCACACTAGCATACAATTTCACTCATTTTGCATGCTAGTAAGATTATGCTCAAAAATCCTTCAAGCTAGGTTTCAACAGTACGTAAACCAAAAACTTCCTAATGTACAAGGTGGATTTAGAAAAGGCAGAGGAATCAGAGATCAAATAGCCAACATTCATTGTTCATAGAGAAAGCAAGGGAATTTCAGAAAAATATCTACTTTTCCTTCATTGACTATGCTAAAGCCTTTGACTGTGTGGATCACAACAAACTGTGGAAAATTCTTCAAGAGATGGGAATACCAGACCACTTTACCTGTCTGCTGAGAAGCATGTATATGGGTCCAGAAGCAACAGTTAGAACCAGACATGGAAAAACTGAGTGGTTCAAAATTGGGAAAGGAGTATGACAAGGCTGTATATTGTCACCCTACTTATTCAACTTCTGTGCAGAGCACATCATACAAAATGCTGGACTGGATGAATCATAGGCTGGAATCAAGATTGCCGGGAGAAATATCAACAACCTCAGATATGCAGATGAACCCCACCCTTATGGCAGAAAGTGAAGAGGAACTAAGGAGTCTTCTGATAAGAGTGAAAGCAGAGAGTGAAAAAGCTGGCTTAACTCAACATTCAAAAAACTAGGATCATGGCATCCAGTTCCATCACTTCATGGCAAATAGAAGGCAAAAAGTGGAAGCAGTGACAGGCTATATTTTTCTGGATTCCAAAATCACTTCAGACGGTGACTTTAGCCAAGAAATTAAAAGATACTTGCTCCTTGGAAGGAAAACTATGAGAAACATAGACAGCATATTAAAAAGCAAAGACATTACTTTGCCAACAAAGGTCCATCTAGTCAAAGCTATGGTTTTTCCAGTAGGCATGTATGGATGGGAAAGTTGGGCCATAAAGAAGGCTGAGTGCCCAAGAATTGATGCTTTTGAACTGTGGTGCTAGAGAGGACTCTTGAGAGTCCCTTGGACTGCAAGGAGGTCAAATCAATCAATTCTAAAGGAAATCAACACTAAATATGCATTGAGAGGACTGATGCTGAAGCTACAACTCTAATACTTTGGCCACCTGATGCAAAGAGTCAACTCACAGGAAAAGATTCTGATTCTGGGAAGGATTGAAGGCAAAAGGAGGAGGGGGCAGCTCCCACCCTAGGTTCCTACATGGTGGAAACATATCTAATGCCCCAGGGAGTCCACACCCTTCCTACATGTCTTCAGAAAGCATGCGCCTCCATGCTGTGAAGTCCTTACAGTTGGTTGAACACATCTAAATATAAATGTCATAGAATCCAGATGGAAAATGAATTCTCCTTGCATGTTTGGCCAGAGGGAAAGCATTTTTCAAAGATTCCTGGAGTCAGCTCTGTCCATCACACTATTTCAAGTTACTGCAAAAATGCCTCAGGGGTCAGACAGAAACAGAAGTCCTTCTCTTTCCAGATCACAAATTGGAAAGATCTCCCACCATCCACTTTCTGCATCATTTTGTAAAAGTGCATTTCTGTTTGGTTAGAAAAGAATTGCTTTTCCCTGGCTGATGCCTGACTGAATTGGTCCTGAGTTCCCCAAGTAACCAGAGGCCAACTGCTGTCGTATTGAAGTAGTTTTGCTGGCCACCTGCCCACAAGAGACTGTGATCCCCGACTCCTTATTGTACCCAGTAGCCCAGAACCCTGACCTCTGACTCACCTCAACATTAGACCTTGGGAACAGAGAATTCTCTATATAGACAAAAAAAGAAAAAGAAAAAATGAAGTAGCTATCAAATAAATGTAGACTTCAATTTATACATTTTTATTTATGGTGCCTCTCCAGGTTTTAAGTATTTCTAAAATCCACTTATCATAGAAAATAATATATACTACTGCACCCAGCTCCTGATTATTTCAGATCTCTTTGCTCATTCACTTCTGGGGCTCTTTTTTTCTACTTCTTTTTTTCCTTTACACATTTTAGGCATGTCAGTGCCCACTAACAGCTCGGGGAAAGTAGATGAATAGCAGTAAGGAAAACAAAAACTTACACTGGCTTTGAAGTTATTAAATAAGTTACATTTGAAAAATAATGGGCCTGTAACTGAAAGATAACATAAAAAAAGAAATTTAAGGTTAATCTGTAAATCTTAATGAAATGGAAAAAGTGAAAGCCTCTCAGTCGTATCCATCTCTTCGTGACCCCATAGACAGCATCCCACCAGGCTCCTCTGTCCATGGAATTCTCCAGGTCAGAATACTGGAGTGGGTAGCCGTTCCCTTCTCCAGGGGATTTTCCCAACCCAGGGGTCAAACCCAGGTCTCCTGCATTGCAGGTGGATTCTTTACCATCTGAGCCACCAGAGAAGCCGGAGAACACTGAAGTGGGTAGCCAGTCTCTTCTCCAAGGAATCTTCCCGACCCAGGAATCAAACCAGGGTCTCCTGCATTGCTGGCGGATTCTTTACCAGCTGAGCTACCATGGAAGCCATGTAAATTTTAATAATTTCTGCCAAATCTGATATCCTTTACTACAGAGAACTTTCCAGATGTTGCAGTGGTAAAGAATCTATCACCTGCAATCCAGGAGACTCAAGAAACATGGCTTCAATCCTTGCATCGGGAAGATCCCTTGGAGAAGGAAATGGTAAACTGCTCCACTCTTCTTGCTTTGAGAATCCCATGGACAGAGGAGCCTGGCAGGCTATAGTCCGTGGGGTTGCAAAGAGTCAGACAAGATTAAGCACACATGTGCTGCACTGCACTGTATGCTCAGAGAGCTGATATGCCTGGTGTGCATTGGGTACCTATTTACTACAGATGATATTATTTTTATGATTTAATAACTCTTACAAAAGGTTGTTAAATATTCCATGTTGTTTTTATTTGCTATAATTTTGATTAAATTTACATGTTACAGTTTAAAAGGGCACAATTTTAAATTCCACATCCATGTGTACCTGAGAAGTGGAAAGTAACAGGCAAATTTTAGCACCAGAAATTTAGAAAGAGGAAAAGGAAGAAAAACTATAAGGAACTAGGGTGGTGTTGCCATAGCAAATTTATTTTGACCAATAAGAGATGAGGGATTCTCCAGGCAAGAATACTGGAGTGGGTTGCCATTTCCTTCTCCACGGGATCTTCCTGACCCAGGAACTGAACCCAAGTCTCCTGCATTGCAGGCAGGTTCTTTACCAACTGAGCTGTGAGGGAAGCCCTGATGAATAATAATAAGAGATAGAAATGTTCCATTAGCCAGTCAATAGTATTTAAGCTTCTTCACATAATCTCAAAAATTAGGTTGGATATGACTTTCTGAGATTCCATATATAATGAGTGTGAGCTGTATGGTTTTTTTTTTTCTTTCTGTGTCTTATTTATCTCAGTGGCATAATGTCCTCCGGGTCCATCCATGTTGTTGCAAATGGCAGGATGTCTTTCTTTTTTAAGGATGAGTAATACTCCACTGCATAATTTATACAACTTCCTTTAACTATCAGATCAGATCAGATCAGTCGCTCAGTCATGTCCGACTCTTTGCGACCCCATGAATCGCAGCATGCCAGGCCTCCCTGTCCATCACCAACTCCCAGAGTTCACTCAGACTCACGTCCATCGAGTCAATGATGCCATCCAGCCATCTCATCCTCTGTCATCCCCTTCTCCTCCTGCCCCCAATCCCTCCCAGCATCAGAATCCTTTCCAATGAGTCAACTCTTCGCATGAGGTGGCCAAAGTACTGGAGTTTCAGTTTTAGCATCATTCCTTCCAAAGAAATCCCAGGGCTGATCTCCTTCAGAATGGACTGGTTGGATCTCCTTGCAGTCCAAGGGACTCTCAAGAGTCTTCTCCAACACCACAGTTCAAAAGCATCAATTCTTCAGCGCTCAGCCTTCTTCACAGTCCAACTCTTACATCCATACATGACCACAGGAAAAACCATAGCCTTGACTAGACGGACCTTTGTTGGCAAAGTAATGTCTCTGCTTTTCAATATGCTATCTAGGTTGGTCATAACTTTCCTTCCAAGGAGTAAGCATCTTTTAATTTCATGGCTGCAGTCACCATCTGTAGTGATTTTGGAGCCCAGAAAAATAAAGTCTGACACTGTTTCCACTGTTTCCCCATCTATTTCCATGAAGTGGTGGGACCAGATGCCATGATCTTAGTTTTCTGAATGTTGAGCTTTAAGCCAACTTTTTCACTCTCCACTTTCACTTTCATCAAGAGGCTTTTTAGTTCCTCTTCACTTTCTGCCATAAGGGTGGTGTCATCTGCATATCGGAGGTTATGTATATCAAATCATCATGGTATACTTTTTAAATATGTACAATTTTAAAAATACAATAAAAATATTAGGTGGGTTAGAAATGATATGGTATCTCAATAAATGAGAATAATGATGAAAGTGACATTTATTGGCTGGCACTGTTCTAAATGCTTGACTTCTATGATTTCCCTTCAGTCTCTCAGTACTGAGTCTGAGTGAACTCCTGGAATTGGTGATGGACAGGGAGGCCTGGCGTGCTGCGATTCATGGGGTCGCAAAGAGTCGGACATGACTGAGTGACTGAACTGAACTGACCCCTATGAGGGAGGCATGCTGTGACCCCGGTCTTGTGAATGAGGGGCCTAAGACCTGCCCAGACCTAACAGCCATGAACGGGGAGCCCAGGGCACCTCCAGTCTGACTTCCTTCCCAGCCTCCTGTGGGACCCATTCGCAGCTGGACCCCAGATGTCATATCAGTTTCCCCTAAAGCATCTTTCATTTCCCCTTCTCCCCACTGTTGCTCTCCCCATCTTCACTTGGCCAGATCCCCTCCCTTAGAAACCATTCAGCTTTGCCACCGCCCACCCACCCTTCTCCCAGCCTGAACTGCCCAACTTCTGAACTGCATCGTCTTCAGAGAGTGGAAGATTTGGCAAATTGGGAACAACAACCTGTCTCTGTGTCGATCAGGCATCCGAAAGGGGCTGAGGGCCACAGCCGGCTGGCCTGTGTCTGTTTACCCAGGCGGGGGACAACCACAAGGCCATCTGTGATCTGTTTCCAGATATAAGAGGTGGTGTCAGGAGACAGATCGTGGTCCACAGATGATGAGCACGTGAAACATGGCAGAAGCAAGTCCATCGAGCACCAGGCAGCCTGAACCCAATGAATGAAGTTAGGAAGCGCTAAGTCCAGGTTTCTGGCAACTAGTTTGCTATCAAAGAGGCTTTGGTGACAGACCCTGCTATGCTGGGAACGCCTTTCAGAGGTGCCTCGAAGGGCAGGGCAGTCTGGAGCAAGATAAGGAGGAGCTGCAGTTGGATCCACCCTGTAAAGCATAAGAAAATCTGCTTCCATGCTACACGTGTAACCAGCGTGTGTCAACGTGTATGACCTTGTCTCTGCTCAAGGGGAAGTATTAGTTCTTGTGGGTGATCTGCTGGCCACTCTGGGAGATGTGTCCTCGCCAGATGTTTGTGAGAAAGACTGGCAGCCCTGTGCAGGAGACGTGTGGAGGTCCCCTGAGTGGAGGCTGGGTGGGCAAAAGATGGGAAATGCTTTCCGGTCGTGGGGTCCCCACGGCCCATTCTTTTGTTCTAGGCCCTGCTGCAAGCTCTCCTCTCTTTGCTTCTCCTCTGCTGCCTTTCTCTGGCCCCCAAGCCAGGGTGCCTGTCAGGGTGCACTTGACTGCGTGGCACAAGAGTGAAAGTGAAAAGTCACTCAGTCGTGTCCGACTCTTTGTGACCCCACAGACTATCCAGTCTATGGAGCTCTCCAGGCCAGAATACTGGAGTGGGTAGCCTTTCCTTTCTCCAGGGGATCTTCCCAACCCAGGGATCGAGCCCAGGTCTCCCGCAGTGCAGGCGGATTCTTTACCAGCTGAGCCACAAGAGAAGCCCAAGAATACTGCAATGGGTAGCCTTTCCTTTCTCCAGGGGATCTTCCCAACTCAGGATTTGAACCCAGGTCTCCCTCATTGCAGGCAACCAACTGAGCTTTCAGGGAAAACCGTGGCACAAGAGAAGCAAGTTCAGTTACCTTGCTGCTGCTACTGCTGCTAAGTCACTTCAGTCGTGTCTGACTCTGTGTGACCCCAGAGACGGCAGTCCACCAGGCTCCCCCGTCCCTGGGATTCTCCAGGCAAGAACACTGGAGTGGGTTGCCATTTCCTTCTCCAATGCATGAAAGTGAAAAGTGAAAGTGAAGTCACTCAGTCGTGTCCGACTCTTAGCAACCCCATGGACTGCAGCCTACCAGGCTCCTCCATCCGTGGGATTTTCCAGGCAAGAGTACTCGAGTAGGGTGCCATTGCCTTCTCCATTACCTTAAGTGGTAATAAAATGTGTAATCGACACCACAGGGGAAAGAGCAGCCCCCAGCCAGGAGGCAGGCGCCCTTGCCCCGCTTCTCTGGGCTCTCTCTAGTCTCCCTTTCCTCTGCCCAGCTGTAGTCTGGGTGCTGTCTTCCCCCAGGTTGGGAGCAAGACACCCATAAGCACCTTCACATACAACACTGAGAGGCAAGGAGGGGACCGGCCTGTTTGTGAGGAACACTGTCCATTCCGGTCTCTCTTTGTAGAATCTGGTCTCAGGCCTGAAATGACCGCTGGTGAGGATGGTGGCTCTGGGTCTGGGGTCAGAGTTCCCTGTGGCCCAAGGGTCAAGAGGTGGGGCAGGAGGGGTGACTGAAGAGACGTGAAGCTGTGCGTTTGGAGACTGGCTTTCAGAAGGAAACCTTAGTGGTGTCAGAGGCAGCCAAGAAATGGTTCCTACTTTGTGGTGAAGGTGAGGAGGCAGAATGCCTCTGAACATGTTTCCTCCCAAATATTCCGCCCTTCTGTCACGTCTGTTTCTCTGAGCGTCCAAAGGCCAGATTTTTCTGTTTATTATTGCTCTTTCCTCCTTTCTTCCATCACCTAATCTTCATGAGACCATGAGTGCAGACCAGCCTAACTCCCTTGTATTTCAAAAGCAGGACAAGGTGGGTAAAGGGAAACCTGAGGAAAAAACAAATGAATTCGAATTTTTTTTTTTTATTTTTAAATGAATTTATTTATTTTAATTGGAGACTAATTACTTTACAATATTGTAGTGGTTTTTCCCATACATTGGCGTGAATCAAATTTAAATAACACACCAGCCCAGGCTGTGCGTTTCCTGTTGCCACTGCCACCCAGGGAAACCTGAGTTAGTGCTTCCTTCACTAGCCCCTCACCAGCCCCAGATGCCTCACCCCCAAGTTGCTGGCCAGGACCCCTTCTTCCCCTTCAGGAGAATGACAGCCAACCAGGTCTCACCTGAAATTAGCAAAAGAAAAAAAAATGCACCGCTCTCAACTCCTCTTGAAGATAGAAAAGTCCCTCCCCTTCCTCCCTTCCTTAACTTCTGTTCCCTGGGCCCCCAGCCCACCGTCTCCTAGAACTCTAGTTTGAGATCATCAATGTAAGGTCAGTGGGACAGTGACAGAAAAGAAGCATTTCAGCAGTTGGCCACCAGCCTCAACCAACAGGCTCCTGTCCGCACAGTGGGACGTTTTCTTCCAAGTGGCATAAATCACAGGCCATCAGCATCTTGTCCTTGACTCATCCACACACACAGGGCTTTCGTTTAATGCTGAGCCTCGTCTACGCTTCTTCTGCAGTGGCATCTTCTTCCCTCGTGTGTTTCTCAGTCTCCCTAGATGACATTTTTGGTGTTTCCACAAAATGCCAAGCACAGCACTGCACTTACTGTTTTTTCCTGACTCTGCACTGATGGCCCAGCTTTTGCCAGGCTCTGATTATCATTTTACACAATACATGATACTCCCTGGCACTTCCTGAAATTACCTGATGATGCCTCTGCATCGTGTCAACAGAATTAATTCTCGTGAAGGCGGTATTCCCTCAGAGCTTCACCTGGGCCCTGGCAGAACAAAGCCTAAGGGTTTTCTTTCATGACCAAATGAAAGGACTTCTTGAAAATGACTGGATCCAAAGTCTGGAAATTAGTCCACAGTCCACTCTATGCCCAGCTTAATGGTTGGCGTAATTCTGTGCAAGAGCCTGGAGGGTATTTAGTAGGAATCTGAAACACACTTTCCATCTTTCAGCAAGTATTTGGTGAACGTGGTTACCTGGAGGAATCCCCTCAGTTCCCGTCCCTGGGTTTCTTTTCTCCTTATTTGTCTGATTCAGCCAGTCCCTTCTCCACCCAGAGACAGACCCTGCTCCTCCCCTGTGGGTTCTGCATTCCTCCTGTGCCCCAAGATCTGAGTCCATGTCCGTGGTTCTTATTTCTCTTGGGAGCCGGGAGAGGAGGGCCCTTTCAATCTCTGCTTATAGACTCTAAGAGACTACGTAATTATTGTATTTCTGGTAAGGTTGCTTTTTCCAATTCTTGTTGTAAAATGCCAGTTCCTCATTTCTAATTACTGGGGAAATGCATTTCTATTTTGATCAGACTGGAGATCACTCTGGCCTTTTATTCTAATCTAAGTACTCTGTATCATAGAACAGGATTTCTGTCCAGATTTCTCTAGGCTCTTACCCAATGTTTGCTGCCACCCTGCAGTGACAGAGAAAATTATATTCGGTTCCTCTTGGTAGGAGAAAATATCTCCATGCTTAAGGTATGAGTTATGGGTAGATTCTGCCGCCTCCTTCTGGCAGACTCTAAGCTGCCAAGTGACCTCTGAGTACGACTTTAAGCCATGTCTTCCACCTTCTGAGGATCTAGATTTTATTGTTTTAACTTTTCATTGTATCTTGGAGTATAGGCAATTAACAATGTTATGATAGTTTTAGGTACACAGTGAAAGGACTCAGCCATACATATGCATGTATCCATTCACTCCCAAACCTCTCTCCCATTCAGGCTGCCACATGACGTTGAAAATAGTTCCCTGTGCTTTACGGGAGAACCTTGTTTATCCATTTAAATATAGCAGTGTGTACATGCCCATCCCAAACTCCCTAACTATCCGTTCCCCCACCCTAATCTTTCCTCCCTAGCAACCATAACATTGTTCTCTAAGTCTGCTGTTTGTTTCTATTTTGTAAATAAGTTCATTTGTATCATTTATTTTTAGATTCTACATATAAGGGATATCATACAGTATTTCCCTTTCTCTGCCTGACTTACTTCAGTCAATATGACAATCTCTAGGTCCACCCATGTTCCTTCAAATTGCACTGTTTCACTCTTTTTTAATGGCTGAGTAATGTTCTGTTGTATATATGTACCACATCTTCTTTATCCATTCCTCTGTCGGACGTTTAGGTTGCTTTTGTGTCTTGGCTATTGTAACTTGTGCTGCAGTGAAGATTGGGGTGCCCGTATCCTTTCAGACCATATGTTTCTCTGGATTCATGCCTCCTGGGCATGTATTTCATGCCCAGTGGTACTGCAGGATCATATGGTAATTCTAGTCTTTTAAGGAACCTATATACTCTTCTCCATAGTGGTTGTACCAATTTACATTCCCACCAATAGTGTAGGAGGGTTCCTTTTTCTCCACACTCTCTTGTTTGCAGACTTTATAAAGATGACCATCCTGAATCCTGTGCAGTGATATCTCATTGTACTTTTGATTTGCACTTCTTTAATAATTAGTGGTGTTGGACAACTTTTCATTACCTCTTGGCCATCTATTTGTTTTCTTTGGATAAATGTCTATTTAGGTCTTCTGCCCATTTTCTGATTGAGTTATTTGTTTTTATGATAATATGCCACATGAGCTATTTGTGAATTTTGAATACTAATCCCTTGTCAGTCGCATCATTTGCAAATATTTTCTCTCAGTATGTAGGCTGTCTTTTTGTTTTGTTTATGATTTCCTTTGCTGTGCAAAAGCTTTTGAGTTTAATTACATCCCATTTGTTTATTTTTGTTTTTATTTCCATTACTGTGGGAGAGAGATCAAGAAAGATATTGTTGCAATTTATGTCAGAGCGTTCTGCCTATGCTTTCCTATAGGGGTTTTACAGTATCAAGTCTCACATTCAGGTCTTTAATCCATTTTGAACTTATTTTTGTGCATAAAGAATGGTCTAATTTATTTATTTTTCCATGTAGCTGTCCAGTTTTCTCAGCACCATTTGTTGAAGGTACCGTTTTTCCACCATCATATAATCTTACCTCCTTTGACATAGATTAATTGGCTATAGGTATGTGGCTTTGTTTCTGGGCTTTTTATCCTGCTCTGTTGATCTATTGTAGATCTCTATTTTTGTGACAGTACCGTACTGTTTTTTTAATATAAATTTATTTATTTTAATTGGAGGCTAATTACTTTACAATATTGTATTGGTTTTACCATACTGTTTTAATGACTATAGCTTTGTAGTATAGTCTGAAGTCAGGGAGCCTCATTCTTCCAGCTCAATTTTTCTTTCTCAAGATTGCTTTGACTATTTGGGGTCTTTTGTGTCTCCAAACAGATTTTAAGATTTTTTTGGTTCTAATTCAGTGGGGAAATGCCATTGGTAATGTGGTAGAGATTGCACTGAATCTGTAGATTGCCTTGGGTAGTACAATCACTTTGACAATATTGATTCTTCCAGTCCAGGAACATGGTATATCTCTCCCTCTGTTCGTGTCATCTTTGATTTCTTGCATCATATCTTATATTTTTTTGAGTATAGGTCTTTTGCCTCCTTAGATAAGTTTATTCCTTGGCATTTTATTCTTTTTGTTACAACAGTTAAATGGGATTGTTTCTTGAATTTCTTTTTCTGATCTTCCATTGTTAGTGTATAGGAAAGCAAGAGATTTCCATGCATTAATCCTGTATCATGCAACTTTGCGTGCTCAGTGACTTCAGTCGTGCCCAACTCTCTGTGACCCTATGGACTGTAGCCCGCCAGGCCGCTCTGTCCATGGGATTCTCCAGGCAGGAATACTGGAGTGCGTTGCCATTGCCCTCTCCAATCATGCAACTTTACCAAATTCATTGATGTGCTTCAGTAGTTTTCTTGTAGTGTCTTTAGGGTTTTCTATGTATAGTATCATGTCATCTGCAAACAGTGACAGTTTAACTCCAATTTGAATTCCTTTTATTTCTCTTTCTTCTCTGATTGTTGTGGTTAAGACTGCCAAAGCTATGTTTGATAAAAGTGGCAAGAGGGGACATCCATATCTTGTTCCTGATCATAGTGGGAATGCTTTCAGCTTTTCACCATTGAGTGTGATGTTAGCTTTAAGTTTGTCATATATGGCCTTTATTATGTTGAGGTAGGTTCTCTCTGTGCCCACTTTCTGGAGACTTTTCATCATAAGTGGGAGCTGAATTTTGTTGAGAGCTTTTCCTGCATCTATTGAAATGATCATATGGTTTTTTTATTCTTCAATTTATTAATGTGGTATATCACATTGATTCATTTCTGATATTGAAAAGTCCTTGCATCACTGGGATAAATCCCACGTGATCATGATGTATCATCCTCTTAATGTGTTGCTGGATTCAGACTGCTAGTATTTGGTTGAGGATTTTTGCTTCTATGTTCCCCAGAGATAGTGACCTGTAATTTTCTTTTTTTGTGGTGTCTTTGTCTGATTTTGGTATGAGGGTAATAGTGGTCTCATTGAACAAGTTGGGAGTGTTCCTTCCTCTGGAATTTTTTGGAAGAGTTTGAGAAGGATAGGTATTAACTCCTCTCTAAATGTTTTATAGAATTCTCCTGTGAAGGTCCTGGACTTTTGTTTGTTGGGAGTTTTTTAATGACAGTTTCAATTTCAGTGCTTGTGATTGGTCTGTGCATAGTTTTTTGTTTTTTGTTTTCTTCCTGATTCAGTCTTAGGACACTGAACCTTCCTAAGAATTTGTCCATTTTTTCCAGGTTGTCTGTTTTATTGGCATATAGTTGCTTGCAGTAGTCTCTTGTGATACTTTGCATTTCTGTGGAGTCAGTTGTAGCTTCTTTTTCACTTCTAATTTTATTGATTTGAGTCCTTTCTTCTTGATAAGTCTGGCTAAAGGTTTATCAATTTTGTTTACCTTGTCCAAGAACCAGCTTTTAGTTTCATTGATCTTTGCAGTTGCTTTTTTTTTTTTTGGTCTCTATTTCATTTATTTCTGCTGTGATCTTTATGATTTCTTTCCTTCTACTAACTTTAGGTTTTGTTTGTTCTTCTTTCTCTAGATGTTTTAGGTGTAAGACTAGGTTATTTGCAAATTTTCTTGTTTCCCGAAGTAAGTTTTTATTGCTATAAACTTTCCTCTTAGAACTACTTTTGAGACTCCCCTGGTATTCCAGTGGTTAAGAATATGCCTTGCATTGCAGGGGATTGGGTTCAATCCCCTGGTTGGAGAACTAAGATCCCACACGCTGTGGAGCAACTAAGCCCATGTGCTGTAAATGCTGAGCCTCTGAGCCACAACACAGAGTCCATGCACTTCAACAGAAGCTCTCACATGATGCAGCGAAGATCCCACATCCCACAGCTAAGACCTGATACAGCCAAATAAATAAATAATTTTTAAAAGAACTGCTTTTGCTGCATCCCATAGGTTTGGGGTCATTGTGTTTTTATTGTCATTTGTCTGTAGGTATTTTTTTTTCTTCTTTGATTTCTTCAATGAGCCATTGGTCGTTTAGTAGAATATTGTTTATTCTCCACATGTTTTTGTTTTTACAGTTTTTTTCTTGTAGTTTATTTCTAATCTCACAGCATGTGATTAGAGAAGATACTTGATATGATTTCAATTTTCTTAAATTTCCAAGGCCCCATGTGTGGTAGTCTTGTGAAATGTTCCATGTGTGGTTGAGAAGAATGTGGATTCTGCTGCTTTTGTTCTATAAATACCTATTAAGTCTGTCTGGTCTAATGTGTCATCTAAGACCTGTGTTTCCTTGGTGATTTTCTACATGGATGATCTGTCCATTGATGAATGTGGGATGTTAAAGTCCCCCTCTATTATTGTGTTACTCTCAATCTCTCTCTTTACGGCTGTTAGTATTTGCCTTATATATTGAGGTGCTCCTATATTGGGTACATATATACTTACAATTGTTACCAGATTGATTCCTTAATCATTATGTAGTGTCCTTCTTTATATCTTGTAACAGTCTTTATTTAACTTCTGTTTTGTCTGATAGAATTGTTACTCCAGCTTTCTTTTGATTTCCACTTGCATGGAATTATCTTTTTCCATCCCATCACTTTCAATCTGCATGTGTCCTCAGTCTGAGGTGATTCTCTTTTAGGTGGCGTATATATGAGCTGTATTTTTGTATCCATTCAGCCAGTATGTGTCTTTTGTTGGTGCATTTAATCCATTTACATTTAAGGTAATTATCAGTGCATATGTTCATGTTGCCACTTTCTTAATTGTTTTGGGTTTGTTGTTTTTCTCCCCATCCTCTTTTGTTCTCTTGTGGTTTAATGACCATCTTTTGTGTTGTTTGGGGTTGCGCTTTGCTTTTTATATTTTTATCTATTGCGGTTTTGGGGTTTGCTGTCCCCATGAGGTTTTGATATAGAAGTGTATATATGTACAAGTTTGTTTTAAGTTGCTAGTCTCTTTTCTGCCTGGGGGAGTTCCTTTAGCATTTGTTGCAAAGTTGCTCTGGTTGTGCTGAATTCTCTTTAGCTTTTGCTTGTCTTTAAAGTTTTGATTTCTCCATAAAATGTGAATGAAAGCCTTATTGGGTAGAGTATTCTTGGTTGTAGGTTCTTCCGTTTCACCATTTTAAATATATCACTCCCTTCTTAAATATACACAAAGAGTCAGACACAACTGAGCGACTGAACTGAACTGAACTCTTAAATATACCCCTTCTTTAAATATACCACTTTAATATACTCCCTTCTTTAAATACACCACTCCCTTCTTTTCTGCAGAACTTCTGCTGGGAAATCAGCTGGTAACCTTATGGGATTTCCCTTGGATGTTATTTGTCATCTTTCCCTAGTTGCTTTTGATATTTTTCTTTGTCTTTAATTTTTTTTCAGTTTGATTCCTGTGTGTCTCAGAGTTCTCCTCTTTGGGTTTATCCTCCCTGGGATAAACTTCCTGCACTTCCTGGACTTGGTTGACTGTTTCCTTTCCCATGTTAGGAAAGTCTTTTAGCTATTATCTCTCCAAATATTTTTCTCAGGTCCTTTCTCGCTTCTCCTTCTGGGACCCCTATAAGTGAATGATGGTATGTTTAATGTGCCCCAGAGGTCTCTTAGGCTGTCTTCATTTCTTTTCATTCTCATTTCTTTGTTCTGTTCTGTGGCAGTGATTTCTACCACTGTGTCTTCCAGGTCACTTATCCATTCTTCTGCCTCAGTTATTCTGCTATCGATTCCTTCTAGTGTATTTTTCACTTCAGTTATTTTATTTTTCATTTCTGTCTGTTTGCTCTTTAGTTCTTCTAGGTCTTTTTGAAACATTTCTTGTGTCTTCTCAATCTTTGTCCCCCATTCTTTTCCTGAGATCTTGGATTATCTTCACTATCATTTTTATGAGTTCTTTTTCCAGCAGCTTGCCATCTCCACTTCATGTAGTTGTTTTTCTGGGGTTTTATCTTATTCCTTCATCTGGGATGTAATCGTCTGCATTTTCATTTTGTCTAACTTTTGGTGATTGTGGCTTTCATTCTATGGGCAGCAGGATTGTAGTTCTTCTTGCTTCTGCTGTCTTCCCTCTGGTGGGTGAGTCGTTGGAGAAGCTTGTACAAGCAAACCTGATGGGAGAAAGTGGTGATGGGTAGAGCCGGGTCTTGCTCTGGTGGGCAGGTCGTGTTCCATAAAACTTGTCTGCTAATGGGGCTATGTTCTGCACCACCCCCCCATGGTTGTTTGGCCTGAGGCAACCCAGCCCTGGAGCCTACAGACTCTGTAGTGGGGTTAATGGCAGCCTCCGGGAAGGCTCACACCAGCGAGTTCTTCCCAGATCTGCTGCTGCCATTATCCTTGCCTCTGCAGTGAGCCACAGCTACTCCCTTCCTCTGCAGGAGACCCTATAGTACTTAGCAGGTAGTTTTGGTTCAGTCTTCCATGTGGTCATTGCTCCTTTCCCCGGGTCCTGGTGCACACAAGAGTTTATGTGTGCCCTCCAAGAATGGGGTTTCTGTTTCCCCCCAGTCCTGTGCAAGTCCTACAGACAAATACCACTCCAAAGTCAGGAGTCCAGCAGCGACCTGGATGAGTGATTCTGGCTCAGACAGAGTCAAGCCCTCGCTGGTCATGATGTCATCTCAGGGCTCAGCTGGGGGTAGGGATATTGTCCCCAGCTCACTATAGTGCTTGCCTACAAGTCTCATCTCTTCCCCACATCAGCCCCTCCGTTTGTTTCCTGGATGTCTTTGTGACATGCAGCTGGCAGAGAGAAAATGCTCTCCCTCTCTCAAGAGATGCTGTCCTGACCTGGCCTCATCTCTTCTGATTCAGAGGAAAGTGCTTTGCACAGCTTTCTTCCCCCAGGAACCCTGATCCATCTCTTTACTTCCTAGATTTCCCAAGAAGTGGGTCCCCTGTGCCCCACCTGTCATAATGTATGTGTGTGTGCATGTCTCAAGATGGACCCTTCACAGGGTGCTGCATTCCCTTCAACTGGTGGGGTTCCATTCAAGTCATCTTAATTTAGGGGACTGCCCAGGACTAGCATTCTGCTGGGCACTGAAGGAGCCACCTGAGTGGACGTGACCCATCTGTCTGTAAATTTTACCACCAGCCCTTCCCCAGTTACAGTTGATTGGCACTTGTGTGGGGGAAGGCATCTTCCTCACTCTGCAGCCTTCACATTTTTCACAAAATAAGTGCAAAGTTAGCTATTACACAAATCACAGAATTTACCCCTTAGGTAAGGGAAGCACTTTTGAACTGCATGGTGATTTTTCATTTGTATATTTCAAACTATTTCCTTCAAAGGCACACTTAGTTTTCTGCTCCACAAAGGGAAGCCAATATGACACAATTTTAAAATTATATTTAATTGCTCTCATGGAGTGTTCTACTGGGTGAAAAAGAAAGAAAGAACAAGAAAAGGCCAGGATCCTTTCAGTGGCTGACCCAGGAAAATGCCAAGTTACCCAGGCTCTGCTTTCTGTATGTGCAGCATGAAGTTCAAATTATTGTAAATTGCTTTATTTTATTTTCAATGTCAGGTTTTTCCCAGCTTCTCTTCTCTTGCCATCCTTTTCCTCTGTTGCCGTGTACAATATATAACAACAGTTCCTAAAATCTGAAAATATAGAAACCTCAGAAGAATATTGCCTGGGGAAAATTAATCTCTGTACCTCTAGTGACAAAGATTCATTTGCACATGAAATCCTGAATTCCCGCTGGTGAGAGATTTGCATCTTTCATTAATCTTACACAGTAGCAACTGGTGTACATCATTCTGTCGGAGCCAGTGACTAAGCTTTCCCCAGATTGTTTTGAACCTGTGTTCCAATGGTTTTGTGCTTTGATCGAAAAATGTCATGACCTCATGACATCTTGCATTTGCATTTTCAAGCAAAGTGGTCCTCTCCCCTCAGGCTTAGTGGCTTAAAACAGCATCCGGCTTTCATCTTGCACTTCTGTCGGGCAGCCCTTTGGGCTTGGCTGGACTCACCTGGGCACCTGGGATTAGCTGCTGGCAGGACCCATCTCTGCTGCACGAGGTCTCCCAGTCTCCAGCAGGTCAGCTGTGTCTCATGGTTCTGGGTTCCCTAGAGAGTGTCACCCAACAGAAGTCTGTGTGCCTGATGCACAGTGAGGCCAAACCATACTGAAACATTGGAGTTTGGAGCAGAGAAAGGTTTATTGCAGGGCCAAGTAAGGAGAACAGGTGACTCATGTCCCCCAAAGGCCCCAGACTCCTTGAAATGTTTCACAAAGCATTTTTAAAGGCAGGTGAGGGAGGGATGTTGTTGCAGACATCTTGGTGTCCGAATCCTTTGTTCTCGCAGCTGTCCAAGTAGGTCAAGTCACGATGCAGTGCTTAGTCTCTCAGTCATGTCGACTTTCTGTGGCCCCACAGACTGTAGCCCACCAGGCTCCTAGGTGCGTGGAATTTTCCAGGCAAGAATACTGGAGTGGGTTGCCATTTCCTCCTCCATTTAACCCAGGGATTGAACCCGTGTCTCCTGTTTCTCCTGCATTGGCAGGCAGATTCTTTACCATTAGTGTCACCACGAGGGAAGCCAGGTCAGGCCACAATGTCCTGTAAACGTCCAACAAGACGAATGTTATTCTCTGTTCTGCAATACCTTGTCTCCTCGTGAATGGAAAAGTATTATATCCTTAAGGTCAGAGTCTTGAAAATGAGCTCTTTCTGAATGTTTCTGGCTATAGGCAACATTCTTAACTCTAAGCAAAAGCAATAGAATACAAAGGTTCAAGTAAAGGAAACGGATCCAAGATGGAGTCAGGCTTGTTCTCTGTTACAAGAGCAAGAGCAGAACCTGCAAGGTCTGCTCAAGACTCGCACAGAGTTACGTCTGCTGCATCCTCAGGGTCACAGGTCACAGGACGGCCTGACGTGGAGTCCAGGGAAACAGGCCCCAGTGTTGCACCTCACCACCTGCCACTCTTGTTATGTGCAGTTGGTTTTGCAGACACAGTGCTGATGTCTGAACACTGTGTGTTCCTCCACTTCCAGAGCCTCGGAAGGGACGAGAAGGAAGACAGCATCCTTAGCACCTGATACGTGCCAGGCGCTGATGAGGCCTTTCCCATCTGTTGGCTCCTTCAACACCCACACAGCTGTTTTGCAGATAAGAAAAAATTGAGACTCAGAAAATCTAAATAATTTGCCTATGTAGCTCAGGCTAAATAGGGGGCCAGGGTTTGGAATTGCACTGAGGTATGGTTCCAAAGCTCTTCACGTCCTGCTGGGCTGCTTAGCGGATTTCTTTCAAGTCATGTCACGAATGAGTGAACGCGTGAAATGTGGACTAAATCTGCTGTAAGTTCAGTGTTAGTCAAATGATTTGTTATCTGCTTTTAGTATGGCAAATCTGCTTGGGCCATACCCCCTTAGTCATTATATAAACTATAAGTATTCTTACCCATCCTTTCAGATGTCAAGGTAATGCATCAGTAACTCCCATTATTTTTTGAAAGGCACACTTAAATATTGCCATCTTCAGCCAAGCTCATCCAAATGGTACCAATGTTGACACCTTGGCGTTTCCTGGCAGTATCACTGCTCACCAAATAAGAATTGAAAGCTGAGGAGAGTTTACCAGATCTCTTTTGAATTCCCCAACAGATTTGATTAATGAATAATGCAGATTTGTAATTCTACTGTTTGTTGGGCCACTGCAAACCATGGCTGTTTGATTGAAGTCAGATGTCTCTGAATATGGTTCAAAAGAAACAGAGTTCATCTTTTTGTACGTAAGATTAAGTAAGTTCTTTTAAGTCACTTTGCCATGTTTCAGAATGTTTCTCCCTGGGGTGAAGTACTGCCTGCCTGAGTCTAGAGTGGCAGGAGCCATCCATTGACCTCTTCCAGTTTGACCTAGTGCAGTTATTTTACTGTGCTCAGGGCCAGCTGAGACCATGCCAGTAGGCGTGGATAGTGACTGTCTCAGTTACCTGCGTCTGGTTGGCCTTTGTTTTCTTATAATCACTTGGCTTCTCGTCTGCCTACAATGCAGGAGACCCAGCTTCAATCCTTGGGTCAGGAAGATCTCCTGGAGAAGGAAATGGCAACCCACTCCAGTACTCTTGCCTGGAAAAATCCCATGGACAGAGGATCCTGGCAGGCTACAGTCCATGCAGTCACAAAGAGTCAGACACAACTGAGCGAGTTCAGTTTCACTTTCTCTGCTGCTGCTGATGCTAAGTCGCTTCAGTCGTGTCCGACTCTGTGCGACCCCATAGACGGCAGCCCACTAGGCTCCTCTGTCCCTGGGATTCTCCAGGTAAGAATACTGGAGTGGGTTGCCATTTCCTTCTCCAATGCATGAAAGTGAAAAGTGAAACTGAAGTTGCTCAGTCGTGTCCGACTCTTAGCGACCCCATGGACGGCAGCCTACCAGGCTCCTCCGCCCATGGGATTTTCCAGGCAAGAGTACTGGAGTGGGTTGCCATTGCCTTAGGATTACCCAAATGTTTGTTCCAAAAAAGGCAGTCCTGCTCGACTACAAACATACCTTGCTTTTATTGCAAACGCTGAGATGACTTACTGGTGAGACTACAAAAGTCTACAAAAGTCGATATGTGTGTATATGGGTTAAAAAAATAATGTTTTCACAAAGCTGTGAGGTTTATGTCTTTATTTTTGTTACCAAAACCTAGTACACTCTTCTGTACATGAGTGCTAAATAGAAAGAAATGGAATTTAGGAGGAGAGAGAAGCTTTATTTCTTTGCCAAGCAAAGAGGGAACACAACAGGCTGGTGCCTCCAAAACCTGTGCCCCACTTTGAGCGGGTAGTGAGAAGTTTTTATTGTCATAGTTCAAAGGGGGTATAATCAGCTTGTGGACATTGATGGTAACTGGGAGTCAGCACCACCAACTTTCAGGTTCCTTCAGGTCTGGGGTGTTCATGCTTGTGGGCACCACATCATCATTAATTGTTAGCTTTTCCTTCCTAGACAGGGTTTCAGTGCCTGCAAAACAGCTCAACAATATTGTATCCCTGGAGGGAGAATCAGGACCTTGCCCCAAGACTGCGCTGTTGTTTCCTGGGTATTCTTCTCTTGTCGCTGTCTCTGCCCCCTTCCCTAATTAAGCATTGCTTGAATCTGCCCTTGGGAACTCCCAGAAGCTGAATGAAGGCTGTTTCCCATAATCAAGAAATGGGGGACACTGAAAGATTTTGTGCCCAGGAGCCCCACAGGGCTCTCTGCTAGGTATCATTTTCAATTGAGTATAGTGAGTTCTCAAGAATTTTTTTATGAAAATTAAATTAATCCAACACAGTGGTTAAATGCAGTTTTGGAATAAAAGAGAACTTGTTTCAAATCCCACAGCCCCCACAAGGTTGGCTGAGAGGAGGCCACTGACTTAACCTCACTGTGCTTGCATTCATTCTTTTTCTAAAGTAGAAGGAATCAGATCAGATCAGATCAGTTGCTCAGTCATGTCCGACTCTTTGCAACCCCATGAATCGCAGCACGCCAGGCCTCCCTGTCCAACACCAACTCCCGGAGTTCACTCAGACTCACGTCCATCAAGTCAGTGATGCCATCCAGCCATCTCATCCTCTGTCGTCCCCTTCTCCTCCTGCCCCCAATCCCTCCCAGCATCACAGTCTTTTCCAATGAGTCAACCCTTCGCATGAGATGGCCAAAGTACCGGAGTTTCAGCTTTAGCATCATTCCTTCCAAAGAAATCCCAGGGCTGATCTCCTTCAGAATGGACTGGTTGGATCTCCTTGCAGTCCAAGGGACTCTCAAGAGTCTTCTCCAACACCACAGTTCAAAAGCATCAATTCTTCAGCGCTCAGCCTTCTTCACAGTCCAGGCTTGTTGGTGTTCTAATGAGATGTAATGATGTAATGTGTGTAATATTCTTGCCCAACACAGAATAGGTCCTCAATGCATTGAATGTATTGCTACTATTTGTTAACTCATTAATGCTAATTTCAACATTAATTTTAATCAGTTAATATCCTGGCCTTGATTAATTTTCATGTTTCATCTTCATTTCTTCCAGTACTTAATGGCAATTTCTTTTCTTTTTTTTTTTTTTTTAAATTCTGGCTGCCTTCAGTCTTCACGGTGGTATACTTCTCTTGCAAAGCGTGGGCTCTAGAGTACATGGGCTCAGTTGTTGCAGCATGTGGGCTTAGTTGCCCCACAGCATGTAGGATCTTAGTTCCCCAACCAGGGGTTGAACCCAAATCCCCTGTATTACAAGGCAGATTCTTAACCACTAGACTGCCAGAGAAGCCCCTGATGGCAATTTCTATCAATGGCAAGAAAGGGAAAGTGTTAGTCACTCAGCTATGTCCAACTCTTTGCAACCCCATTGACTGTAGCCCCCCAGGCTCCTCTGTATGTGGGATCTTTCAGGCAAAAATACTAGATTGATTGATTGCCTTCACTCAGTCGTGTCCGACTCTTTGCGACCCCATGGACTGTAGCCTACCAGGCTCCTGTGTTCATGGGATTTTCCAGGCAATAGTACTGGAGTGGATTACCATTTCCTTCTCCAGGGGATTTTCCCGACCCAGGGATCAAACCCATCTTCCACATTTCAAGCAGATTCTTTACTATGTGAGCCACCAGGGAAACCCTATCAATGACAAGTGAAAGTTTAAAATTATATGATCATACAAACTTTATATCTCTATTCCTTATAGTGAGTTTTAGGAGTCTTCCTGTTAAATAATTTATATAATCACAGAAAGAAATTAGTCATCCTTATTTTATCTCAGACTATTTTTTATCATGGATCATTGCTTTTATTAAAGATGACAGAAATAATTCATTTGTTCTGGAAGAGAGGTGTTCGTTTACTATATGACAGGACATAATAGTTTACTATATGGCAGTACATGGCCCATAATAGTTGCTCAAAATAAAAAATATTTATTGCGAGTGAATAATTAACAGATAATGAACAAGTAAATGATTTAATATTTATTTGGAGTGAATCCATGCACCCTCTTGATAGAAATTGCTTTAGGATTATAAAAAGCCCCCACACAAATGAGATTGCTGAAGCACAGAATGTGATATTATTATTAAATTGTTTATTGCTGAATCACTGAATGCTGGGGTATTCAATAAATGGTATTTGAGTTATTTTTAAGATAATGAAAATCCTGTATTGCCTTATCGTTGCAATAACTTTAAAAGAAGTATAAAAACACACTCCAGTGTTACCCTTTGAATAAAGATGGTGAATATAGTAACCTGTGCAATTATAAAGAATTTTTAAAGTATTTTTTCATCTTCTCTATATCAGCAGTTAGCTAGGCATTATTATGGTGTGATCAGCAATTACAGCAGTAGAGACCATGTTAATCATTTTTTAACACTCTCCAGTGCTTCAGATCATCACACAAAGCAGAAAGACCTCTTTTAATTAAGTGTCAGGAGCTATCCAGGAAATTTTGCCAGCATTTCTGCTAGCCAGTTAGTAAGGTTAATTGGCAATCCTTAATAGAGAATCTTAGAGAAATTTGTATCATAGTTAACATAATTTAAGATGCTGATAATGCATGAGTTATCTACTCGGTCAGCATGACAGGGATCTTTGAACTTACAGAGAAATTGCTCAAGTGTCTTACATAATGTATCTGTCATTAGGGTAAATTAGTATTTCCAAATGTTGCTAATTAGCAAGCCTGAGAACAAACATAACAAAAATCAGGTTTTCCAAATTGCAAGAGTGCTGGTTAGTAAACACAGATTTTTGGTAAACACAGATTACCACTTTGACTGAATTCCCCATTCGAGATTCCCGTGGTCGGCAAGCATTGTGCATAGTATGTTTTACCTTCCTGGGAATCATCAGGTGTGCTGAGTGTGTACTGAAGGTTAAGATAACTCATACTTTAGGAGGTTAGAAGAATGTAGTTTTGCAATATTTGTGCCTAAAATTGGTTGTGACTTGTGTTAAAGTAGGATGAGCTGGAAGGTGAGAGATCCTGTTTTCCAGCAGTGATAAATGTGAATGAAGTGCTGATTGCTAATAAAATGTCCACAGGGTCGGGGGGTGGGGAAGATGCAGTTTTGGAAGAATAGGGATGTGGTGTCCTAATTCTGAGGTGACTGTGGAAACTTTTAAAAAGTTAAAAAAGAGGAAATAAGAAAGAGATAGAAAACTGAAGTGCTGGAGAAGACTCTTGGGAGTCACTTGGACTGCAAGGAGATCAAACCAGTCCATCCTAAAGGAAATCAGCCCCGAATAGTCATTGGAAGGATTCATGCTGAAGCTAAAGCTCCAATACTTTGTCCACCTGATTCGAAGAACCAGCTCATTGGAAAAGACCCTGATGCTGGGAAAGATTGCAGACAGGAGGAGAAGGGAACGACAGAGGATGAGATGGTTGGATGGCATCACCAACTCAATGGACATGAGTTTGAGCAAACTCTGGGAGATGGTGAAGGACAGGGAGGCCTGGTGTGCTGCAGTCCATAGGGTCATAAAAAGTTGGAAATGACTTCTGAACAACAACAACGAACAAGGAAAACTGGGAGTGGGAACCAGATGAAAAGACTATGTCTTCAGCCCTTTCCAATCTACGGTGGAGGGTCGTGAGGTCACACTTCGGGCAGGTAGGGAGATTTGGGGTAAATGGGTGGGGTGAGACATAACAGGAAATAGAATGCATCACAAGTAGTAGGAGCCATACTATTTCATGAGCCTTTTAGGTGTTTTTTGAGCCTTTGAGATATTTTTCAAAGAATTCTTATTTTACCAAAGTAATAAATTTGCCTAGTTATAAAAGTCAAATAATACATATTAACACAAAATGAATCATGGAGTTAAATATAAAACATAAAGCTATAGAATTTTTAGAAAAAACAGAAGAGAAAATTTTCAGGATCTGGAGCTAAGCAAAAAACCACAACCCATGATAAGAAAATTGACAAAGTAGATATCATGAACATTTAAGATGTTTGCTCTGCAAACTACCTTATTAAGAGGATGAAAAGACAAGTTGCAGGCTGAAAGAAACGATTTACAAACTGTATGTCATGCATAGATAAGAAGATTCCAGACTCAACAGTAAAAAAAGAAAAAGAAAAGAAAATTTGCACTAGAAAAAGGAGCAAAGACAGAAACAGACATTTCGATAAATAAGGTATAGAGATGTCAAATAAGCACATGAAAAGATGTTTATATTCATTTGCTACTAGGAAAATGCCAATTAAAACTACAGAAGATATCACTACACACCTATCAGAATAACCAAAGTAAAATGTAGCAATAACAGAAGATGCTGGGGAGGATACAGAGGAAGGAGTTCTCATATGTTGCTTGTGGGAATGTAGAATGATGCAGTCCTTCAGGAAAACAACTTGGTAGTTTCTTATAAAACTAAGCATGCAATTATTGCATGACCAAGAAATTGTATTCTTGGGCACTTATCCCAGAGAAAGGAAAACTTTTATTCATAGAAAACGTGTGCATCAATGTTCATAGCATCTTTATTCGTAATAACCAAACACTAGAAGCAACACAGATGCTATTCAGTAGATAAATGGTTAAACAGACTCTGGGACCCATGTACCAAAGATTCTATCCAGCCCTAAAGGTGCAAAAGCTTTTGCTATGCACCATTCGCCTGAATCTTGAGGGAAATATGCTGAGTAGAAAACAGGCCAGTTTCAAAAGGTTGCACACTATATGATTCCATTAATGTAACATTCTAGAAATGATGAAATTGTAGAAATGGAAATGAGATTAGTGGCGGCCAGGAGTCATGGAAGCTGGGTTATGGGAGGGAGAACAAGGCTGTGAAAGGTCAGCACGGGAACTCCTAGTGGTGATGGAACCATATCACGACTGTATCACTGAGCATCCTGGCTGTGCTGCAGCTCTGCAAGATGTTATCATTGGGGGAAATGGAGTAAAGGGTACAAAGGAACCCAGAGTTACTCCTTGCAGCTGCTGCTGCTGCTGCTAAGTCACTTCAGTCGTGTCCGACTCTGTGTGACCCCATAGACGGAAGCCCACCAGGCTCCCCCGTCCCTGGGATTCTCCAGGCAAGAACACTGAAGTGGGTTACCATTTCCTTCTCCAATGCATGAAAGTGAAAAGTGAAAGTGAAGTCGCTCAGTCGTGTCCGACCCTCGGTGACCCCATGGACTGCAGCCTTCCGGGCTCCTCTGTCCATGGAATTTTCCAGGCAGGAGTACTGGAGTGGGGTGCCACTGACTCCACAATTACATGCTTGAATTTGCAGTTGTGACTAGCAAAATTGAAAGTTTTAAAATAATAAAAGTCAAACAACATAAGCTCTTTATATCAGGACAGATATAAAGAGCTCTCCCACTTGCCTCAAGTCTCCCACTCTACCCTGCAGACCTCCTTTCCAGAAGCAACCATTTCTGTTTTTCCATTGTTTCTTCTGATACTTATCAGTGGCTTTTTTTCAATAGTACATGCATGCAACTAACTTCTGATTAATCAACTTTGAACGTTTTCTATTAACTTAAAATTCTAGTAAATGAACGTTTCACTCTTTTTTTTTTCACTGTTGCCCTTCTGCAGAGCCTGCCATCATTCCATAAGTTTTTATAAGTTAAAACTCAGCATTTACATTATGCCTGTGTATTATGTTGTATTACCACTACTTGCTTTTCCAATGGTAAATGAATGCCCTATTTCTTGCCGGCGTCGCTTTCATAACTCTTTCCACATCTTCCAGTCATCCTTCAGTAAAAATGTCTGCAAGGTCCTCTGTGCCAGCTAAACGACCCAGTTCCACTGTGGTTTTTCACAGACACCCCCTCCTCCTTTCCACTGGGTTGGCTGCTTGCCAAGCCCGCTGCAGACATCAGCTCTGACTTCCTTCTGATTTTCTTCTAGACTGTGTGTCCAGCCTACAGGGGCCCATGACTTTGTCTTTCTTGATGGGAGGCGTAGCACTGACTGCTGTCAACGTGCACGGGTCCCTCCAGTCCTACCTGGACGGAACCCCCTCCACCTGGCCCACAGTGACCACCAGGGCTTCCTTCACCCTCATCCCATGATTCCTGCTGTGTCTGCTGCACCAGGCTTGTCCTCAGTCTTAGTTTACATCCCCATTTTTATGGGGTACATCGTCTAGGACATTCTTGGGAAAAAGCACAAAGAAAGAAATATTTTTTGAGATCTTGCATGTCAGATGACTTTTTTCCATCCTCTTGCTGCTTGAGAGGTTGACTTGATATATACTTTTAAGCCAGAAATAATGTCCTTTGGAATTTTGAGGGCATTGCACCCTGATATGCTCATTTTCAGGACTATTAAGTCCAGAGCCTTTGTGATGTTTGAAGGTGGCCAGTGGTGGATGTTGCTTGTTTTATGTTTGGAATTTTGTACAACCCACTTTTACCCTAGTGTGGTAAATTTTCATAATGAAATTCCTGGGTATGAGTTTTGTCTACTATAGTGGAGATTCAAGGGGTCATTTCAAACTGGTGAATCATGACCGTCCATTCTAGAATGTTGTGTGTGTGTGTGTTTAATGAGCTCTTCCTTCATCTTCTCTGTCTCATGAAAATTCATTATTTAGAGGCAGGGTATGGGGACTGGCCCTCTGACTTCCTTCTCCCACTTTCTGCTTCTTTGTCTTTTTGTTCTATTTTCTGGGCATTCTGGTCAATTATCATCCAAACCTGTCATTTCTAAGGTTCTTCATTGCTGCTGCCCTTGTTTACTGTGTCCCTTTTTTTGTTTCATACTTCTGGTATCCTACCTTATCTCTGTGAAGATTTTAATGACAGTGTTTTCTTTTACTTCATTTTGGGTTGATTTTGATCTCTTTGAATTCACTAATACCACAGATATTTTTTCTCATACTGAAGTGTTGGCTCTCACAAGGGTGACTAGAACTTCTCAGCATATGGCCAGTGTTGGTCAGCTTGACCGTCTCTGTGGGTTGATCTGGGTCAGTCTTTTCCTGGGGAACCTCTGAGGTTAGTTGTTCAGTCGCTCAGTCATGTCTGACTCTTTGCACCCCCATGGACTGCAGCATGCCAGGCTTCCCTGTCTTTCACCATTTCCTAGAGCTTGCTCAAACTCATGTCCCTTGAGTCAGTGATGCCATCCAACCATCTCATCCTCTGTCACCCCCTTCTCCTCCTGCCTTCAGTCTTTCCCAGCATCTTTTCCAGCTCTTTGCATCAGGTGGACAAAGTATTGGAGCTTCATCATCAGTCCTTCCAATGAATATTCAGGATTGATTTCCTTTAGGATTGACTAGTTTGATCTCCTTGCAGTCCAAGGGACTCTCAAGAGTCTTCTCCAGCACCACAGTTCGAAAGCATCAATTCTTCGGCACTCAGCCTTCTTTATGGTTCAACTCTCACTTCCATCCATGACTACTGAAAAACCCATAGCTTTGACTCTATGGACTTTTGCAACTTTTAATACACCATCTAGGTTTGTTATCGCTTTTCTTCCCAGTAGCAAGCATCTTTTATTTTCCTGGCTGTAGTCACTGTCTGCAGTGATTTTGGAGCCCAAGAAAATAAAATCTGTCACTTACCTTCAACTCTTTCTTCTTGAGCTGGTCAGAGTCCTCAGAGGGAACTTCTCCAGACTCCTACCTGGAGGTGAGATCCTGCTGCCCTTGTGATGGTGACCAGCTGTTAGTGGGTTCTCTACATCTGAGCTGTATATGGTCACCCGACACCCACCCCCAAGGGCTCCTCACTTGAAGCCTTGCAGCCAGTATCCTGCGGTAAAGAAGCAGAATCAGGCAGACTCCACACCACCTTCCTCATCCCAGTTACCTTGCAGGTTCTGGCAGGTCCTGACTGGTCTGAGGTGTGAGTGTTGTTGCTTCTCAGCTTTTCCCAGCCTTAGCTGGGGTTTCTGCCTGGGGTCAGCTCGCCAGCTACCCAGCTTGCCCATTTGCCTTCCTACTTTCAAAATTATGTGGCTGCTGCCTCTTCTCTTCCTGTTATGGGTTTATGTCTTTTTTAAAAGCATCTCATCCCTATACGTTTAATGAGATTTTCAGAGAAGTCAAGATTAGATGTGTGTGTTCATTCTAGCATCTTAACCCAGAAAGGAACATCTGTCTTGTGTGTGTATGCGTGTGTATTGCTTATTGTGTATGAAAGTCAGATTTGGAGATTGATGCTAGGCCATGCCAACAGCAAAGTTGTCAGGTCCAGTCAAAGGCCAATTGTGTTTTCTCTTTACTGTGAAAGTCTTCAACGGAGCTGAAGGTATATACAGCCATTTTCATAGTGTATACAGCCATACTTTTCAGAATGTGGTAGTCACAGGATAATCTAGATCTAACTGGTTTTAGGCAGGAAAAAGAGAGTAAGCTGCACCTTCTCTACTAGTGTATTTGAATGTATCTCTTCATTTCTGCTGTGGGTATTACAACTTTGTTTTTGGTCCCATATTTTCCCCTCCACATAGAGAATGTTATAACAACAAAAAATACAACAAACATCAAGCACAACTAAATTATGTATTCTCTATCAATATATAATCTTCAATTGTGCTAGCAGCGTTTGCATCTACCTTGGTAGAAATATATAGGAAAATGCAATTACCTGTTCAAAATATTAAAATTAGCTCTTTAACTAGAATATTGCTGTATAGGGCAAGGATAGTTTATTTTGAAACCAATATACGTCAATGGCAACAGATATGAATACTGGAACTTTTCCTAATACTATACAGCCTAGAAAAAAATTTCATGAGCATATGTTCACAAATGGAACAATTTCCTTATAGCATTATGTTTTATTTCTATCAGAATTCAGTGAGATGATGTCCTAATTCTTAATAAAATCTCACTTCTCAGCTATTTACTCCAAATCTCCTAGGATTCCGAATGGAGTGACCAATAGTCAAAGGACTGAAATCTCCCACTTTGTCCCTACAGTACTAACACTGCACAGCACTGGGTTAAAAGTCACACTTGGAAAAGCATAAGGATGAGAGGATCCCGAGGTGCCACGTGAATTCTCAGTGTGTGTCACTGTAATATATTAACATTCCATTCCCAGAGATTGCTCTTGAAGAGGAAAGTGAGTCAGGATGGGCCTCTTTGTTATGTGAATATAGAGGATGTGCTCTCGCTTGTTGTACTGGCCATAAAATTCTTCTGTTATTTACTGATTGTAAATTTATAGACTCAAGAATTTAAAGTGCACTGACCTAAAATAAAAGCCTAAAATAAACCTAAAATAAAAGCCTAAAATAAAAGCTCAGTATACAGTATTTATTCAACAGATATTTCCTGAGTTCTATTATAGAAGTTATTCATTCTTTTACTTTGAACTTATTTACCTCAAATATTTTTGTGGATCACTGGGAGAAAATCCTATTTTAAAATCTTATAGCAATTAAATGCTATGAGGAAAACTTGGATTTTTTGTTTTTCACAGTAGGATCTCAAAAGTGTATCTAGTCATGAGAGATCATCAAAAAAAAAATCCGGAGGTTAGCTGGTGAGCTAAACTTTGTGATCAGTCAGAGTTCAGAGTTGGAGGTATCACTCACCCTGACTTGTCGCCTCAGTAAATATTAGATTGCTTAACCCTGTCCTTCACCCCAGGCTCTTGAGATAACCAGAGAACAAGATTACACTCCAGGCTTCCCAGGTGGTGCCAGTGGTAAAGAGCATGCTTGCCAATGCAGGAGATGTTAGAGACACAGGTTCTATCCCTGGGTAGGGAAGATCCCCTGGAGGAGGACATAGGAGTCTACTGGAGGGAATCTACTCCAGTATTCTTGCCTGGAGAATCCCATGGACAGAGGAGCCTGGCAGGCTATGGTCCCTGGGATCACATACAGTCAGACATAACTGAAGCAATTTAGCACAGGAAGATAAATAATGAACACAAACTAGTAAATTGTTCAGTATGTTGGAAGGTGACAAGTGCTGTGGGGGGTGGGGAGGTGGGGGGAAGGTGACTAAGGCACTACAGATGAGTGGAGGGGGTAGCAGGAAGCCTTGGGTAAGGTGGTCCAAGTGGTCCTCCTGGAGACATGGGGCTAAACAGAGGCCTCAGGAGTAGGGGAGCTCCCAGGCCATCTGGAGGGAGCATACCCAAAGGGAGCCCAGGGTGTGAAGTGCAGGGAGCAACCCCAGGTCTGGAGAAAGCTCTCCTGGAGGGAGCTGATGAGAAGGTAGGGGAGAGGCCAGCACTCAGGATCCTGTAGGCCTGGTGAAGCTTTGGACTTTTAGTCTGGAAAAAATCTGGAGATTGGTGCACAGGTACACGTGATCTCAATTTTCAAAGGACTCAGTTCAGTTCAGTTCAGTTGCTCAGTCGTGTCTGACTCTTGTGACCCCATGAATCACAGCACACCAGGCCTCCCTGTCCATCACCAACACCCAGAGTTCACCCAAACTCATGTACATTGAGTCGGTGATGCCATCCAGCCGATCTCATCCTCTGTTGTCCCCTTCTCCTCTTGCCCCCAATCCCTCCCAGCATCAGGGTCTTTTCCAATGAGTCAACTCTTCGCATGAGGTGGCCAAAGTACTGGAGTTTCAGCCTCAGCATCAGTCCTTTCAATGAACACCCAGGACTGGTCTCCTTTAGAATGGACTGGTTGGATCTCCTTGCAGTCCTTCAAAGGACCCCTTTACCCTTAATTACTCTGTGTCTTGACAAGTTATATAACCTTATGGAGGTCAATCTGGAAAGAAGAAAAAACACAGGAAAACAAAAGGGATCAAAGAATTGCAATTCGGGTACATGTATTCAGTTATGTCCCCCTTCATGGCCTTGTAGTAGTGAAGGGTCTTCTACAACTCAGTGAAGCTATGATCCATTCTATCAGGAGCTACCCAAGACTGAGGATCATAGTGAAGAGTTCTGACAAAACGTAGTCCACTGGAGTGGAGAATGGCAACCACTCCAGCATTCTTGCTGCGAGAACCTCATGGGCAGGATTAAAAGGCAAAAGGAAATGACACTGAAAGATGAGCCCCCTCAGGTAGGAAGCTGTCCAGCACGCTACTGGAGGGCAGTTACTAATCGCTCCAGAATGAAGCAGCTGGGCCAGAGCAGAAGTGACACTCAGCTGTGGCTGTGTCTGGTGGTGAAAGCAAAGTCCAATGCTGTAAAGAACAATATTGCATAGGAACCTGGAATGTGAGGTCCATGAATCAAGGTAAATTGGACATGGTCAAGCGGGAGATGGCAAGAGTGAACATCAACATCTCAGAAATCAGTGAACTAAAACGAACAGGAATGGGTGAATTTAATTCAGATGACCATTATATCTACTACTGTGGGCAAGAAGCCCTTAGAAGACATGGAGTACCCTCATATTAACATAAGAATCTGAAATGTAGTACTTGGGTACAGTCTCAAAAACAGACAGAATGACCAGTTTTCTTCCAAGGCAAACCATTCAACATCACAGTAATCCAAGTCTATGCCCCAACCACTGATGCTGATGAAGCTAAGGTAACAGGTTCTATGAAGACCTACAAGAGCTTCTAGAACTAACACCAAAAAAAAAAATGTCCTTTTCATCATAGGAGTCTAGACTGCGAAAGTAGGAAGTCAAGCAAGTTACCTGGAGTAACAGGCAAATTTAGCCTTGGAGTACAAAATGAAGCAGGCAAAAGCTAATAAAATTTTGTCAAGAGAACACACTGGTCATAGCAAAAACCCTTTTTCAACAACACAACAGATGACTCTACACATGAACCTCACAAAATGGTCAATAATGAAATCAGATTGATTATATTCTTTGCAGCCAAAGATGGAGAAGCTCTATACAGTCAGCAAAAACAAGACCTAGAGCTGACTACTGCAAAGCTAAGCTAAGTCACTTCAGTCGTGTCCAACTCTGTGTGACCCCATAGACGGCAGCCCACCAGGCTCCCCTGTCCCTGGGATTCTCCAGGCAAGAACACTGGAGTGGGGTGCCATTTCCTTCTCCAATCCATGAAAGTGAAAAGTGAAATCGAAGTCGCTCAGTCGTGTCCAACCCTCAGCGACCCCATGGACTGCAGCCTACCAGGCTCCTCAGTCCATGGAATTTTCCAGGCAGGAGTACTGGAGTGGGGTGCCATTGCCATATTGCAAAATTCAGCCTTAAATTGAAGAAAGTAGGGGAAGCCATTAGGCTCTTCAGGTATGACCTAAATAAAATTCCTTATGATTATACAGTGGAAATGATGAATAGATTCAAGAGATTAGATCTGGTAGACAGAGTACCTGAAGAAATACGGATGGAGGCTCATAACATTGTATTGGAGGCAGTGACCAAAACCACCCCAAAAAATAAGAAATGCAAAGTGCTAAAGTGGCTGTCTCAGGAGGCTTTAGAAAGAGCTGAGGAAAGAAAAGAAGTGAAAGGCAGGGGAGAAAAGGAAAGATACACCCAAATGAATGCAGAGTCCAGAGAATAGCAAGGAAGATAAGAAGGCTTTCTTAATTGAACAATGCAAAGAAATAGAGGAACAAAATAGAATGGGAAAGGCTAGAAATCTCAAGAAGAGAAGGGAACATTTCATACAAGGATGGGTACAATAAAAGACAGAAATGGTAAGGACCTAACAGAAGCACAAGAGATTAAGAAGGGATGCAAGAGTACACAGAAGAACTATACAAAAATGGTCTTAATGACCTGGATAACCACGATGGTGTGGCCACTCACCTAGAGCCAGACAGCCTGGAGTGTGTAGTCAAGTGGGCCTTAGGCAGCATTACTATGGACAAAGTTAGTGGAGGTGATGGAATTCCAACTGAGTTATTTTAAATCCTAAAAGATGATGCTGTTAATTGCTTCACTCATTATGTCAGCAAATTTAGAAAACTCAGCAGTGGCCACAGAACTAGAAAAGATCAGTTTTCATTCTAATCCCAAAGAAAGGCAATGCCAAAGAATCCTCAAACTAGAATCCAGTTGTGCTCATTTCACATGCTACCAAGGTTATGCTCAAAATCCTTCAAGCTAGGCTTCAACAGTAGGTGAACTGAGAACTTCCAGATGTACAAACTGGGTTTAGAAAAGGCAGAGGAACCAGAGATCAAATTGCCAACATTCACTGGATCATAGAGAAAACAAGAGAATTCCAGAAAAACATCTATTTCTGCTTCATTGACTCCTCGAAAGACTGTGTGGATCACAACAAACTGAGGAAAATTCTTAAAAAGATGGGAATATCAGATCATCTTACTTGTCTCCTGAGAAACCTGTATGCAGGTCAAGAGGCAACAGTTAGAACCAGACATGCAACTGACTGGTTCCAAATTGGGAAAGGAGTATGTCAAGGCTCTATATTGCCACCCTGCTTATTTAACTTATATGCAGAGTAAATCATGCAAATGCCAGGCTAAGTGAATCACAAGCTGGAATCAGGATTGCCAGGAGAAATATCAACAACCTCAGATATGCAGATGATCCCATTCTAATGGCAGAAAGTGAAGAGAAACCAAAGAGCCTCTTGATAAGGGTGAGAAGAGCAGAGTGGAAAAGCTGGCTTAAAACTCAACATTCTAAAAACTATGATTATGGGATCTGGTCCCATCACTTCATGGCAAATAGAAGGAGAAAAGTGGAAGCAGTGACAGATTTTATTTTCGTGGGTTCCAAAATCACTGCAGGTGGTGACTGCAGCCATAAATTTTAAAAAAAGATTGCTCCTTGGAAAGAAAATTATAACAAACCTAGACAGCATATTAAAAAGCAGAGACATCAGTTTGACAACAAAGATCTGTACAGTCAAATCTATGGTTTTTCCAGTAGTCATATATGGATGTGAGAGTTGGATCATAAAGAAGGCTGAGCACCAAACAGTTAATGCTTTTGAATTGTGGTGTTGGAGAAGACTCTTGAGAGTCCTTTGGACTGCAAGGAGGTCAAACCAGTCCATCCTAAAGGAAATCAACCCTGTATATTCATTGGAAGGACTGATGCTGAAGCTGAAGCTCCAATACTTTGGCCACTTGATGTGAAAAATGGACTCATTGGAAAAGACTGTGATGCTCGGGGGGCAAAAGGAGAAGGGGGCAGCAGAGGATGAGATGGTTAGATGGCATTGCCAGTTCAATGGACATGAATTTGAGTAAACTTTGGGAAATAGTGAAGGATGGAGAAGCCTGCCATCCTGCAGTCCATGGGATAGCAAAGAGATATGGCTTAACAACTGAGCAACAACAAAATTTGGGTAGAAACACAGATAGTACCCTGATTATAGAAGACCTGATGAAATTGGGATTTTTAATGAAAAGGGAAAAATAGAAGAAGAGAGATGATGAGGTAGGTTGTTTTTAAGAAGAGTCACTTGGTGCTTACAGGCTAAACTAGATTCACATTCCACTGAATACTCAAGCAAAACAGTCACAAGATAAACATTCATTTTCCTAAGTCTCCTCAACGGGTGGTTTACTCATCCTTGCTGACTTCTTGGGAGGCTGGCCGTTCAGCCCAGTTCACCAGGTCAGAAAACAGGACGTGAGGCAGTTCCCCCAGGATGGCTGCTCCAGCCCCGTTTTAAAGGTCCCACCTACCTCATTTCTCACAGGGAGCTGCAGCTCCTGCATCTCTAAAATGAGCACAGTATATCCCATCAGTGTGATATCTTAAAGTATAGCTCATCTTTGTGCACCATCCCACACACAAGGACCCAACGAATGATAGGCCTAAGTCCAGTCCTAAATTTCTACATCCAGACTTTACTGAAGTCAAAAGGAAATGCTTCCCTCACAAAGCAAACATGTCCCTGAGTGTTCTGGGGGCAGCAGGTACCTGGATGAGAAGATACAGGGACGATGGATGCATGGGGTGAAGAATGGGGTCCCTGCCCTTGCTGCTCACTGTCTGCCAAGGAAAGGGGCTTGTTAACAGCAAAATAACAAGAAATATAAGAGTTTGTACCCAGAACAGGAGACAGGGCAGAGTCAGTGTTGGGAGTCAGGCTACGTTTCCCGGATGTCGAAGACTCTTGAAAGGCTCATAGTTGGAAAGCTGGATCTGAGGTTTCAAACTCTGCCCTTCTGCCCTCATTCTCTTTGCTTCGGATAACTCAAATTAAATAGGAATTGCTCAACTGCAAATGGGCTTCCCAGGTGGCGCTAGTTGTAAAGAACCTGCCTGCCAATGTAGGAGACATAGGAGACTCCACTTCAATCCCTGGGTCGGGAAGATCCCCTGGAGGAGGGCATGGCAACCCATTCCAGTATTCTTGCCTGGAGAATCCCATGGACAGAGGAGCCTGGTGGGCTGCAGTCCACAGGGTCACAAAGAGTCTAAGATGACTGAAGTGGCTAAGCAAACTGCAAAATCAAATTCTACTTTTCAACATGGCACAAAAATTCTATGCATGCTGAAATGTAAATGATTTATTATAAGTATCCTGACATTCTTATCTTTCTTCTCATTTTGGGATGCTCCTTGCTTTTCTGGTGCTCTCTGTATATAGTCATCTGTCCACTGCAAATTAAGGATCCACAGATTGCTAGCCAAGAGAAAAAAAAAAAAAAGGAGAGCGGGCCATGCAGAGGGCGGCCCTTGGGAGAGCGGGCACAGGTAATAATGCTCAGACAGTACCTTGAAAAACTATGTGTCATCGGTATTGCTGCAGCACGAGATGAAACTCCACGTAATAAATGAGGCTGAATGAGGGCTTTCAAGCTATCAAAACAAAGCTCCCCCTTTCATGGCAACCAGCAATTCAACTTCTAATCTGTGCTGAGGAATTGACTTTGACGTTAAACATCAGTTGATGCAAAGGAAAAGTTCCTAGAAGGGAAGAGGCCAAAATTTAATAGGATTTGCCTGAGTGTTAGAGCTATAAACAAATGTTTCTCATTCTACATGATTTAATTTAAAATTCAAAATTTTGAAGTTTCTGGAGTAAGCATGTATTACTGTCATAATGAGAGAAAAACAAAAGCTATTTGAAAAGGCAAAAGTCTAGAACAAAACATATATCATCTGGAGGGTTTTTTTTTTTTTCTGGGGTTCTTATTGGCATCTTGAGGACCTAGCAGAACCCAGCAGAGAACAGAAGAAAGGTCCCTGCCAAGGTCATAGCAAAATGAAATTGTGCCATGGGCGTCAGGGACCAGGTGATTATTCTAAACTCTAGCGGGATTAAAGGAGATGCCTGTGAACTAGCACATGCCTAAAGTGGAGACTCAAGGATGATATTTAAGATGTCAGGAAGTGATAGTAGGGAAGAGGTAATCAAAAGACAAGTTGCAAGGAAGGAACCCTTGGGAAATCTATCACAATTCATAACAGGTTGTAATAAATTAGTTATCACCACCGTTGATAGTGGCTATTTTAATGCTTGTTCCTTATAGAGCAGTGGAATAGAATCGTTACATGGTCCACTTAAATTTCTGAAGTGTATCATGAACTTGTAGCCCTCACATTTTTACTATGAGAAACATATTACACTAATGATTTCCAGTAAGTTCTCCAACTTGGGAAGATTTTTTTTCTTCATTCTGATTGTTCTCCTATTTTTCAAATACTCTTCAAAAACCATATATTATTTTTGTGATGGAAAAAAACTTTAAATTCCATAAAGAATTTTAAAAATGCTGTCAGTCACCTCTAATCTCATGCCCTGACACAGCTAATTTCATTTTTACATATTCACTTATAGCTTGTTTTCTTTATATATATCACTGTACATAGTCATCATCAGCAAGAGGATCTGGGCTCATATTTCAATTTTACTAAACATTTAAGGATACTTTCATACTATCATATACTACTCATAATTATTTTTATCATAGTTGTGTAGTACATCATCATGGTCAAATACTATAATTTATGGATTCCTATTTGGGACATTGAAATTTATATAACCATCTCTGTACAATAGGCAATAATGCAATAACCATTTTTCAGTTCAGTTCAGTTCAGTGGCTCGGTGGTGTCCAACTCTTTGCGACCCCATGGACTGCAGCCCGCCAGGCCTCCCTGTCCATCACCAACTCCCGGAGTTTACCCAAACTCATGTCCATTGAGTCGGTGATGCCATCCAGCCATCTCATCCTCTGTCGTTATTACATTATCTTTATTTTTTATAATTGTATTTATTTCTGGCTGCCCTGGTTCTTCATCACTACGTGGGCTTCTCTCTGGTTGTGGTGAGTGGGGACTGTCTCACTGCAGTAGCTCCTCTTGTTGTGAAGCACAGGCTTCAGTAGCTATAGCTTGTGGGCTCAGTCGTTGCGGCTCCCAGGCTCTAGAGCACCGGCTCAGTAATTCTGGCACCGGGGCTAAGTTGCTCTGACGCATGCGGGATCTTCCCGGATCAGGGATCAAACCCTTGTCTCCTGAATTGAATTGGCAGGTGGATTCTTTACCACGGAGCCACCAGGGAAGCCCTATCTTTATTTTCTTTTTGAAATTATTTTCCAAAGATCATTTCTCTGATAATAAATTGTAATAAATTAAAAGATTGCTGATTTTAACTTTTTTAAACTCTTGTTGCCGTGAAATTTTGTTCTGACTTACATTGTCACTAACAACATCAAAGTGTACCAGTGTGACCTCAGTTTTTTAGTGTTAGTTGTTCTTTTACTATTTGATAGATATAAGTCCATACCTTCAAATACTTTTATTTTTTTTTATTTCTAATTAGGTTGAAAAGTTTTCTGTCATTTTTTTCTACTGGTGGTCTTTTTTGACTGAGTTATTTGTATGTTTATATTTTGGATTGTGATCCGTTTAAATAGGTTTCCTTATACGTTGTAAATATTAAGCTTTTTTATAGCTTCCAACTTTTTCCTGATCAGCACTTTCCTTTGCTTTATAATTGACCATTTCAGGTAGTAACACTTTCTGCATTCATGACCAAGGCTGTCCGCTGTCTCCTTTATAATTTCTCCTAATGACCATACATCAAGCCCTTATCATTTCCTGCACTGATTAAACAAATATTTTCTGTTAGGTTTTGACAGTTTTGTCTTATTTTGATCTCTGGACATAATGTAGCTCCTTGTGTGTGAAACTGTAATGACTTCCATGAAAGAGAACAGGGTCATGGCCTGAAGAGCAGGTCTCAAGGCTGAAGGGTGGAAAACAGTGGCTAGAATTCGGAACTCAGAGACCTTCGGGCTGGACAAAAAGACGGTGAAACTTGTTCCCAAGTCACCAGTTTGTAAGGGGTTTCTTTTTCTGGTTTTCGTGATGTGATCATTTCCTGTCTTGGGAAGCACCCATATTGTCTCAATTGTGCGAAATACACTAGTAGTGCGAGGGGAGACACGGGGGTGAGTCTGAGACCAGTGGTGACTAGTCACATGCCTAGGCTCCAGCTGGGGGTCACGGAGGGCACCATTCTCCACATCCAGTCACGCAGATTCCTCGGCGAGCTTTCATAAACTCTCTGAGGCCTAGGTTCCAGCCTGTCCTGGTATTGATATTTTTTTTAAACAATCTCCAGGTGAGTCTAAGGTGCAGCCAAGGTTGAAAACCATTGTAATCGTTTCATCAGGCAATGTAAAAGAAATCTAATCCATAAAGCAGAAGACCAAGAGAAAGAACTAGAAATTCCTGGTTCTTTTTTTTTTTTCATAAACACCTGTCTCTTGATGGCAATATTTATGGTGGGACCGGAAAAAAATGGTCTTTGGATGTAGCAGAAGTTTCCAGAATGCTCTCTTTAAGCCTCTCTCTCTTTAGTCTATAAGGTCCAAAAGGTTCTGTCCCAAAACTAAGGAATACAGTTTCCAAAATATGGGGGAACAGAGTATTTCAAAGTAGATCTTGAACCTGCTAATTAATAGGAGACGGAGCAGGTGGGAGAGACAGAAGGTTATGTTTCCAGCTTCTTCTCCTCCCAGCACAGATGGGACATGCAGGGGGCAGGCCTTCAAGATATGCAAGGCTCAGCCACCGGTAGCGGGGCGTGGGGGGCACCTCACCCTGCTGGCACATGGCCCTTAAGGACGGGGGTTTTCAGGTCTGCTCATGTGAGCTCCTGTTCCCGTGACCACATTCCCCAAATGTCAGGGCAGGGGAACAGCGATGTCATCGAATGGCTCCGAACCAGTCGTGGCTGGAAGCTCAGTGCCCCACATCCGGGGCCTCAGAGGTCAGGCAGGGTTTTAATCCTCTAGGAATCATGACAAAGACATTTAATGTGTTATAAACCTCACTCGAAAGAATACGGACATCTCAAGACACTTATGAATCAGAATGATGGCATTCCCCCCAATTTTGTGGCTTTGAAATAAGGGGGAAATTTTTCTAACTCAGCCCTTGCTTCAACACATGCCAGTAAGGATTATTTCCTATTAGTTTGCTCTGACCAAACTTGCAAAAAGAAAAACTTTTTTTTTTTTTAATCGAGAGCTTAATTTATGCCTTGAATAATCAAGTGGTAAGTGGTGTGATGAAATTCCCTAATGAGATGCCTTGGATACAGTGACGCCCACCCTCTGCCCAGCCTGTTTCTAATCAAGACAGAGAGACACAGAAGGTCTCACCGGGGCAGGATGGGGGTGGAGAAGGCTGTGTCATCATTGTCAGAGATACTCCCAGTTCCGCTTGCATTCAGCGCGAACCTTATAGTCTCACTCTCTTTACATCTGTGCTTCTTGTGACAGCACCTACCTGCTTTAAAAGTTTTCCATTAACCTCATAATAATGAAAGGACCCTGACTTTTATGTTATTTGACTCTCTGGGGGCTTCCCTGGTGGCTCAGTTGCTAAAAAATCTGCCTGCAATGCCAAAGACTTGTAAAGATCTTTATTCCAAATAAGGTCATATTCTAATGTTCTGAGTGGACATGAATTTGGGAGCAAGACATTCCACCCACTACCCCCAATTAAGAGCAGGTTGGGATCAAACTGAAAGAAGAAATGTGGAAAGTTCCTGGAAGGATGTTGTTTAATCTCAGGCATGAAGTTTATGTGCTAAGAGGGCTGTGGTTAATAGGTTAATGTGGGTTAATAGGTCAACCAAGCAAACTGGGCCTGCTGCCCTCGAGGTGTCAGTGAGTCAGGACCAGCCATCAACACAGAGTCAATGGGCGCCTTCTCATTAGAAGGGTGGCCCTCTTCCCCGGAGAGACGCTGAGGGTCCCCCAGCCAGTGGGACAGGCTGTGCCCCCAAGCTCTCCTGAACTTCAGGCTGCCTCCGCTGCCCTCTGTGTGTGTCCTGACACTGCTGATGCAATGCAGAGGGCAAGAATTGGACCATAAAGAAGGCTGAGCACCAAAGAATTGACGCTTTCAAACTGTGGTGCTGGAGAAGACTCCTGAGAGTCCCTTGGACTGCAAGGAGGTCAAACCAGTCCATCCTAAAGGAAATCAACCCTGAATATTCATTGGAAGGACTGATGCTGAAGCTGAAGCTCCAATACTTTGGCCACAAGATTGGAAGAACTGACTCATTGGAAAAGATCCTGATGCTGGGAAAATTGAAGGCAGGAGGAGAAGGGGATGACAGAGGATGAGATGGTTGGATGGCATCACTGACTGGATGGACATGAGTTTGATCTAACTTCAGGAGTTAGTGATAGACAGGGAAGCCTGGTGTGCTGCAGTCCACAGGGTCAATGAAGAGTCAGACACGACTTAAAGACTGAACAACAACAGCTCCACTGACCACTGCTGAGGCCTCGAATGAGGCGCTTACCTTCTTGGAGCCTTGATTTCAGTATCTAAAAATCAGGCTTGTCATCACCAACTTGTCCAGTTGCTATAAATAAGAAAACTAACACGTGCAGAAGTTTTGTCTAAGTGCCTGGCATACGTTTCAGCAAGTGGTTGTTATTATGATCATTATTGTGAGGTCATGGTTCTGGAGAACCCTCTTAGGATGAAGCTTGGGGACCAGAAGGCCAGAGGGACCATGAACAAGCTGTGAAGACTCATCTGCATCTTTTCCCCCTACTCCGCTCCTGGCATACAATAAACCAAGTAAACACACAGTGAATCATTGAACTGAGTGATGCACCAGCTGAGTTCCAGATGTGAGCCCTGCTCCAATAAATGGGCTGCTTATAGTCATTCAGGACTTACAGCCTGACAAGGACAGCCCATTTCAAAGTCTCCTTCTTCTATGATGTAGCAGATGATCACTGAGCAGAGCAGGTGACAGAAAGCAGTTTTAGTCCCTTGGTGGTGGTGTTCAGTCACTAAATCATGTCTGGCTCTTTGAGACCCCATGGACTGCAGCATGCCATGCTTCCCTGTCCTTCCTACCTCCTGGAGTTTGCTCCAACTTATGTCCATTGAGTCAGTGATGCCATCCAACTATCTCATCCTCTGTCATCCCCTTCTCCTCCTGCCTTCAGTCTTTCCTAGCATCAAGGTCTTTTCAAATGAGTCAGCTCTTCGCATCAGGTGGCCAAAGTATTGGAGCTTCAACATCAGCATCAGTCCTTCCAGTGAATGTTCAGGGTTGATTTCCTTTTGGATTGACCCGTTTGATCTTGCTGTCCAAGGGACTATTCTTTATTCATTTCATAAGCCCTGACTAATTGGTGTTTATTGTAACCCTGCTTCCTTTTCCAAACTTTGTAATTAAACCAAAAGTTGTTTTGCCCAGTATCTGAGGCATGGACTTTCTTATCCCGTCTGAGAATCTGCTCTCAGTTTCAGCCCTGCTGTCATCAGCCAGCTCTGACCATGTCGAGTAACTGACAGGGAGACAGTGTTCTTGGAGCCAGACGCTCAGCACCCTCGTTCAGGGTGTGGGGCTCCTGGGGTCACGATGTGGGCTTCAACCTCTGTCTAGTTGCCAGTTCATTAAATGTCCAAAACCTGCCTTCCTAACTCCAAACAGCTGCTTTCTAAACTCTGGCTATTAGCTTCAAAAGAACTGAGCAAAAGAGCAGTGTGGATAAGCACAAATCCATCACCACTGCTGGGAAAAGGATGTCAACGGCCCCATGTCCCCTGGCAGACAGTTCAGAAGGGTAGTCATGTCAAGTTACGTGAAATGGGTGATCTTGCAGGAAAAGGAGAAAGGATAATAGCAATTGGCAGCCTCGCACGTGTGGATTTATAAGCCGAGTCTGTGAGGCCCCCATCCCTATGGAAGACCAGTTGGGGAACGAGTTTTAAATCACCGCTGTGCTGTAATCTAACTCGCCCTTTTCTCCTACAGCTGACACAGCCCTTGGCACCGATGACGTGTACGATGACAAAGGATGCCAGTGCGACGTGTCTGTGGAGGACCTCACCCCACCGCTGAAAACCGTCATTCGGGCAATCAGGTCGGTGAGAACGTTTCACAAAATGATTCTGAGACCTCCCGCTCATTGTTTCAGTCACTGTGTTGCTAAGTTCTCTTTCCTGCAGGTCAAAGTGAAAGTCACTCAGTCGTGTCCGACTGTTTGCAACCCCATGGACTATACAGTCCATGGAATTCTCCAGGCCAGAATACTGGAATGGGTAGCCTTTCCCTTCTCTAGGGAATCTTCCCCATCCAGGGATGAAACCCAGGTCTCCCGCATTGCAGGTAGATTCTTTACCAGCTGAGCCACCAGGGAATCTCCCATAATAATTCCTTTCTTTCTTCCTATTCATCCACATGCCTATTAAATTGTGAGATATTTTTTCTTAATACAGAACTTGACTGTATTCAGCATGAGATGTGTTATAAGTGGTGATTCATGTTGATGTATGGCAAAACCAATACAATATTATAAAATAATTAGCCTCCAATTAAATAAATTTTTAAAAAAACACACAATGGAAACAACAAAAAAGAGAAAAACTAGGCCAGGTTCCAAACAGATCACATGAGAATTGGCTTATCGTGTGAATTTCTTGCTTTGGTGTATAGATACAGCTGAATTTTTTAAATTATTTTTCTGATTGATGATTCAATCCCTGTTCTGTACTTTGTGTCAAAGAAGAGTCCCTCTTTGTTATTTCAAAGCAGGTTGAGTTCTGAACATGGAGAGCCTGAGTGCTTTGCAGGGAGCTGCAACTGTCCTGCCAAAATTTATTTGTAAAGTCTGACCATGGTACACGTTCTCTCCTGATGGTGGAAAATTGAGAGTGTGTCCAAAGCAACTTTTATCTCCAGAATCCACTTCCACAAACGATCCAGGATCCACGCTAAATGAGCTACTGCTGTTCTGCCCACCCAGTTCAGTCCTTTTGGGAGAATGTGTATCTGTAGAGGATGCCGAGTGGCTGTCTGCAAAAACGAATGCCTCTGCTCTCTTTGGCTTCTCCTGCCTCTTACCAGGAAGCCTGGGGAGGGCTAAAACTATCCAGCCCAGTGTAGCTACCTAGGTACTTGGTCTGAGCTCAGATGTCAGAGTGATTGATTTTGCATTGCTGGTTCGAGCATCTTGTTAGTCATTGCTGTACTCTGTGGTCAAGGTTGTCTTGGAGAGTAAAGGTGAGTTATAAAGATTTGGGTATTAATAAATGTTTGCAGGGACAAAAAAACTATGATATGATGAAAATGTTTGTCCAGAAGGTGCTTAAATTTTACCTGTAGCTACAGCCCACACAGAAGTGAAGCTAAGCCTGGTCACTTCCCTCCAGGACCTGCGAGCAACACCCCAGTGGTAGGGCACCTGCGTGTCCTGGGCCTCTCGTTTCTTCGTGACTGTTACTGACATTCCTTGTCTTTCTCAAAGTCTCCCAGTTTGGGCAGTCATGTGCTCACACTGCCCCCTGGGGATCTCAGAAGCCTTGGGTAATATTTAATCCGAGAAAACCCAAGGATATATAATAAATGCTATCTGCAGCCTCCATTAAATGGATGGAAAGGATCTTTTGTGCACTGCCCAACATTGTAGCCACCAGTCACACGAGGTAATTCAAATTTGAATTAATTACAATGGAATAAGGAGCTTCCCAGGTGGCACCAGTGGAAAAGAAACTGAGACACAAGAGACACGGGTTCAAGCCCTGGGTTGGGAAGACCCCATGAAGTAGGAAATGGCAGCCCCTCCAGTATTCTTGCGTGGAAAATTCCAAAGGCAGAGGAGCCTGGCGGGCTACAGTCCATAGGGCTGCAAAAGGAGTCGGACGTGACTAAGCCCGTGACATGACACAACAATGGAATAAAATGCAAAACTGAGTTCATCAGTGGTGTGGCCAACACGTAAAGCACTCAGGGTCCATGCGCTGCCACGCTCCCACTCTGGGCAGAGACACAGTGCATTCCTATCACTGCGGGAAGTTCTCCAGGACTAGCTGGCCTACAAGTGACCTTGAAATTCTTTCCATCCATCGTGACAGCCGTCAGAGACCCTTGCCTTTATTTGCAACAAATACAGTAAAATCTTATCTCCGGGGAGCAGATTAAGTTTCCTAAAAGTCATACTTAACCCAATTTGTGTCATTTCCCTAGACCTTCTGAAGCTTTTGGCTTTTGCCTTACAATTTACACAAAGAATCTTGAGCTGTGAGGGAAAAAAAAAAATGAAATGGGTTTATTCTGCCAACTCAGCATCTTAGCAGCAGCTTGCAATTTATTTTGTTCTACCTTGCTCTTACAACCTGACTGATTTTTGAAAAGTTCTTTGCAGAATTTCCTTGCTTTTCAGAATTCATTCTTGGTTCTTATTTTTAACAGGACTTTATTATTTACACATCTCTCCTTTTTGTGAATTTCGGAAGCTCTCTGCCTGCTACTTCGTAACTCTTGATGTGGTGTTTTTCTTCCCTGTTTCCCTATTCTGCTTAGTGGGTTGTTTTTTTTTAATAACTTCTGAGTTCCATTTAAAATTCTTTGCTTCTATAGAAACATAATAGCTACACTCAGTAGTTAATAACTTAATTGGAAATCTTTGACTTACGATAGAACTTTTAATATCTAAGAATTAAAGGACTACCCAATGCAATCAGCAATTCTGAAAAGGAGTCTGCAAGTAAAAGTCCGTAAATCACATGCAAAAGTGTCCTTTTCCTGAGCTTAATTATATAACAAACTGAACATCAATTGACTGGAATGTTTTTGCTAGGACACGCCCACCGCCCACAGCTCACCTGAAATAGGATTTTATATGCATGTTACTGACTGCAAGTGTGAACCATCTATTATTCATCTCAGAAATGGCGACTCTGTTTTTGGCATTTTCCTTGTTTTCTTTTGGTTGTTTGATTATTTAACATAACAATTTGAACATGCCTTTTGTTTTCCAGTAGCTCTAATAATAATAGTTTTCCTAAAAGACAAATTAAAATTAAAATGTGTAACAAAAAAATATGTATTCCACTGCAAGGATGACAGCATATAAAATAGTATGATTACATTCACAAAGAGTGAAAGTAGGAATTCTTATTTTCAGTTTTTAGTATTTATTAAGCCTCTGACATTTTCTAGTTATTTTTGAAAATAAACATTCTCAGTCAATAAGATGATTAAGGTCACTCTCCAAATTCATCTGGATTCCATTCCTGGTGAATATGAGATTCTTGATGTCTCATCACAGCAAGAACTCAGTGAGAGACAAAGTGATAGGTAAGAAAGTGAAAGAAAAGTGAAGTCGCTCAGTCGTGTCTGACTCTTTTCGACCCATGGACTGTAGCCTACCAGACTGCTCTGTCCATGGGATTTTCCAGGCGAGAGTACTGGAGTGGGTTGCCATTTCCTTCTCCAGGGGATCGTCCCAACCCAGGGGTTGAACCCGGGTCTTCTGCATTGCAAGCAGACGCTTTACCATATGAGCCACCAGGGAAGTCTAGGTAAGAAAGGTAAGAAATTGATTTATTTAGAGAGAAACATAGTGCACAAATAGAGGGTAGGCCATCTCAAAAGGCGGGAGGCCCTGAAATATGGGATGGTCAGCTTTTATGAGCTGAGTAATTTCATAGGCTCATGAGCAGGAGCCTATGGGCTGTTTATTCCAACTATTTTGGGGAAGGGGCAGAGATTTCCAGGAATTGGGCCACCACCCACTTTTTTCTCTTTGATGATCAACCTCAGAACTCTCGTGGTGCCTGGGGGGTGTGTCACTTAGGTAATATATTACAATAAGCATATAGTGAGGCTCTAAGTCCTCTAAAAGTCGAATCTTCCACCATCTTGGACCCAGTTGGTTCTAACCAGTTTTAGTCAAGCCCTATGGCTATAGCTTCCCTGATGGCTCATATGGTAAAGAATCTGCCTGCCATGCAGGAGACCCAGGTTCTATCCCTGGGAAGGGAAGATCCCCTGGAGAAGGAAATGACGACCCACTCCAGTACTCTTGCCCTGAGAATCACATGAACAGAGGAGCTTGGTGGGCTATAGTCCATGGGATTGCAAAGAGTCGGACACGACTAAGAGACTAACACTTTAGAAAGAATGGCCATGTTATTATTTTAAAGGTTGTGATCTGCCTCTTTTCTCCTGTTTCAATTCCATTACCTAAATGCACTTGGAGACTTTCTTTTTTTAATGAATGACATCATTTTTTATAGTAGTGAACAGCAGCTATTCTTAGACATTTCCAAGCTGTGCCTTAAAAGACAGAAAAATACTTTGTTTAGTTCCTCCAGGCTTGCCACAGATTTTTTTCAAAATATTTTTAGTTGGAGTGCATGAGGTTGTTGGAAATGTGTTTTCAAACTCATCTCTGGGAGAGAAGACTGAACTTATTTTTAACAAAAATTCTGTATCTTGTTAATGATTTAATTCAAACACTGTTAAGTTTCTTTGCATTCAGTCATATAAATTAATTTCCAAATATAAAAATGAAATTAGCAGGGAAGTAAACAGAATCCCAGGGATGGGGGAGCCTGGCAGGCTGCCCTCTATGGGGTCACACAGAGTCAGATACGACTAAAGCAACTTAGCAGCAGCAGCAGCAAACAGATAACAAGAAAACTGATAAACTCCTGAAAATACTACACACTCTCTTCTCATTGTACAGTTGACCCTTGATCAATGCAGAGTTAGGGGTGCCAACTCCCTATGTAGTTGAAAATCTGCATATAACTTACATGACTTCCCACAAACTTAACTACCAATAGCCTGCTCTTCACCAGAAGGCTTCCCTATCTATAACATAAACAGTCAATTAACACACAGTTTATACATGTAACATATACAGTATTTTTACCAAAAATCAAGCTAGAGAAAAGAAAATGTTATTAAGAAAATCACAAAGAAGAGAGAATACATTTACAGTATTGAGCTATATGTTTACAGATGAATCATTTCCCTGTACCTACAATATTGTCTCATATAAAACACTGGAGATGTTATATGTAGTACTAACACTGGGCATCCAAAAGGAAAAGATACTGTGAAAAAATAATTCATATTTATTTATGTTTATTTACAGGTAAAGCAATTCATGCATTGATGATGAAGAAGCAGCAATATGATTGCTTCATGGTAGCTTACCTTATACACTAATGAATCCCTCATTATTAAAATTTTTATGGCACACAGCACAGTCAGGTTCATAATACAGTATTGAACTCTATGAGATTTAAAAAAAGAAAAAAACTTCCCTGTACTTGTAAGCTGATATGCAGTTTCTCCAATTATGAGAGAGAGACCTACTGTACAGTATTGAAATTCTTTGAAAGTGAAGTTATAAAACAATAAGAAAGCTAACACACTATTAATTTTATATTAAATATCACTCATGTCTAGGTAAAGATAGATTGTGCTGTGCTTAGTCACTCAGTCATGTCTGACTCTTTGTGACGCCATGGACTGTAGCCCACTAGGTTCCTCTGTCCGTGGGAATTCTCCAGGCAAGAATCCTGGTATGGGTTGTCATGCCCTCCTCCAGGGGATCTTCCTACCCAGGGATCAAGCCCGGGTTGCACTGCAGGCAGATTCTTTACTGTCTGAGCCACCAGGGAAGCCCAAGAATACTAGAGTAGATAACTTCTTCCTTCTCCAGGGGATCTTCCCAACCCAGGGATCAAGCCCGGGTCTCCTGCATTGCAGGCAGATTCTTTGCAAGCTGAGCTACCAGGGAAGCCCCAAAGATAGATTAATATTTACATATGTTTTATGCATTCATGACATACCTAACTTTTTCTTAATTTTTTTCAGTATCTTTAGCTATGTCATCTGAGTTTTTTCAAATTGTCACAAATCTCAAAAAAAATTTCCAATATATTTATTGGGAAAAAATCCACGTATCAAGGAACCCAAGCAGTTCAAACCCGTGTTGGTTAAGGATCCCCTGTATTATGGTATATCCATGTGCTAGGGCTGCCAAGACAGAACACCACCCTCCTGGGGGCGTAACCACCAGAGGTTTATTCTCTCACAGATCTAGAGGCTTAAAGTCCAAGATCAAAGCCCCCTCGGGGCTGGTTTCTTCTGAGGCCTCTCTCCTTGGCCTCAGAGGGCCACCTCCTCATCGTATCCTCATGCAGTCTTTCCTCTGTATGTGTCTGCATCCAAATCTCCCTTTATAAAGACAGCAGTTAGTGTGGGTTCAGGTCTCTGCTAAGATCTCATGTTAACTTATCCACCTCTTTAAAGACCCTGTCTCCAAACACAGCCACATTCTGAGGCCCTGGACTTTGACATAGAATCTGGGGGGAGAGGTGGGCAGACACAATTCAGCCCATGACACGGGGTGAGACATCAGTTTTCCTATCACTGTTCACAAAGTATTTTCTCAAGCACAATATCAAAATTTTCAGATTAAAAATAAGCCCATTAATTACCTGGATATTCCTTGCAACATCAGACATCTGGGAATATCTGAGTACATTCCCTGGCTCACCTTGCACGCTTGCACTGATTTTGTACAAACACTGCATAAGTGTGAGTCAGGCCAGTTTTGCCCCCAAATCAAGATATGCTCATCAGACAGTGAAGAATCTGCCTGCAGCGTGGGAAACCGAGGTTCGATCCCTGGGTTGGGAAGGTCCCCTAGAGAAGGGAATAATGGCAATCCACTCCAGTATTCTTGCCTGGAGAATTCTGTGGACAAGAAGAGCCTGGCGGGCTACAGTCCACTGTGTCACAGACAGCCGGACACAACTGAGTGACTAAACTTTCACTTTCATGTATTCGAAATAATAGATGTTAAATGTCATAGTAAAACTCTACATTTATAAAAAGCTCTTGGAAAATCATTTTTAAAAATACAAAAGAGATGGTTGTAGCTGCATTCCTACTGCATGGGCTGGATAAATTCTCAGATGTACTCAGCAAGACAGCACAGGCGCCCCGTGTACAGGCCCGGGTGGCTGGGCAACAGCTTGGTCTGTTAGAACCTTGAGGGGAAACTCTTGCCTGCTCCTCATGGTATTTTTTCATAGAATCACCACATCTAGGATCAAGGCCGCTCCTAATGAGATCCTCTCATCCTCCTAATGAGAACCTCTGTGGTTCTTGTTTACATAACCATGTTTTCTGTCCGTCGTCAAGAAATGAATCAGAATTACAGTGCAACCTGTTCTTGTGAGGAGAACCCAAACAAGGTGAAGGAGATTACTCAGTGTGCGGAGGAAAGAGGGCCCAGAAGCTGGGGATGGGTCACGACCTTAACAGCTCCACGCTCACTCTGTCTCCCGCAGACGCGACCTCTCATTTCCTGGATGGAACCAGCCTTCCAGATAATTAGATGATAAACGAGGTCTGGGGTAAAAACTCAACAATTCTTTTTTATAATGTGCATTTTTTACTGAAGCATAGTTGATTTGCATGTTGTATTAATTTCTGCTGTATAGCACAGTGACTCACCCATATAGATACACTTTTTTCCACATCCTTTTCCATTATGGTTTATCACGGGATATTGAATATAGTTCCCTGCGCTGTACTGTAGGACCTTACTGTTTATTCATCCTGTATATAATAGTGACAGCCTTTGTTTTCCTGGGCTGCAAAATCACTGCAGACGGTGACTACAGCCATGAAATTAAAAGACACTTGCTCTTTGGAAGAAAAGCTATGACCAACGTAGACAGCATATTAAAAAGCAGAGACATCACTTTGCCAACAAAGGTCCATCTAGTCAAAGCTATGGTTTTACCAGTAGTCAGGTACAGATGTGAGAGTTGGACCATGAAGAAGGCTGAGCCCTGAAGAATTGATGCTTTTGAACTATGGTCCTGGAGAAGACTCTTAAGAGAAAGAGATCAAACCAGTCAATCCCAAAGGAAATCAACCCTAAATATCCAATAGAAGACTGATGATGAACCTGAAGCTCCAATACTACAGCCACCTGATTCCAAGAGCCAATTCATTGGAAGAGACCATGATGCTGGGAAAGTCAGAAGGCAGAAGGGGACAACCGAAGATAAGGTGGTTGGATGGCATCACCGACTCTCTGGACTTAAGTTTGAACAAACTCCAGGAGATAGTGAAGGACAAGGAACCCTGGCATGCTGGCCATGGGGTCACAAAGAGTCAGACACTGTTGAGTGACTGAACAACAAAATATAATAGTTTGCATCTGCTAACCCCAAATTCCCCGTCCTTAGTTGAAACTGCACCCTGACTTTACCAGGCCCCGCAGTTAATTCTACCCTCACCCCCCGCCCCGGCCCTAGGCTACTCAGGAAGGTGGTCTGAAACCAGCACTGTGCCACCTGGGGCAACCCGCACCACCTCCCTGTGACCTTCCCTCCTCGTGGGTGACTTGGGCTGGGGACAGTGCTGACCTTCGTGGTGGTGAGGATCACAGGGGTTCCCCCCTGCAGGGCTCTGGGCACTGGGCCAGCATCCTAACCGGGGCTCTGGGCTCCCTGGGGACCAGCCCACCCTCTGCTCAGGCCAGACCTCCTCCTCTGGGAGCTCCCCCTGCTGGGTCAAGGCTGCCTGCTGTGTGAAAGAAGCCCTGCTTTTTCCCATCTAGGGGTCCGCCTGCTCCCACTTCCCTAGGTGCCTTCTGTTTCCCCTTAAAGTTACCGGCTCACCATGCCCTGTGCTAAGGAGTCGCCCAGAGCAACGCTGCCACTCGGAGCTGGTAGGATGCGAGCCATGAGCTCCTTGGGGTGCTGTGCAGCCCCCTGAAATCCCCCTCCCAGGAGTCCAGGACAAGATTCTCCTCTGCCTCCTCCACCCACACAAACCTCCGAACACACTGAAATAGTCACTTTCTCCTCACCGTGGTACACAGTAAGAAGGAAGATGACCTGCAGAGAGCCGGGAGGGGCTGATGTGTGGTCCCAGAGTGTGTGTCCGGGAGACTGCCGTCACCGAGAACTCGGGAGGACATGATGCGGGGAGGCGAGGCCAGACCACAGGAGCAGGAGGCCTCCAGCGCACAGGAAGGCGAGGGGTGTCCACGTGCAGAGGTGACCCTCCTGAGTGAGGCATCATCCCAGCACATGGGAGAGGGACTCTGACTACAGCGGGAAAACAGGCTGCAAAGAGGGGGCGCTGGTGGTTACAGGCCTTCCCAGATGGCACAGTCGTAACCCAAGCAGGAGACGCAAGAGATGCCCATTCTGATCCCAGGGTCAGGAAGATCCCCTGGAGTAGGAAATTGCAACCTGCTCCAGTATTTTGCCTAAAAAAAAATCCCATGGACAGAGGAGCCTGGCGGGCTACAGTCCATGGGGTCGCAAACAGTCGGACACAACTGAGCGACAGCACACACTCTTTGTTACAAACCCTGGGGCTTGCGGGGGCAGAGCCACACAGTCACGGTGAAAAGAAGAGAAGGTGGAGGCCCTGGCTCTTTCAATGCAAACGATAACGGGACATCGGGGCTCTTCAATGTAAAAATAATGGGATGTTTAGTGGTTGGAGAGGAGGGAATGGAGGGAGAGGAGTCGATGAGACGCCCTGATGCTGAGTCAGGGGCAGCTGGGAGTGGGGAAGAGGGGTGCGGTGCATGGTTGCAAGTGTCTTTGGGGGCTGCGGTGGGCCCAGCAGGCAGCTGGACCCCTGAATGTGAAGCCCAGGAGACAAGCTAGGAACTAGGACAGACTTGGTCATCATCAGTGCTAATATGGATGGCTTCCAGAAGCATCCTGGAGAGAGCATGGTCCACACTGAATCCAGGTTCACAAACTGTAAAGAACCTGGGAAGGGAACAGGAGCTGATGGAGATAAAGCTGGGGCAACCAGATGGAGGGACCAGGAAGGGGAATAGAGCAGTGAGGAGAGCCTTAGGAGAAGGAGGCAGGGTCCTCTGTGGTTAAACTCTGCTAAGAGGTCAAGAAAAGAAAGAGGGACAAGGTCCTTGGAAATCAGCAACAAAGAGGTCACCTGGAAATTTGGAGAAATTTTCAATAGAGGCCAAAATGTTGGAGCCAGATTGTAAGCACATTTTTTTAAATTAGAATCTTTCTCCCTAGTAGGAACATAAATGAGGCATCAAGAATATAACTAGCAAAGACTCATCAGCTCTTCTGAAATTGCTCAGATCTGATCAGCCAAGAGAAGAGCCCCAGATGACTTGTCAATTTCTGAGTGGGGTGTGGAGATCACACCTGATTGTAACCCCAGGTTGAGCCAGGAGGTTTCCCAGTTTTCTCGCCCTGGGTTCTTCCTATTCTCAAAGGCACACAGGTTCTCTTACCAGGCTCTAAAATGCATTCTCAACTCCGTATCCTTAAATCTCACTTCAAAGTTCAGACAAAAATATACTCCACAAATAGAGAAGAGGCACATGTCTGCCATTGAGGGTTTTTGTTAAAACCCGCAAGCTGTTTAATCATCACCAGCTCTTTAACTTTGCCGATGGCATCTGGGCTGTTTTAGCAGAGGTGATGGGAGAAGGCGATGGCACCCCACTCCAGTACTCTTGCCTGGAAAACCCCATGGACGGAGGAGCCTGGTAGGCTTCAGTCCATGGGGTCGCGAAGAGTCGGACACGACTGAGCGACTTCACTTTCACTTTCCACTTTCATGCATTGGAGAAGGAAATGGCAATCCACTCCGGTGTTCTTGCCTGGAGAATCCCAGGGACGGGGGAGCCTGGTGGGCTGCCATCTATGGGGTCGCACAGAGTCGGACACGACTGAAGCGACTTAGCAGCAGCAGCAGCAGAGGTGATGAGTCTTTGTTTGCAAGTCACTAGGAAGACATTCTTGCCAGCCAAGTCTGTGACACGTGATAGGACAGGATGCTGTTAGGGAACATTTTATGAATCATTTAGCACAGATTTTTTAATCAGCTAATATCCTCCCTGGAATATTCTTTTTGTTTGTTTCTGTTTTGAAGATAATTGCTTGTGGCCACATTTTGCCCTGAGGCTGCATTAAACCAGTGTGTTCACTGAAAATGCACTTACTTTGCAGCATCAAATTTTTAACCTTTTACTTTGGTATAATTTAAACTGAATCTCCTATTCATTACCAAGATCAAAAATATTCAAGAGTAATCAACATGTATGGACAGTTTGTTGACTTACTTATTTGTTTCAAACTTTAAAGTTTATGTAGGGTTTTATAGTCCCAGGAAAATGAAATTCCCCAGTGTATCCATGGTTACCACATTAGTGCTCACAAAATTCTAGGAAGGAAAGTTACCCATTTGTAGACTGGCTTGGATCCAGAAGTTCTTGCTTGGGTTTTACTACTCTCAGCTCTTTGAAAGAAAGCCAAACACTATGAACAGAAGAACCTACTAGATGTTGAGTGTGCAACAATACTAAGGGAGTTCCCTGGTGGCCTAGTAGATAAGATTTCACTGCCATGCTACTGCTACTGCTAAGTCGCTTCAGTCGTGTCCGACTCTGTTCGACCCCATAGACGGCAGCCCACCAGGCTCCCCCATCCCTGGGATTCTCCAGGCAAGAACACTGGAGTGGGGTGCCATTTCCTTCTCCAATGCATGAAAGTGAAATGTGAAAGTGAAGTCGCTCAGTCGTGTCCGACTCTAGCGACCCCATGGACTGCAGCCTACCAGGCTCCTCCACCCATGGGATTTTCTAGGCAAGAGTACTGGAATGGGGTGCCATCACTTTCTCCAGCCATGGCCTGGGCTCAATCCTTGGTCGGGGAACTGAGATCCCACAAGCCACATGGTGTGGCCAAAAAAAAGAAAGAATCTCCCTTTGAAAAAAAAAATGAAATTTTAAGCATTAGAAGGAAATCCCTATTCCCAGTGGTGGAAACAATGTGACCCTAAAACTTCCCTGACCCCTAAGTCAGCCGAGTGAGGCATCTGCTTTCCCCTCAGGTGAGGACATCTGGTAGACTGTGTATAGTGGAGCTGATTTATGTCTCTATCAAGAACTGACAGCAAGAAAATGAAACTGACCAGTGCTTCCTCTTCACGCCTGGAGTTCCTTAGTCACTGGCTGGCAGCCCTGTCTGAGATGACAGGAGGGTGAAGGAGTCTCGGTGTGAAAAGTAAGAATGAAAGTGTCGGTCACTCGGTCGTGTCTGACTCTCTGTGACCCCGTGGACTGTGGCCCACCAAGCTTCTCTGTCCGTGGAATTCTCCAGGCAAGAATACTGGAGTTTCGGTGTATGATTCTACAACTAGTTTTAAAGAGTTTCAAAGTCTAGATACCATATACACGAAGGCAGAATGTATTATTGAATCATGATTATATGTTAACAGGAAAATAACATTAGTGAATCATCCAAACAAGTGGTCAACACACCTTCAGTGGAGACCCAAATTATCAACTTCCATGGGTCTGGTTATCTAGAAGTTGGATCTGTTCCATGATCAGCCCCCCAACAAATTGACCAGTCTCTAAAAGGCTAGAAAGAGAGAGAGATTTCATGACAGAGGCCCTGGGTCACTTCAAAGATGAGCCCCAGACAGATAGATGCTGCACTTCTCATGGGAGTAACAAGTCGGGATTGAATTTGCCAAACCGGGAAAGAAATGGATGTGGAATGCAGGTTACTAGAGGAGATCCGCACAGTGCACCAGTGTAAATCCACACCAAAAACATAAGATCTGGAACACGATGGGCCATTTCTGAGCCCAGAGAAGTTTGTCATCTGTCCCCAGAGATGGGGTTGCAGAGTGGGAAGAGTCTGGGCTACAAGCTGCTCTCCCGTGTGTCTGGGACCCTCCTACATGACCCCTGGCCTCCAGCGTGAAGCCTGGCACATCAGGGGCGCCCAGTGAGGAGTGAATGACCCAGTTCCACTCACCAGCATCCTTTGGCATCACTCAGGGAAGCAGCCACCCTGAGCTCATGGAGATTCCCCGGGGTCTAGGCACGTGGGACCCTTGAGTCCCGTTAGGGCCCCTGGCCACAGGCACTGTGGCCTCCACCGAGACCCCAGAGATGGAGAGATTGAGACCAGCTGGTCCTACAGGCCTCTTGGGCTCTACATTCCCTTTCAGTGGAGCCAGGGCCCCTGCACACACTAACAGGAGCTCGATGAGTGTTTGCTGTGAGGATGAAGAGGATGAACGGATCCATCGCCAGGCATATCCTCTCCTTTCCAAGGCAGCCCTTGAGAAGCTAACGGGACGTGTTGGCTGGCTCCTGGTGGGACTTCAGGTCTTCCCTGGGAGGAGTGGGGCACGAAGCACTGTGCTCTGACTGGAGGCCTGACACCCAGGCCCACGGTTCACACCACCTCGTGTAGGCCTGATCTGTGTGACTCAACTGATACCCAAAGTGCCTTCACTCCTTTGCAGGGAGGTGGGGCGCTGAGGTCATTCTGCCCCACCCCCACCCCAATTCCGCCTCCTGTCCGTAATGCTCAACCGGGCTGCAGGTTCGAATCGCCAGAGGAGGCTTATAAAGTCTCTGGATCAATTAAATGGCGTTTCTGGAGGTGGAAGCGGGCACCCGCCTTTTTTAAGCAGCTTGATGGGGACGCTGCTGTCTTTAAAGCCAATGAGACCGCCTCTCGGGTTCACCGTCTGAGCCCTCCGCCCGCGCGTGGTTTGGCGGCTGCCCGCCTGTCCGTCGGTCTGGTGGTAGCCACGGTTACCCCGCGTCTGTTTTCTAGTCTCATCTCTGCATATTCACATGCAGGGTTTTTAACCCCGACTTAAGAGGCCTGAGACAAGACTTTTGCAAGATTCCGTGACTCATGGCAGCACAACAAATGCACCTCCACTTCCTTATAAGTGCACATGTGTTGTGTGTATATATAGCTATACTCCACTCGGAGTTTAACTTGCTGCGGCGATTTCTTCGTGCTCAGAGAACTGCTTGAGCAGATTTCTTCCCTTTTCAAGCCAGGTGCCAGTTTAGGTTTGTGGTGAATCTCTTGCTCCCTCTCGTGGTCACGCCGGGGCATGTCCGCTGCAAGAGGAACTTCTGGACTCCTGGCCCGCTCAGGCACCCCCAGCAGTGAGGATGCTAGGTTCAGGGTCTTTTGCTGTTTGCTGCAGTCCATGGGGTCGCTAAGAGTTGGACACAACTGAACGACTTCACTTTCACTTTTCACTTTCATGCATTGGAGAAGGAAATGGCAACCCACTCCAGTGTTCTTGTCTGAAGAATCCCAGGGACGGGGGAGCCTGATGAGCTGCTGTCTATGGGGTCGCACAGAGTCGGACACTACTGAAGCGACTTAGCAGCAGCAGCAGTGTGAGCTCCCAGAGTGCAGTGAGACTGTAACCTACTGGCCCACCTTTTGGCCTCCTCCGAAGGCCCTTCCAGCAACGCCGGAAAGAACAAGCCATGCACATGGCAAAATTTTATCCAGTGCCTGCTATGTTCTAGGCATGAGAATGAAAAGAGGCAGTTCATGTAAAGCATCGTTTCTGTTGCTGTTATTTTGTGTTAAAATATTAACATCTTAATACCAAGACAAGAGTAGAACATTGTGATTAAGAGCTCAGCGCTGGAGGGACACTGGTTCAGATCCCACACTGACATCCTGTTTAACTTCAGGCAAGTCACTTAACTTCTTCAGGCCTCAGTTTGCTTATCTGCAAAATGGAGCTGACTAGAGTCCCCATCTCCTAGGTTATACTATAGAGTACTGCCTGGCAGTACTGTCATCTTAATCATTTAATGCATTATAAAGGTTCTAATTTCACTCTAGAATGATTGCTCAAACCCTCCTTCCTATCAGGCAATTCATAGATCATATTAAACTTCTATTGTTGTTGTTGTTTAGTCGCTCAGTTGTGTCTGCCTCTTTGCACTTTGCAACCCCATGGACTGCAGCATGCCAGGCTTCCCTGTCCTTCACCATCTCCTGGAATTTGGTCAAACTCACATCCATTGAATCGGTGATGCCATCCAACCGTCTCATCCTCTGTCATCCTCTTCTCCTCCTGCCTTCAATCTTTCCTAGCATCATGGTCTTTTCCAATGAGTTGGCTGTTTGCATCAGGTGGACAAAGCACTGGAGCTTCAGCTTCAGCAATCAGTCCTTCCAATGAACATTTAGGTTCATTTCCTTTAGGATGGACTGGTTTGATCTCCTTGTTGTCTAAGGGACTCTCAAGAGTCTTCTCTAGCACCACAATTTGAAAGCATCAATTCTTCAGTGCTCAGCCTTCTTTATGGTCCAACTCTCACATCCATACATGACTACTGGAAAAGCCATGATTAGGGATAGGGGAACCCACGCTGGATATGGCCTAATTTCTGTAGGGGCCCTCTGAGAGAGTGAAGGGGGCCAGATCAAGGGCAGAGTGAATTGGCCCCCCAAGAAGACACAGCTGGCGATGAGATGACAAGACTAACGTGGCCTCTAGCTTACTTGTGAGAGTGTCAGCGGACACACAGAGGATGCAGGAGAATGTCCAGTGATTGGACCGCCAGACGTTCTCCTGAACCTGTACAAGTGTGCCTGCCCGGCCCGGCCCAGTGGCTCCAGCTTAGCAGGGCAGTAAATGCTCGGGCCTGGGTATCTGCAAACTCTACGTGGTACTGCTTCTGTTACCTGGGATGGCTTCCCCAACCTACTGAGCCTTCACTTGACCCAAATATTAAATGTGGAAAATTCTTAGGGTTTCATGCAACATCGTGGAGGTAAACGGCCTCCTGCTTAGTGCAGGGCCAACCATCCTGCAAGGTCACAGCGGTGGGAGAGTCACCCATGTGAAGATGGGGAGGGTGAGACCTTCACATCCCACCATCCAGCTCCATGTCCAGGAGATGGGAACCCTGGGACCTCAGGTCCAGCTCATGACATGGTAGAGACAGAAGCCATCTGAGTCGTCCTGGGGTCGCCAGGGAGGCGAGGGGGCTTAGCTCAGTCTCCCAGGTTTTCCACTCTCTTCCTTCTGATTTCACCCGTGAAAATCAAGTCCAGTCCCTGGAACAAGAGAGAGGGGATTGGGTGGAGGGAAGGAAGCCGAGGTGTCTGGATGGTATAAACGTCTCAAATCACCCACCTTCACGACCAGGGTCTTTGATCAGGAAGAGCCATCACACAATGGCATGACTTCCAGGGAGCACGTCTCCGTGGACCAAGCCTGGCACTCAGGATCTTTACAAGCGTCTGCAGCGACCTCCTAGGGACAGAAAGCTAAGGTTTTCCTCTATTCAGACTTTAACCATGTGTTCGTCCCTGTTCTTCTGATGGCCCTATGATATATAAATTTCATTCAGCCACCAGGCTGTCCCCATCCTTACCCTGGAAGGTTTCATTTTGCTATCAGCTCTCTCTCTCTACATTCGGTACTTACTGGGTAATGATTGTGTCATTTGTTCCTTACTTTCAGTGTTTTTTTTTTTTTTTCCCTTTCTCTTTCCACATAATGATATCTTATTACTTGTGATTTAATTCTTCTCTGAAATCCTAATTAAATTAGTAATTTAAGGGAAAAGAATATTATATTTTCATGATTTTCAGGAGCAGTTCTATTTAAAGAATTCTTTGCTGAATCAGAGCCCTAATTATTAATGAATAAACATTTATTTTACTTTAGCAAGTTTTTTTGTATTCATGAAACAGAGTCAATGGCTTCAGCTCTGCCTGAAATGTGCCTTGAAGAACTCAGGTCTGTTTTGTTCAGAAGATCTCAGGAGTGTTCCCTGTCACAGAACAACATAAACAGCTTTGTACAACTAGAGAAAAGCTGGTCCCCAGCCGTCTCTGATCCTTGCCAGGGATCGTTTGAGATGCTGGGAGGGAAAACAGCCTCTGCCATCAATGAATCTCCTTGAGAATCCAGAAGGGCTGGCATGGGCCTGCAGGCAGACGAATGGGGGCAAGGGATGAGCGTCTGGAGAGAGGAGGTGGGTGCTCTCCCCCCACTCCGTCACCCCCTCCCCTCACCAGGGAGCTGCCATCAGAGCCTCCAGACAAACAAACCATTCCTCCCTGCATTCAGGGACCTCATACGGCCTGGTGGAGGCAGATATATAAGCAAATAATTACAGAAGCAGTTCTATTTCAAGAATGTATTAGTAAAGGTTAATAGACCAGTGACTACTTTGAAAGAAAGGCAGAAGTTTCTATTAAAACTGGCGTTAGAACTGAGTCTTGACGATCTTGTAGGATTTCAGGAAGAGGAAAGAGCATACACAGACAGTGGTGGTATGCAGTTGAGTGGTGTGTTTGTGGTCCCACAAGTTCCAAGGAGGAACGGGATAAGAATGAGGAGGAGAGGTGCGCAGAGGCCAGGACATCAACAGCCTTATAGGATGTGAGAAGGAGTGTGATGTTTACCCAGGAGGCCAAGGAAAACCAATGTGGTTGAGGAAGAGGGTAAGAATATTAAGAACAAGTGATTCAGGAATGATTTGGAAATGCCCTGGCTATCCAGTGATTAGGACTCCCTGCCTCCACTGCAGTAGGTATGGGTTTGATCTCTGGTCAGAGAACTAAGATCCTGAAAGTCAAGTGGTGCAGGCCAAAAAAGGGGGGGGAAAGAAAGAAAAAGAAATGATTCAGCAATGATTAGATACAATCATTCTGAAGTCAATAGTAAATTATAGGATCAAGTTTGGGGCTTAATAACCAACAAGACGACTTGGATTCATTGCAATCAGCTGTCATTTAGGATAGGCAATTTTCCATTTAAACCTGCATTTCTTCCCAATCATCCCACTTTCCACCAAGGAGCAATACCTTTTGGTTCAGAGAGCCTAGTTGACTGATTCCCAGCTGGGGACCCATGAGTGTGATAACAGGAGTCTATGAGCCAATTAATAGTTGAATAAACACCAACCAGTTTTACATATAGCTGCAGTAAGGCTGCACAGATGCAATAAAATGCTATGCTTCTCTGCTTTCTCCAGGAATTATATCAAGTTGTTGTAGCAACTGGTTATCTTAGGCAGCTTAGCTATTCATGGCATCATGAAATGTCTTGATAAAATACTGTTTTAAAACATGAGTCCATATTGGGGGTCAGGCATTGTAATTAACAAGACTTCTGATTCTGAAAAGTCTAAACATCCAGCTTAGGTGACGAGTGTGTTATGTTTGAAACATAAAGAACTTAGGTAGCTAATTGAGCAGTATTCTGCAGGAATAATTTATGAAGCAAATTTTTCATAAATTTCTATACAAATGTACATTTCCCTAGAGCGAATGGAGCTTCGTAGCATATCTGCATCTCCAAAATGCACATACCTATATAAAAGACCATTTTGACAACGTTTATATTTTATGGGATGGTTAACACCACCTTTGGAGAAGGAAAGGGCAACCCACTCCAGTGTTCTTGCCTGGAGAATCCCAGGGACGGGGGAGCGTGGTGGGCTGCCGTCTCTGGGGTCGCACAGAGTCGGACACGACTGAAGCGACTTAGCAGCAGCAACACCACCTTATATCTTGGACTACTGTCGGGGGCAGAGGGTGTCACATGAGAAGAGTAGAATTGCATTTTGACTTTAATTTTACTTCAGAGTTTCAGTGGACTTTAAACAGTTCCAAGAATTAGTATTAATATTTAGTCTCTTATGTAGTGGGTTTCCCTGGTGGCTCAGTGGTAAAGAATCTGCCTGCCAGTGTAGGAGACTCGGGTTCAATCTCTGGGTTGGGAAGATCCCCTGGAGGAGGAGATGGCAACCCACTCCAGTATTCTTGCCTGGAGAATCCCATGGACAGAGGAGCTTGGAGGGCTGCAGTCCATGGGGTCACAAAGAGTTGGACATGACTTAGCAACTAAACAACAACTCTTTTGTAGTGTGTTTTTCTACTCTCAGGGTGTGCCTCAGAGGAGATAGTTCACATAACCTCAGGCTTTCCTGTTGCCTTTCTGCAGATGCAGGAACCTAAAATAACTTCATGCTTGACTTTCTTCCCCCAGCATTTCCTCTGTATACTAGTGAGCTGTTTGGGTAACTTCTTTTAGTGAAGTTACAAAGATTAATATGTAATACATTGCTCTTACAGAATTATGAAGTTTCATGTTGCAAAACGGAAGTTTAAGGAAACACTCCGCCCATACGATGTAAAAGATGTCATCGAACAATACTCTGCTGGTCACCTGGACATGCTGTGCAGGATTAAAAGCCTGCAGACACGGTGAGCAACTCGAAGGTTACCTGTTCTAAGGGGACAGGCACAGAAACTGTCTGGGAGTCACCTCTCCAAAGTAGGAAAATTCTTGAATTCCATGTTTCTGACTCATTTTTAGTGGACAACCGGACTTCTGTGTTAAAATGTAGATTCTATTTCAATATAAATCAGGCACTGAAAACCTTTAAGTATGGACAGTGTCTAGTGTCTCGTCTATGGAAATGGGGGTGTTGGCGGTGGCTGCAGAGGACTGCTGTGGGACTGCATGAGTTAAAGCAGGGGCCTGAGTGCTTGTGCAACGTTCAAGGTGGCTGCTGATGTCATTTTGTTATTGCCTGAATCCTATATCGGAGAAGGCAATGGCACCCCACTCCAGTACTCTTGCCTGGAAAATCCCATGGATGGAGGAGCCTGGTAGGCTGCAGTCCATGGGGTTGCTAAGAGTTGGACACGACTGAACGACTTCACTTTCACTTTTCATTTTCATGCATTGGAGAAGGAAATGGCAACCCACTCCAGTGTTCTTGCCTGGAGAATCCCAGGGATGGGGGAGCCTGGTGGGCTGCCATCTATGGGGTCGCACAGAGTCGGACACAACTGAAGCGACTTAGCAGCAGCAGCAGCAGAATCCTATATATCCTTTAGAAATAAGCTAATCTTTCTCCTTCTTAAGCCTGACAAAGACAGACCTACAAAGACAGACCTCTCCCTCCTCTGACCCCGTGTGGCATGTAGAGTCCCCTGCAGGTCACCATCATGTCCCTCGTGGTGGGATCCTGCACTGAGAGTCCAGGAAGAGAAACTGAGGTTGTGTATTGGCTCCTGTATTGCTTCCCAGGGGCATGTCTGTTCCCCTGGCCCTGAACCAAGCCTGGGCCTGTCCCTTCATCCCTGTTCTGCAACAGGCTGGATACACACCATCTTTCCAGTGAGGGCTGAAAGAAATGAGTATGTTACTCTAACGTGTGCTTGATTGTGTTATCTTGAAGCCAAAATATTTAGTCAGTTCAGTTTGTCTTGCTTCACAGTTCAGTTCACTTCAGTTCAGTCACTCAGTCCTGTACTCTTTTCGACCCCATGAATCCCAGCACTCCAGGCCTCCCTGTCCATTACCAACTCCTAGAGTTCACTCAGACTCACGTCCATTGAGTCAGTGATGCCCTCCAGCCATCTCATCCTCTGTCGTCCCTTTCTCCTCCTGTCCCCAATCCCTCCCAGCATCACAGTCTTTTCCAATGAGTCAACTCTTCGCATGAGGTGGCCAAAGTACTGGAGTTTCAGCTTTAGCATCATTCCTTCCAAAGAACACCCAGGACTGATCTCCTTTAGAATGGACTGGTTGGATCTCTTTGCAGTCCAAGGGACTCTCAGGAGTCTTCTCCAACACCACAGATCAAAAGCATCAATTCTTCGGCACTCAGCTTTCTTCACAGTCCAACTCTCACATCCATACATAACTACTGGAAAAACCCTAGCCTTGACTAGACAGACCTTTGTTGGCAAAGTAATGTCTCTGCTTTTCAATATGCTATCTAGGTTGGTCATAACTTTCCTTCCAAGGAGTAAGCGTCTTTCAATTTCATGGCTGCAGTCACCATCTGCAGTGATATTGGAGCCCCCCAAAATAAAATCTGACACTGTTTCCACTGTTTCCCCATCTGTTATTTCCTATGAAGTCATGGGACCAGATGCCATGATCTTCGTTTTCTGAATGTTGAGCTTTAAGACAACTTTTCACTCTCCTCTTTCACTTTCATCAAGAGGCTTTTTAATTCCTATTCACTTTCTGCCATAAGGGTGGTGTCATCTACATATCTGAGGTTATTGATATTTCTCCCGGCAATCTTGATTCCAGTTTGTGCTTCTTCCAGCCCAGCATTTCTCATGATGTACTCTGCATAGAAGTTAAATAAGCAGGGTGACAATATACAGCCTTGACATACTCCTTTTCCTATTTGGAACCAGTCTGTTGTTCCATGTCCAGTTCTAACTGTTGCTTCCTGACCTGCATATAGGTTTCTCAAGAGGCAGGTCAGGTGGTCTGGTATTCCCATCTCTTTCAGAATTTTCCACAGTTGATTGTGATCCACACAGTCAAAGGCTTTGGCATAGTCAATAAAGCAGAAATAGATGTTTTTCTGGAACTCTCTTGCTTTTTCCATGATCCAGCGGATGTTGGCAATTTGATCTCTGGTTCCTCTGCCTTTTCTAAAACCAGCTTGAACATCAGGAAGTTCACGGTTCACATATTGCTGAAGCCTGGCTTGGAGAATTTGGAGCATTACTTTACTAGAATGTGAGATGAGTGCAATTGTGTGGTAGTTTGAGCATTCTTTGGCATTGCCTTTCTTTGGGATTGGAATGAAAACTGACCTTTTCCAGTCCTGTGGCCACTGTTGAGTTTTCCAAATTTGCTGGCATATTGAGTGCAGCACTTTCACAGCATCATCTTTCAGGATTTGAAATAGGTCAACTTGAATTCCATCACCTCCACTAGCTTTGTTCATAGTGATGCTTTCTAAGGCCCCCTTGACTTCACATTCCAGGATGTCTGGCTCTAGGTCAGTGATCACACCATTGTGATTATCTGGGTCGTGAAGCTCTTTTTTGTACAGTTCTTCTGTGTATTCTTGCCACCTCTTCTTAATATCTTCTGCCTCTGTTAGGTCCGTACTATTTGTGTCCTTTATCGAGCCCATCTTTGCATGAAACGTTCCCTTGGTATCTCTAATTTTCTTGAAGAGATCTCTAGTCTTTCCCATTCTGTTGTTTTTCTCTATTTCTTTGCATTGATCACTGAAGAAGGCTTTCTTATCTCTTCTTGCTATTCTTTGGAACTCTGCATTCAGATGCGTATATCTTTCCTTTTCTCCTTTGCTTTTTGCTTCTCTTCTTTTCACAGCTATGTGTAAGGCCTCCCCAGACAGCCATTTTGCTTTTTTTTGCATTTCTTTCCATGGGGATGGTCTTGATCCCTGTCTCCTGTACAATGTCACGAACCTCAGTCCATAGTTCATCAGGCACTCTATCTATCAGATCTAGTCCCTTAAATCTATTTCTCACTTCCACTATATAATCATAAGGGATTTGATTTAGGTCATACATGAATGGTCTAGTGCTTTTTCCTACTTTCTTCAATTTCAGTCCTTTTTCCTACTTTCTTCAATTTCAGTCTGAATTTGGCAGTAAGGAGTACATGATCTGAGCCACAGTCAGCTCCCGGTCTTGTTTTTGCTGACTGTATAGGGCTTCTCCATCTTTGGCTGTGAAGAATATAATCAATCTGATTTCGGTGTTGACCATCTGGTGATGTCCATGTGGAGAGTCTTCTCTTGTGTTGTTGGAAGAGGGTGTTTGCTATGACCAGTGCGTTCTCTTGGCAACACTCTATTAGCTTTTGCCCTGCTTCATTCCATATTCCAAGGCCAAATTTGCCTGTTACTCCAGGTGTTTCTTGACTTCCTACTTTTGCATTCCAGTCCACTATAATGAAAAGGACATCTTTTTTGGGTGTTAGTTCTAAAAGGTCTTGTAGGTCTTCATAGAACCGTTCAACTTCAGCTTCTTCAGCGTTACTGGTTGGGGCATAGACTTGGATTACTGTGATCTTGAATGGTTTGCCTTGGGAACGAACAGAGATCATTCTGTCGTTTTTGAGATTGCATCCAAGTACTGAATTTTGGACTCTTTTGTTGACCATGATGGCTACTTCATTTCTTCTAAGGGATTCCTGCCTGCAGTAGTAGATATAATGGTCATCTGAGTTAAATTCACCCATTCCAGTCCATTTTAGTTCACTGATTCCTAGAATGTCGACATTCACTCTTGCCATCTCCTTTTTGACCACTTCCAATTTGCTTTATTCATGGACCTAACATTTAAGGTTCCTATGCAATATTGTTCTTTACAGCATCGGACCTTGCTTCTATCACCAGTCACATCCACAACCGGGTATTGTTTTTGCTTTGGCTCCATCCCTTCATTCTTTCTGGAGTTATTTCTCCACTGATTTCCAGTAGCATATTAGGCACCTACCAACCTGGGGAGTTCCTCTTTCAGTGTCCAATCATTTTGCCTTTTCATACTGTTCATGGGGTTCTCAAGGCAAGAATACTGAAGTGGTTTGCCATTCCCTTCTCCAGTGGACCACATTCTGTCAGACCTCTCCACCATGACCCGCCCGTCTTGGGTGGCCCCACAGGGCATGGCTTAGTCTCACTGAATTAGACCAGGCTGTGGTCCGTGTGATTAGACTGACTAGTTTTCTGTGATTATGACACACACTGAAGTGTGTCTGCCCTCTGATGCCTCTCTTGCAAGACTTACCGTATTACTTAGGTTTCTCTTACCTTGGATGTGGGGTATCTCTTCACGGCTGCTCCAGCAAAGCACAGCCACTACTCCTTACCTTGGATGAGGGGTATCTCCTCACCACCGCCCCTCCTGACCTTGCTTCACAACCAGGCCCAAATTACCAGCCTGATAACTGAACAGTTCTTAAAACACAGGGACCGAGTCTTCAACACGTGTTCATGCACACGGCACACTTAGCAGTGTGAGGCATATACTAGGCCCTCAGTAAAACACCTGCTATCTTCTAAAACCTTAGGTATGGAAATCACAAGTTTTTCACTTACCCATTCATGCATCGGGCACCCTGGACACCCAGAGATGAACAGATAAGCCAGTCCTTGTGGAGCTTGCAGTGGAGTAGATTAGACGTCATGGTTGCCTGTACTTTTGTGCACACAAAGTAAGCTGGAAAGTGCAGTCAGTATTCCTGATAATTCAGCTCTAAAACACACAAAAAGAAAGAAATTAGTTCCAACATAGACTGATTAAGTCTCCTTGCTGCTGCTAAGTCACTTCAGTCGTGTCCGACTCTGTGCGACCCCATAGATGGCAGCCCACCAGGTTTCCCCATCCCTGGGATTCTCCAGGCAAGAACATTGGAGTGGGTTACCATTTCCTTCTCCAATGCATGAAAGTGAAAAGTGAAAGTGAAAAGTGAAAGTGAAGTCGCTCAGTCGTGTCTGACTCTTCGAGACCCCATGGACTGCAGCCCACCAGGCTCCTCTCCACGGGATTTTCCAGGTAAGAGTACTGGAGTGGGGTGCCATTGCCTTCTCCGTAAGTCTCCTTGGAAATTGTTTTAACTGGCCTGTGATCCTCTTACAACCTGTCACCAAGTGGCCAAGGTCTTCCAAGTCTTTTTTGGGACTCCCAGTGGGTTTTTGTTTGTTTGCTTGCTTGCTTTGTTTTTTTTTTTAATTTTTTTAACTTTTTATTTTATGTTGGAGTATAAACAGTTAACAACATTGTGATAGTTTCAAGTGGACAGCAGAGGAACTCAGCCATACATATACATGTATCCATTCTCCCCCAAACTGCCCTTCTATCCAGGCTGTTTTTATTTTTTTCTCCTTACCTTTTAAAGTTTTGTTTTAACTTCTGTTTTTTTTATTACAAATGTGATTTGTTTTATTTTTCTTCATAGGGATAGGGTCACTAGTTAAAATACACTGTAAAATCTGCACTTTAAATTTCATTTCATATTGCAGTTGTAGAAATAGTTTATATAAATAGTAACCATTAATCATTTAAAACAAAGGTTCAATGTAAATTAGGATCCTATTATTTCTATGATTGTTTATGGTTTTCTGGTATTTCTGGTAAAGTTTTATTTTTCTGAGGGTGAAGGAATTAATGTTTTTGAATGTGAAATATCTTTAAACTTAAAATTGATACCTTCCATAAATCAGCTGACCAGGAGAGAGTGCCAAAGCATTACAAACAACAGTTTTTCCACTTAACGTATGTTTGCACAATGTTTTTTATTGTTTGTTTGTTTTTATTGAAATATATTTGATTTACCGTGTTGTATTAGTTTCAGGTGTGCAGCAAAGTGATTCACTTATACATGCATATATATCTACTTTTTTCAGATTCTTTTCCTTTATGTGTGTGTGCTAAGTCGTTTCAGTCATATCCAACTTTTTATGACCTTATGGACCATAGCCCACCACGCTCCTCTGTCTATGGGATTCTTCAGGCAAGAAGAAGTGGAGTGGGTTGTCATGCTCTCCTCCACGGGATCTTCCTGACCCAGGGGATCAAACCCACATCTCTTACATCTCCTGCGTTGATAGACAGGTTTTTACCACTGGTGCCACCTTGGAAGCCTCTTTTGTCTTATAGGTTGTTACAAAATATTGAGGATAGTTGCCTCCCAATGTTTTTATAAAGTTCAACCACTACAGAATTTGCAGAGCTAATCTGGAGTTTCTCACTTATGTGGTGTATATATACCCTTCAACTAGAATCCCCAAGATGGAGACGATAGCTTTCTCATCTCCACATATCAGATATATAATAAATGTTCACTTAAATGACTTGTGCTACTCAGTTCAGTTCAGTCGCTCAGTCGAGTCAGACTTTGCAACCCCATGAACTGCAGCATGCCAGGCCTCCCTGTCCATCACCAATTCCTGGAGTCCACCCAAACCCGTGTCCATCGAGTCGGTGATACCATCCAAGCACCTCATCCTCTGTCGTCCCCTTCTCCTCCTGCCCTCAGTCTTTCCCAGCATCAGGGTCTTTTCCAATGAGTCAGTTCTTTGCATCAGACGAATGAGTATTGGAGCTTCAGCTTTAGCGTTAGTCCTTCCGATGAATATTCAGGACTGATTTCCTTTAGGATGGACTGGTTTGATCTCCTTGCAGTCCAAGGGACTCTCAAGAGTCTTCTCCAACACCACAGTTCAAAAGCATCAATTCTTCAACACTCAGCTTTCTTTATAGTTCAACTTTCACATCCATACATGACTACTAGAAAAACCATAGCTTTGAATAGACAGACCTTTGTTGGCAAAGTAATATCTCTGCTTTTTAATAAGCTGTCTAGGTTGGTCATAGCTTTTCGTCCAAGAAGCAAGCATCTTTTAATTTCATGGCTGCAGTCACCATCTGCAGTGATTATGGAGCCCCCAGAAATAAAGTCTCTCACTGTTTCCATTGTTTCCCCATCTATTTGCCATGAAGTGTTGGAACTGTATGCCATGATCCTAGTTTTTTGAATGTTGAGTTTTAAGCCAACTTTTTCGCTCTCCTCTTTCACTTTCATCAAGAGGCTCTTTAGTTCTTTGCTTTCTGCCATAAGAGTGGTTTCATCTGCATATCTGAGGTTATTGATATTTCTCCCAGCAATTCCAGCTTGTGCTTCATCCAGCCCAGCATTTCACATGATGTACTCTGCATATAAGTTAAATAAGCAGGGTGACAATACACAGCCTTGACATACTCCTTCCCCAATTTGAAACCAGTCAGTTGTTTTATGTCCGATTCTAACTGTTGCTTCTTGACCTGCATACAGATTTCTCAGGAGGCAGGTAAGGTGGTCTGGTATTCCCATCTCTTTCAGAATTTTCCACAGTTTATTGTGATCCACACAGTAAAAGGCTTTGACATAGTCAACAAAGCTAAATGTTCTGTTCTACTAACATGAAATAATTATGATTTTGTCATATTTTAAGTGACTGAATTCAGGAAATGCCTGATCAGAGGTGGAAACAGACAAATTACTTTGTAGTTTAGGACAGGTTTGCCTCCAGAAGCTCAGTCATAATAGATTTCATCATGGACTAAAATAATGAGAAAATTAACCTTGTGTAATTTCCATGTGAAGAAAATAAGTATCTCAACTGGAAGAAGTTCATTTTATTTCTTCTTATATAGATTAGAGATAATTGTATTTTTCTTTCCAAAACACTTCCTCTGGCTTGGGGCCGCCTCCACCTTTCGCACTCATAACCGGATCTTTCTTTCTGATAGTGTGGATCAAATTCTTGGAAAAGGACAAATCACATCAGACAAGAAGAGCAGAGAGAAAATAACCGCAGAACACGAGGCCACGGATGACCTCAGTATGCTCGGCCGGGTGGTCAAAGTTGAAAAACAGGTACAACTCAACTAAACTGCCTAAGGTCTTAGGCAGATTTTTTTTCCAGTTTATTGCAATAGAATTGACGTATATCCCTGTATAACTTTGAAGCGTGTAACGTAACGGTCTGATCTACATGAACTGTGAATGATGACCACAATAAGCTTAGTCAGCATGCATCATCTCACAGAGACACAACATAAAGAAAAGCAAAGAAAAACAATTGTTCTCCTTGTGATGAGAACTCTTAGAATCTGCTCTCTTAACACCTTTCCTGTGCACCACACGGCAGTATTAGCTATAGTTATCACTTTGTGCATCACACCCCAGCACCTGTTTTTCCATAACTAGAACCTTGAGCCTCCTGACCACCGTCCTCTGATTTCCCTCCCTCCACCCCCTGCCTCTTGCAACCACAAGCCTGATCTTTTTTCCTATGTGTTTGGGGATTTTTTTTTTTTTTTTTTTTGTATTTTGTTTTAGGTATATTAACTGGGATCATCCAGTATTCACCTTTCTCTGTGTGATTTATTTGACATAGCATAATGCCCTCAAGGTGCATCCATGTTGCTGCTAATGGCAGGATTTCCTCAGGTTTTGTTTTTTTTTTAATGGCTGAATAATATTCTATTGTATATACATGTACACCACAACTTATTTATCCATTGATCTGCCCTAGACACTCGTTTCCATGTTTTGGCTGTTGTAAGTGATGCCTCTGTGAACACAGGGTGCAGATATCTTTTTGAGTTAATTTCTTGTTTCCTCTGGGTATGTGCCCAAGAATGGAATTGCTGGATCATGTGGTGGCTCTATTCTTAATTTTTTAAAGGGATCTCCATATTGTTCTCCATAGTGGTTGCACCAATTTACCTTCCCACCAACAGTGAGGCAGGGCCCCCTTCTCTCCACATCCTCTCCAGCATTGTTATCTCTTGTATTTTTGATGATAGCCATTCTAATAGGAGTGAAGTAGCCAGAATATTTTTTAATCAAAATCGATTATAAGCAATTGGATGTATTTTAGTGATTGATTTTAAAAGGAATAAAATCAAGAAATAGCAAATAAATTTTCTTCATGCATAGACCATGTTCTCCAAAAGACATGAATTTCTGCATAAGGAATAGAAAATTTCCTCTCATCAATTAATACTTGAACTTCAAACAACTATGGATTTCAACAGTAGAATAATAAAATCTATTTTTAGATTTATTATTTTATTAATTTATTTATTAATTTATTTTTATAAATTTATAAATAAATTATAAATTAATTTATAAATTAATTTATAATTTATTTATTTATTAAATAATTTATTGATTAAATTTAAAATTTTAATTTGATTTGATTTATTATTTTATTAATGCATTAATTAATTTATAATTTATTTATTGATTTATTTTTATAAATTATAAATTTATAAATAAATTATAAATTAATTTATAATTAATTAATTAATTAAATTTAAAAATCTAAATTTGTGTTTTGGTTATTTTCATTGTCTCTCTCTTGGGTCATTCTTAAAAACAAACAAACCACACATTATAACTGTGGTGACGCACTGAATATTTGTTGACCCTGAAAGTGAGTATCTTCTCATACAAAGACAATATTTAGAAGTCAAAATGCTCCCCTGATTTAATTATAAATATGCCAAGCATTTAATACCTATATTTTAAAATCTAGAATTGCCTAGATTGATCAGGGTTTGGAGGGGGGATTGTATTGTGTTTTTGTTTTTGTTTTTGCGGGGTGGAGGTGGGTGGATCTTAGCTCCCAGACCAGAGATCCAACCTGTGCCCCCTGCAGTGGAAGCGCAGAGTCCTAACCACTGGACCGCTAGGGGAGCCCCCGTATCTAGGTCTTAGTTTCTTACAGAATTAGCTTCCTGTTGCACAGTAGAGTACGGGAATGTCCTCATGAAGAGGCCGAGGAAGGGTAACCTGATGGGCAGGGGAATCTGGAAATTGCCTTTCTAAAGGGGCTTATACGGTCTTTGAAAACATCACGTTTAAAGAATGGGGAGGAGAAGGGTGCCGGTGGAGACGAGGCAAAGGCCAGAGCATCCGCCCCCAAGACCTCCCTTCCCACCGCCGCGGCTGGACCGTGCGTCCCAAGCGGGTCCTGAGTCAAGGCCGCGAAATGCCGAGCACTCGGGACCTGCCGAGTGGTTGCAGCCTAACTTCATTCCTTAAACTCTTGTGAACAGATGCACGTTTTCCGCTCTTTCAGGTCCAGTCCATCGAGGCCAAGCTTGACTGCCTGCTGGATATCTACCAGCAGGTACTGCGAAAAGGCTCCGCTCCGGCCCTCGCGCTGGCCCCCTTCCCGAGCCCGCCCTTCGAATGTGAACAGACGTCGGACTACCAGAGCCCGGGCGACGGCCGGGACCTATCGGGCCCGGCGCCGGGCGGCGGCCTCCCGCGCTCGGCCAGCGCGGGCCTGGCGCGGGGCCTGCAGCTCATCCTGGCGCCGAGCGAACTGGGCGCCCAGGCGCTCTACGCGTTCAGCCCCGCGCCGACGCCGGCGCCCGGGAGCCCGGGAGACGGCCCGGCGGCCCCGCGCGGCCTGGCGCCCCCGGCGGCGGCGAGTGCCGCCCGGCCGGCGGCCCCCGCCACCCTACAGATCCCTGCAGCGCTGCCGGTGCTCGGGCAGCTGCCCCACGGCCCCGCCGGCGCCCCGGAAGCTCTCCCCGAGCTCAGCGCCCGCCTGGCGCCCGCCAAGGACCGCCTCCCGGCCAGGGAGCGCGCCCTGCGCCAGAGCCTGGACCTGGGCGGGGCGGCCCTGCTGTCGGTCCGGCCCGCGGTGCCCCAGGACCCGGGCCGCTCGGTGTCGGCGCAGAACCTGGCCCGGTCCACCGAGGACCTGGACGTGCAGCTGTCGGGGAGCGAGTCCAGCGGCTCCAGGGGCAGCCAAGAGTTTTACCCCAAGTGGCGGGAATCCAAGCTGTTTATCAGTGATGAAGAGGCGGCGGGTCCAGAGGACACCGGGACGGACGCCTTGGACGCGGTGCCGCCGGCCCGGGAGCCCGCCCCGGCGCCGGACTCTCTCAGGACTGGACGGTCGCGATCATCTCAGAGCTCGTGTCCGGCGGCGGGGGGCGCTGACGCCCTGGGCCGGCCACACGTGAGGCTGAAATGAGGCCTCCGATTGCCCCCCACCCCGGGGCCCGGCCGCCCCTTAGCCATACACATCGCTGCATGAACTCTCTGGAAAGCCCTTCTCAAAGGTTGAACCCACAAAAATCAGGAAGAACATGAAAGGCAGTTCCTAAGCCCGTTATCTTTCAATTGCATGAAAATGCATGTTTAGGGGATGCTGAACTTCAGGGTACGACATTGCCCCTCACTCAGTAAGGTACCTTGAGTTAAGAATCCCGAGACACCGACCCTGCTCATGCTGCGGGGGTGGGTGTGAAACGTCAAGGTCAGGTCCATTAGAAGATTGAACTCTGTGTTTTGAAATGATGGCTGTTGACGCCTTCAAATGTCAGGCATTTCTGCTGGTGATAAAACGCAGAATTCATTTTCAAAATTTGGCCATAATGTACACGTGACACAGTGACCGTCATCAACAGCTGCTAACAAGTTACCCATAACACAGAATCGGGGTATCAGACATGGCTGCCTGTTCAAGATGTAGATGCCAACCTGTCCTACCCAGCCATTTTATCATTAATGTAATTTGAATGTCAATTTGTGTGCTTTTGGTGACTTAACGCTGTGGCCAGCAATTTTGCACATCATTTTCATGTTTGTTTGTTTTGTTTTTTTATGACGAGAATGTTCTTCAGTTAGAAAACGTGCAAATAATGAAATTCAGGGCCAGTGGGGCAAATAGGCTGACTCTTTGACACCTTCGACTTCATGGAAACAAATTCCCTGACGGCTCTATCAGCTGCTACGCAAGCAACTGAGTCCCAAAGAGTGGATGGCACACGGGGGTGGGCTCACCCCTGTGCAGTGGCCCTGCCCAGGCCTGCAAGCTGCCTACAGATGGCCTGTGAGGGGCTCTTCCCACGAGGCTGAAAGCCAGGCAGGCTCTCGGGGAGGAGACATGAGACAGAGATGGAAATGGCTCAGAAAGAATCCTAACACCGGGAAATCAGTGATGCTCAAGAAAACGACCTTCCCCTCCAGGGTGATGAGAGGGAGGGAAACAAACCAAAAGAAAAGAACTTGATTTTTTTAAAAAACAAATACTGTTAGGGAACTCAACTACCTAAACACCCCTTATTCTTATATATGAGCAGAGAGTTTTGCAAGGTATTTATTTTTTAATATGCCCTGAATGTGTTTTGCTATTATGTCATACATTTTGCATATGAAAGGCTAAAACTAAACCTCCTTTACTTTTTATACTGTCGTGGACATTTTCTATTCTCCCCAAGAATGTTGCCCGCCCCTACTCTGAAAAATGATTGACTCAGTTTCCTGGTACAAGCTCATATAATCAGAAGCCAGGTAACCCTGGCAGGGTCTGCAAATCAAAACACAGCATGATGGCCAAAAAGACCAAGGGAAACAAATTAAGAAATATCTCTACCAGAAAGCAAGCCAAGGTGACCACTTGTTAGCAGCCAGAATGGCAACCCCAGACCATCAGAATTTCAGGGCCAGGGGAAGTTAGAGAGCAGGTGGATTAAACTCCAGCCACAGGAAGACTTAAAAAGAGTTTTCTCCTTGGCTGATATTGCTGCCTCCAGGATAACTTTTCCAGCAGCCAGGGGATGGATCAGGGCTGTCAACAGCTGCCCAAAGGCAGGACAAGGCCCTGACACCTGCCGAGTCCCTCCCAAACTCTCTTCCCCAACCTGCTTTCTCCACCCCAGATCCCCTTTCTCGTCCACAGGCTGTGGGCTCCCTGCCTCCCTTCACCAGCCTCCCTCCCCCAAGTAAGCAACTTCTCCACTCCACCTCCAATACACATCTCAACCCTTGTCCTTTTTTGATAAGCACTGAAATTTGGAAGGATTCCTCCTCTCATCCCACCTAGATCCTCGCACACACCCCTGGCATGCATCCTTCAGGGTCCACTTGGCTGCCAGAGACACTTAGAAAAGAGCACATCCATTTTACACTCTGGTTTGAAAGCTGTTCTCAAACTCTTTAAGCCACTGTTTTTATTTCAAAACATAAAATTTTAGTCAATTATTAAATGCAGCATTTCATCTACCCATGTCTCCAAATTTGTGATCCATCTTCCCAAGGAGGTTGTACACGAGAACACAGACACACACACACACACACACACCACCCCACCATGCCAGCAGGCCATCTCCAGGTATCACTTGAAGAAGAGGAAGGAACTTTCAGGTAGCACTGAGTCTCAGACACGCTCTGTCCGGGTCAAAGCCCACTGGCAGCAGGAACTCTGAATGTACTGAGGACCCCACCTTAGGCCCCGTTAGGCCTCAGACACAGCCCAGTCCATCTGGCATCACTGAAGATGCAAGATTCAGAAACAAACCCAAACCCATCACCGAGGGTTCATCACAGCCCAACATGGTAAACCATGCTGGGAGAAGCTTTCACACACCCAAGCCATGACCATTTTGTGTCTGTCTTACTCCAGCACAAAACTTCTTGGATGCCGAAAGCCTGTTGTATTGTGTGAAGCTATAGGGCTGTGTCTGCTGTGTTCCTGTCAGCGGAGCTGAGAGGGGTCTCTCCCTAACACTTAGCAAAGCCCCTTCCGTCAGCCCCCGTGTCTCGAAGCACAATTAGCTGAGTGCTGATCGGCCTCTGGCTTTCTCAGGCCTCGACCGTCTGCCGCCTCCGGTACATAGGGTTGAGCAAGCTAGCGCTTTATGGCAAACATCCCTTCTACGAGGTTCACTAAAAAAATTTTGCTCCGTCTGATCTAAATGTTTGCATTTTGTTCAACTAAATTAACATCTATAGATAGCAAGTTTTGTTTAAAGTAAAAGACACTCGATTGAGTTTTTCAGTCTTTTCTCTCTTGTTCTAAGGTGCCTTTCTCACCTCCCCTTGACTCAGTGATTCTGAAAATTCTTAATTTGCCAGAAAACAAGTCTCACAGAGAGGAGGGAATCAGGCACAAGGTGACTCGTTCTCATGCCTGTGTGCAAAGCAAAACTATAAGGAATGATGAAACTGAGCAACTAAATGAATAGGTCACTTCATCCAGATTGAGAAAATACAATAAATGTTAACTTATCTCCCCAGAAGCTGATATTTTTTGCCTTAAAATGACATGGTTGTGTTTTTGTAAGAGAAACTTAATTTAATTATGTACATTTAAGTGAGCAGTTCTGGAAGTCACGTATGACAATGCAGTTGTCTGTTTCCTGAACACAAATAAATCAGGAATATCGTATCCATTTCAAGCTACCATTCAAATGTAATTTCCTTTGCTCTCTTTTACCGGGATTATTTGTTTTAAAGTAAAACATTAAAAAGATGTCTATAAACAGTTAGTGTGACTACTTTCATCTGGTACCAACTGGTTGGTTCTGAACTGATTGGGTCCCAGTAGATCAAGCAGATTTGGAGTTGAAATTAAAAATTATCTTTTTGCAGAATTCATGCTTCCAATGCAGGGGGTACAGTTTCAATCTCTGGTCAGGGAACTAAGATTCTCCATGCCTCATGGTACAGCAGAAAAAAAAAATTATCTTTTTGCAATGTTGATGAAGAAATCATTGATACTCTGGGATGGGAAAGGTTTGCAAATGTTGTTGAGGGTATCATAAGAAAAACTAATTTGATATCATACTAAATATTTATTTTTGTATATTTTTATACATTTTTATTTGATACATCAAAGCAAATGCCAGCATATGTGAGCCCTGTGTTAACTATAATAAAAGGGTTTGCTAAACAAGTGATAAGAAGTGGGAACCAGCACGCGCCCAAATGCTGGAGCCCCAGCTGCTCAGAATGGCCATTAACACCTATCCAGTGCTCCCCAGTGAGGGAGTGGAAAAGTGTTAGTCACTCAGTCGTGTCCAACTCTTTGAAAACCCACAGACTGTAGCCCGGCAGGCTTCTTTGTCCATGGAATTCTCCAGGTGAGAATACTGGAGTGAGTAGGTAGCCATTCCCTTCTCCAGGGATCTTCCTGACCCAGGGATCGAACCTGGGTCTCCTGCATTGCAGGCAGAGTCTTTACCATCTGAGCCACCAGGGAAGCTGAGAAGATGGGGGTGGGAGGGGCACTCCCAAAAGGGATCTTACCCTTCTGCCCTAAAAAAAAAAAAAAAAACCTCTTGTTTCACTGGCAGTTTTGCACTGTGTCCATGATGAATTCCAGTGGAATTACTTGATTTGAAAGGAGGCTCAGAATGTTGGGGGCTTCCTTGGTGGCTCAAATGGTAAAGAATCAGCCTGCAATGCAAGAGACCTAGGTTCAGGTTCGATACCTAGGTGGGGAAGATCCCCTGGAGAAGGAAACGGCAACTCATTCCGGTATTCTTGCCTGGATAATTCCATGGACAAAGGAGCCTGGCAGGCTAGAGTTCATGGGGTCTCAGACAGTCGGACACAACTCAGCGACTGACGCTTTCCCTTTTCAGAATGTTGGAACTCTGGATCACAAAGCAAGGAGGCCCTAAGAAAGATGCTTTAAATGGAGGGAGGTGAGGGAAGGGGTGTCACCTGAGGGGCCTCCCCTCCGCCACAGCTCCAAGGGGCTCAGGCAGGTCCCTGCCTATTCTGTCACCTTTGGGAGGTGACACTTACTAGTGAAACTAACAAGTAAACACGGAATGTGCTTGCTTGACCAACTCAAAAATGTAAACAGCTTCCACACACTTTCTCACCTATTTTAAAGCATCTCTCACCCCAGCTTAAAAGCAAAATATACATACAATTACTCTGCCCTTATCACAAGTAGGTTCCCAGACCTTGAAGTGGTTACTTTCGTCATTCTGGTTTCAACCACTTCAACTGCTTCTTTAATTTTTTTTTTAATTTTTAATTAATTAAAATAATACTTCACCCTCTGGTTTACCTAACTCCAAGTTACTGACGTTTTCACTACATTTCAAAGCAAATTATAGGTGCATGCACTGCTCTGGAAGTCAAATAAATAAATAGATAACTCAAAGGCACGCTGGTGTGACATATATCTTTGCCAGCCTCCACCACTCACTTCATTCCTATCACGGTTTTGTTGCCTAGTTCAAGTCCAGTGTGCTCTGGGGTAGGTAAGTCTCGGGGTCCAAGGTTGCCGTGCACGGTCACCTACTTCCTCCACTTCTCACCTACTAGCTTTTTCCTTTTTTAGTGATGTTCATCTCTGTCCATCACTTGCTTCTTCTTTCCTCTCCTTTGCCTTCCTGAGTGTGACTGCCTTCCTGCCCTGCCAACCCCTGCCCACTCCATGACCCCCAAAACTAGGTGTTCACACCTTCCCCTGGTGCAGCTCCTAAGTGAGTGGTGACAACCTCACACCAAATGCAGCCCAGGTCAACAGACGCTCTTGAGCACCGGAAAGTCCTCACCAAAGCCCTTGGGCCACGATCCAGCACCACCCCACTTTTCAGGACTTGGGGTGGGGAGGCCTCTGCCTTTTCAGATGGAAACTCGTGCCCAGTGAAGACTAGCTCTCTTGCTCTGGATCCCAACCCCCTCTTTCCTTACATCTGTGGCATCTCCCTCTCTGTTTTTTCCCCTGTAAACAGAAAGGAGCCTTTCCCGAGACCAGCAAAGTCAAGACCTCACCTTCCTCTTTATCTCCACATCTCACCTTCCCTTTAGAACCAACAATCGACAAATTGTAGAAGGTAATTCCATTTCCCCAGCTTCTGTCCCCCAGCCAGCAGGACAGTCAAACCAGGTCTGCCCAGCCCTCAGACAGCCAGCTCTGCCCTGGTCAGTATGACTTCTTTTTTTTTTTTCATGTTAAACAAGAAGTTTATTTAAACAACAAGATGCTTGACTTGAAGGGAAAACTATCTAGGATTCATTTTTTTTTTTAGCATGACTTCTTAGAAGCACTTCCCTCTTGGCTTTTCTGGGGCGATCAGCTATGCAAACACTCTTCCTTCCTCTTAAAACTGCTCCCAAGTTTGTCTCTGATCCAGTGGGTCAATCAGCCCAAGTCACTGGCCCAAGCTCCTTGTTCTCTTTGCTCCATGGTCAGGGTTCCCAGATCCCATCACCAGCCTCTCCCTTCTCTGCCCCCCACTCCCTCCCCAGGTGGTCCCATCCGTGACCTCCGCTCTTAACGCAGGGACCCCTCCCAACCATGGATCGCCTGCCCTGAACATTAGTTCCAAACGCCTCACTTGGGCCCAGAGTCACCTGCAATGCCCCAGACAAACTTCTTGAGGGGGGAAGGGCATCTCAAAATATTCCCCAAGGTCCTCCCACCAGGCCCCGCAGGCCAAGGTGCTCGAGAACCCTGAATGGATGAGAATGTCCTGGTCTCTTTGCTTTCAGGCGCTTCCAACCCCTATCTCAGAGGCCTTTCTCTCAAGAAGGGTGTGACCCTCATGCTTCACTCACCCTGTGTCACAGATTTGGTCTGTCACTTCTCACAAAGGTCTCTGGGCTTTTCCAAAAGAGAATCAAGAAGAAATTAATGAATGCCAAGTAGTGAGTAACCACGTTTCTGCAGAACCGGGAGCAGCAGCCCCTCTCTTGTCCCCTCCCCCAGGCCTCAGCATCCTTCCCCTCTGTCCCTCCCGCCTTCCCCAGCACGTGGGCTCAGATCCTAGAGGTGGTACCCAGACCTAGGCTTGGCCCTTTCACCAGGAGGCCCGACTGCTCACACGTCCCTGTGAGTTCCAAGGAGAAAAAAGGGTTTCATCTCCCTTCCCCAGCCCCTGAACTGCATAAAAATCACATTCCTGATTCCCGCTTATCTTTATATCCTACCAATGCCAAGCGCATAGCCAGAACTGGCCTCCAGTCTTGGGATTCCAGACTTTAAATAGCAACTCATGTACACACAACTGTAAACAAAATTAAAAAACGACATACTGTGTAGCATAGGGAACTCTGTTCAATATGCTATAATAACCTACTGTGAAAAACAGTCTATATACATATATACGTCATATATTATATAAATGGAGTCACATTGCTGCACACTTGCAAACTAACATAACATTGTAAATTAAGAAAACACTAAATTTAAAAAAAAAGTTTAAAAACCTAGCAACTCATGGTTAGTGACTGCCCAGTGTTGTACCAACAAATGCTTCAGAGGTGTAACCTAATTTAACCCTCACCACCCGACCACAGGCAACCTGTCAGGATGGATTTGGCTGCAGGTTCGAGAAAACCCGAGGACATCCCATTATCCACCATAACTGAAGGTCAGAGGTGGGTAGTTCCACGCAGAGTACAATTTGCTCTGTGACATCATTAAGGTTCCCATCCAGCCTGCTGACTCCTGGTCAAGAGGAAAGTACCGGTGGTTCTTCTCATTGTCCACAAGGTGGCAGCACACAGCACCCGGATCACATCTAAGGGGGAGGGCACCCATTGGGATATATAAGCCCTTGGCTGACGGCTGGTTAGACTAAGGCAGCCCACCCCCACCCCCGTTCTCATTCCTGAACCTGGCAGCAGTCACATATCTGCCATCATTGGCATAAACCACTCAAAACTCACTCTTTGGAGTTCTGTCACAGTCCAGATGGGTGGTCAAGATACAAATGTGGATTTGGCATCTTGGAAAGTTCTAAAACAGAAACTTAGGAAACCCTTCTAGGCAACTTATTCATGCCTTGAGGGACTTCGGGCTCTTTTGCTCCGAGAAACAGCCCTTCAGCCTCACCGCCAACGGCTGGGCATCGGGAACAGCGCCTGATCTCCCACCTCCCAGGCTACTGGGGTGGACCACCTTCTGCCTGTCTTCACTGCCACGTCTCTCCCCTCCTGTGTCTACCTGACAGGGTCCTTCCCTGTTTTCATCCTTCCCCCCGACCCTCCAGACCAACCCGGGGAGCAGTTTCCTCTCCTGCTCCCTTTTCCTCCCCTGGGCCGCACGCCCAGAGACCCCTGCCTTCTGGACAGACTCACCCAGAGGCCCTCCTGCGCCAAACCCGTTCACCCACAGGGAGCGCACTCCAGAGGCCTGACACGTGGGGCCACTCGTTTCACTAGATCTTTGCTGGCGGACTGCACCTCTCTCTCACACCCGAGCCTCCATGAGTCTCCAAAATGTGCCGAGAAGGCCTCCGAGGGCCAAAGATGAACCACGGACGCCACCTCGGGTCCTGCCTGTCGGGTCTTTCTTCAGATGCCTTCTCGCCTCTCGACTGCCCAGCAGAGATCAAGACCGTTTGATGGACAGAATGAACTCTGAAGGGGTCTGCAACCAAACGTTCAGTAACAGCAGGCCTGGGAGGGCCTAAGAGAGATGGAGCCCCCTCCTGGGTGGGACGGGAACAGGTCCAGCAGGACGGCATGCGCTGCGGCCAGGTCGCGGGTGGTCAGCGGCTGGCTCCCCGGACCAGCTGCAGCAGCTCGAGGCCTGCAGGGAGAGCGCGGGGCGAGACCGGACTCTCCCGGCTGGCCAGGGCCCCGAGGGGACCTTGAGGGTGTCACCGGCCCGGAGCCTCCGCCCCTCCCTGTCCGCATCTCCTGGGCTTTTCCACCCCTCCCCGACGGCACCCCCTTCCCCAGAGCTTGGGGTGGGAGGGGGGCGGCAGAGGGAAAGGGGACACCCGGACAGCCAGCAACGCAGGCGACCCTCGACAAACCCGAGATACAGACTCCACCCCTGAGTTCCCCGAGGTCACCTACCTCGGCCCCAGCTTTTGGGGTCCCGGCTGCTGACTCTTCAGACCATGAGGAACAGCCACTGCCGCGACTCCAGCGAAGCCACGAGGAGGACGCGCTTCAGGCCCGTGGCTGCGAAGCCCCTTTCCCGCTGGATGAAGGTCTGGCTGTGCGCCCCGAGGCGGAGCAGGTCAGCGTCCAGGTGGCCTGGAGGAGGGGGCGTGAGGATCACAGCGAAGAGGGAGGAGGGGCAGGGGAATGAGCTGCGGGAGGGCCCTGGGATATACTGGGGGCAGGGAGGGGAAAGAAGAGGAAGGGGCAGGGCAGGGACCCCTCTCCCAAGATCAGCTCTTCCTGGTCCCTTTCGATGTAAAATTCCAAAGGGAAGGCGAAGCGCTCCGGCACAGTCCACCACCGCGACTTGAGCTCCATGTGCTACTCTCATCGCTGGCTCTGAAGCGGGAAATCCAGGAACTTATCCTAGCACGACTTAGAGGAATCAGGAAAAACCCAGGGATGCACTAAATATTGTCAGTGAACAACCCACCCTACAGAGGGGTGGGCCTCGCCCACAGTTCCTCTCAAGAAAACCCTTCCCAAATGGTGTGCTCTTCCCAGTCCCTTCACCCTAATTGAATTATCTGATCTGTGTTTACCTCTCTGATGCCCAGGAATTCAACAGTATCTTCATTCTAATCTGAAAGATCTTGGAGCAGATATGCTGGTGTGAACCAGGGCAGGGTTGAGGGGTAGAAGGTTCTGAAGCAGAAGTTTCCAAGTGGCCTCCCTCGTTTTGGACAGGCACTGTGTTAGACTGTTTGCTGTGTCAAAATGCCATGGACTAGGAGCTCATAAACAGCAAGCATGTCTTTTTCACACTCCTGGAGGCTGGGAGTCCAAGATCAAGGCATCAGCAGATTTGGGGTCTGGTAAGATCTCCCTTTTCATACTGATCTCTGTTCGTTTCCACGGCAAATCATTCAGTGTCACAGTAATCCAAGTCTATGCCCCAACCAGTAATGCTGAAGAAGTTGAAGTTGAATGGTTCTATGAAGACCTACAAGACCTTCTAGAATTAATTCCCAAAAGTAAAGATGTCCTTTTCATTAAGGGAACTGGAATGCAAAGGTAGGAAGTCAAGAGATACCTAGGTGACAGGCAAATTTGGCCTTGGATTACAGAATGAAGCCGGGCAAAGGCTAACAGAGTTTTGCCAAGAGAACACACTGGTCATAGCAAACACCCTCTCCCAACAACACAAGAGAAGACTCCACATGAACATCACCAGGTGGTCAATACTAAAATCAGATTGATTATATTCTTTGCAGCCAAAGATGGAGAAGCTCTATACAATCAGCAAAAACAAGACCAGGAGCTAACTGTGGCTCAGATCATGGACTCCTTATTGCCAAATTCAGACTTAAATTGAAGAAAGTAGGGAAAACCACTGGTATGACCTAAATCAAATCCCTTACAAATATACAGTTCAGTTCAGTTCAGTTCAGTTGCTCAGTCATGTCCAACTCTTTGCGACCCCATGAATTGCAGCATGCCAGGCCTCCCTGTCCATCACCAAGTCCCAGAGTTTACTCAAACTTATGTCTATCAAGTCGGTGAAGCCATCCAGCCATCTCATTCTCTGTCGTCCCTTTCTCCTCCTGCCCCCAATCCCTCCCACCATCAAAGTCCTTTCCAGTGAGTCAACTCTTCCCACGAGGTGGCCAAAGTATTGGAGTTTCAGCTTTAGCATCAGTCCTTCCAATGAACACCCAGGACTGATCTCCTTCAGAATGGACTGGTTGAACCTCCTTGCAGTCTAAGGGACTCTCAAGAGTCTTCTCCAACACCACAGTTCAAAAGCATCAATTATTCTGTGCTCAGCTTTCTTCACAGTCCAACTCACATCCCTGAATGACCACCGGAAAAACCATAGCCTTGACTAGACGAAACTTTGTTGGCAAAGTAATGTCTCTGCTTTTGAATATGCTATCTAGGTTGGTCATAACTTTCCTTCCAGGGACTAAGCATCTTTTAATTTCATGGCTGCAATCACCATCTGCAGTGATTTTGAGGCCCCAAAAAATAAAGTCTGACACTGTTTCCACTCTTTCCCCATCTATTTGCAATTAAGTGATGGGACCAGATGCCATGATCTTAGTTTTCTGAATGTTGAGCTTTAAGCCAACTTTTTCACTCTGCACTTTCATTTTCATCAAGAGGCTTTTTAATTCCTCTTCACTGTCTGCCATAAGGGTGGTGTCATCTGCATATCTGAGGTTATTGATATTTCTCCCGGCAATCTTGATTCCAGCTTTGCTTCTTCCAGCCCAGCATTTCTCATGATGTACTCTGCATAGAAGTTAAATAAGCAGGGTGACAATATACAGCCTTGACGTGCTCCTTTTCCTATTTGGAACCAGTCTGTTGTTCCATGTCCGGTTCTAACTGTTGCTTCCTGACCTGCATATAGGTTTCTCAAGAGGCAGGTCAGGTGGTCTGGTATTCCCATCTCTTTCAGAATTTTCCACAGTTTATTGTGATCCACACAGTCAAAGGCTTTGGCATAGTCAATAAATCAGAAATAGATGTTTTTCTGGAACTCTCTTGCTTTTTCGATGATCCAGCAGATGTTGGAAATTTGGTCTCTGGTTCCTCTGCCTTTTCTAAAACAAGCTTGAACATCTGGAAGTTCATGATTCACGTATTGCTGAAGCCTGGCTTGGAGTGTGACAATAGATTTAAGGGATTAGATCTGATAGACAGAGTGCCTGAAGAACTAGAGACAGAGGTTCATGACATTGTATGGGAGGCAGGGATCAAGATCATCCCCAAGAAAAAGAAATGCAAAAAGGCAAAATGGCTGTCTGAGGAGGCCTTACAAATAGCTGAGAAAAGAAGAAAAGGAAAGATATACCCATTTTAATGCAGAGCTCCAAAGAATAGCAAGGGATGATAAGAAATCCTTCCTCAGTGATCAACACAAAGAAATAGAGGAAAACAATAGAATGGAGAAGACTAGAGATCTCTTCAAGAAAATTAGTGACACCAAGGGAACATTTCATGCAAAGATGGGCACAATAAAGGACAGAAATGGTATGGACCTAACATAAGCAGAAGATATTAAGAAGAGGTGGAAAGAATACACAGAAGAACTATACAAAAAAAGATCTTCATGACCCAGATAACCATGATGGTATGATCACCCACCTAGAGCCAGACATCCTAGAATGTGAAGTCAAGTGGGCCTTAGGAAGCATCACTACAAACAAAGCTAGTAGAGGTGATGGAATTGCAGTTGAGCTATTTCAAATCCTAAAAGATGATGCTGTGGAAGTGCTACATTCAGTATACCAGCAAATTTGGAAAACTCAGCAGTGGCCACAGGACTGCAAAGGTCAGTTTTCATACCAATCCCAAAGAATGTTCAAATTACCAAACAATTGCTCTTATCTCACATGCCAGCAAAGTAATGTTCAAAATTCTCCAAGCCAGGCTTCAGCAGTACGTGAATCATGAATTTTCAGATGTTCAAGCTGGATTTAGAAAAGGCAGAGAAACCAGAGATCAAATTGCCAACATCTGTTGGATCATGGAAAAAGCAAGAGAGTTCCAGAAGAACATCTATTACAGTTTTGTGAACTATGCCAAAGCCTTTGACTGTGTGGATCACAACAAACTGTGGAAAATTCTTAGACAGATGGAAATACCAGGGCTCCTAGAAATCTATATGCAGGTCAGGAAGCAACAGTTAGAACCAGACATGGAACAACAGACTGATTCCAAATTGGGAAAGGAGTACATCAAGGCTGTATGTTGTCACCCTGCTTATTTACTTTATATGCAGAGTACATCATGTGAAATGCAAGGCTGGATGAATCACAAGCCAGAATCAAGATTGCCAGGAGAAATATCAATAACTTCAGATATGCAGATGACACCACCCTTCTGGTAGAAAGCCAAGAGAAACTAAAGAGCCTTTTGATGAAAGTGAAAGAGAAGAGTGAAAAAGCTGGCTAAAAACTTAACATTCAAAAAGCTAAGTTCATGGCATGCGGTCCCATGACTTCATGGCAAATAGATGCGGAAACAGTGGAAAGAGTGACAGACTACTCTCTTGGGCTCCAAAATTACTGCAGACGGTGACTGCAGTCATGAATTTAAAAGACATTTGCTCCTTGGAAGAAAAGCTATGACCAACCTAGACAGCATATTAAAAAGCAGAAACAGTACTTCACTGACAAAGGTCCATCTAGTCAAAGCTATGGTTTTTCCAGTAGTCATGTATGGATGTGAGAGCTGGACTATAAAGAACGCTGAGTGCAGAAGAACTGATGCTTTTGAACTGTGGTGTTGGAGAAGACTCTCGAGAGTCCCTTGGACTACAAGGAGATCCAACCAGTCCATCCTAAAGGAAATCAGTCGTGAATATTCATTGGAAGGATTGATGCTGAAGCTGAAGTTCCAATACTTAGGCCACCTGATGGGAAGAACTGACTCATTGGAAAAGACCCTGATGCTGGGATAGATTGAAGGCAGGAGGAGAAGGGGACGACAGAGGATGAGACGGTTGGATGGCATCACTGACTTGATCGACATGAGTTTGAGCAAGCTCTGGGAGTTGGTAAAGTACAGGGAAGCCTGGCATGCTGCAGTCGGTATGCCTAAGAGTTAGATACGATGGAGAAAATGAACTGACATGACATCTCCCTGGTTCACAGATGGCCTTTTTTTCACTTTGTCCTGATGTGGCTGAAAAGGCGAGCAAGCCCTTTGCAGTCTTTCAGAAGGACCTTCTTATTTTCATCTGGAGGAACTCTCCCAAAGCCCCACCTCTAATACCATGGCCTTGCTGCTAAGTCGCTTCAGTCATGTCCGACTCTGTGTGACCCCATAGATGGCAGCCCACCAGGCTTCCCCGTCCCTGGGATTCTCCAGGCAAGAACACTGGAGTGGGTTGCCATTTCCTTCTCTAATGCATGAAAGTGAAAAGTGAAAGTGAAGTTGCTCAGTCGTGTCCGACTCTAGCGACCCCAGGGACTGCAGCCCACCAGGCTCCTCCATCCATGGGATTTTCTAGGCAAGAGTACTGGAGTGGGGTGCCATTGCCTTCTCCGGCCTTAGAGGTTTGTAAATCAATGTGTGAGTTATAAGGTACACAAACCTCCAAACCATAGGGTCATGCCAGCCAATAAAGTAGGCTGTTTAGTCTCCTGCATTGAGAGAGAGGAACAAAGAACCTCTTTCTAGGGTGGGTGGGAGGGAGCCTATCATAAGATTCAGCTGTATGACTCTAAGAGTATTTGGATAAGAAGAGCCAGTTTTGTAAAAATGGGGCAATTTTTGGTTATCTTGACAATTTTTCAGAAGCAAGGAGATTGCTTGGTCTTGATTGCAGAATGTCATTTCTTTGGTTTCAAACCTAGTTACCAAGTAAGTGGTCTTTCGACACCTCTTTCATCACAGTCACTGATTGGTCTTGACTGGTGAAACATTCTGCAGGAGATATTTATGCTTGGTAGGAAATGTTAGAGTTTGGTAGGAAATGTTAGAGTTTGGTAAGAAATGTTAGAGTTTATCTTCCAGCTTCCTGCTGCAACTCATGGGTCTGTTTTTTGTTTGTTTGTTTGTTTTTTTAATTTTCAGTCTCCTTTTTTGGATAAAGGACATTTATTGACAGGGTCTAGATTTGCAGTATCCCATCATCAGAATCCATTGACCTCTTGGTTATCTGGAGAACATGGTCTGTTTCTCCACTTTGGTTAGTCCCATGTGCCCTTGGCTGCAAGATGAGATGCTGAATTATTTTAAAAGATTATGACTGCACAGTAGCAGTTAGGATCAGACAGGATACAAGTTCTTACTAGAAATAAAGTAATTATCATTCCTACTAATAGGTTGCAAAAGAAAGAGTCTAGAGTTCGAAACCAGGCCATGAAATTAGGTCCCATTCCATCTGGATCTGTTCTAGAAAGCCAGGTCAGCTTTTATTTTGCATGTGTGTTAAGTCATTTCAGTCAAGTCCAACTTTTTGCAATCCTATGGACCATAGGCCACCAGGCTCCTCTGTCCGTGGAATTTCCCAGGCAGACTACTGGAGTGGGCTGCCATGCTCTCCTTGATCCAGCAATAGAACCCACATCTCTTACATCTCCTTCATTGATGTGTGGGTTCTTTACCACTAGAGCCACCTGGAAAATCCCATCTTTTATGTTAACCAATCATGAATTATTCTACCTGGCCAATAGTGAAGCAGGGTAGCAAACACTGTTGGAAGTAAAATGAACTTCTTAGCTGGCCAAGAAGTAAACAAAGACCGTGCCCTCATCCATAACCAGCATGAAACGAAGTTAAACTAATTTGTTGGACCTGAGCAGAGACCTGTGGCTTCTGATCAGAGACAAATTTTAGACCACCTTTTCTTGTTGGATTATTCCTACCGCTAGAATGGGAGCCCCCAGAGTAGAGATGAAGGGGGAGTTGGTTACCTGGCCAGGCTTCTTGCAAGCTCTGCTGAATAGTCCATTCTTCCCCCATTCTAGATCTCTGAGCTTCTTTCTGAGAGAAGCAGTTTTCTGTAGGATTAGGTGTTTTAAAATTAGAAAGTCTCTAAAAGTTACTCTATATACACAAGATAGAATTTCAAAATACTCAGATGGAAGCATGTTGTCCACATAAAAAAAAAAAAAGTACCTTAGGCAGTGACTGCAGAGAACAGGATAGAGAACAGTTTTAAGATTCCTTAAAAACTTACAGCTCAAGTCACCGTGTTATCTGGCAACCCCACTCTTGGGTATGGAGCCAGAAAAGACTGAGTGACTGAACTGAACTGAACTGATTGCACACTTGGCTTCCCAGGCGGCACCAGTAGTAAAGAATCCTCCTGCCAATGCTGGAGACATGAGACACAAATTATGTCCCTGGGTCAAGAAGATCCCCTGAAGGAGGAAAAGGCAAGCCACTTAAGTATTCTTGCCTGGAGAATCCCATGTACACAGGAACCTGGTGGGCTGCAGTCCATCGGGTTGCAAAGAATCAAACATAACTGAGCATGCACACACAGAGGCATAGAGGCATTGCACACTTAATAGACTACAGTGTAGTGTAAACATAACTTTTCTATGCACTGGGAAACCAAAAAGGTTGTGTGACTTGCTTTATTGTGATATTCACTTTATTGCAGTGGTCTGTACCCAAATTCACAATATCTTGGAGGTGAGCCTGTAGATACAGGAAAGCATCATGCAGCCTTTCAGTTCACCTCTGTTTTTGTTGTTTATTTGTTCAGTCGTGTCCTACTCTTCACAATCCCGTGGACTGCAGCACACCAGGCTTCCCTGTCCTTCACTGTCTCCCAGGGTTTGCTCAAACTCATGTCCACTGAGTCTATAATGCCATCCAACTATCTCATCCTCTCTCACTCCTTTCTCTTCCCACCTTCAATCTTTCCCAGCATCAGGGTCTTTTCCAATCAGGGTTGGTTCTTCACATCAGGTGACCAAAGTATTAGGGCTTCAGCTTCAGTATCAATCCTTCCAATGAATATTCAGAGTTGATTTCCTTTTGCATTGACTGGTTTTCTCTCCTTGCAGTCCAAGGGACTCTCAAGAGTCTTCTCCAACACCACAGTTCAAAAGCATCAATTCTTTAGCACTCAGCGTTCTTTATGGTTCAAATCTCACATCCATACATGAGTACTGGAAAAGCCATATCTTTGACTATACAGACCTTTATCGGCAAAATGATGTCTCTGCTTTTTAATGAGCTGTCTAGGTTGGTCATAACTTTCCTTCCAAGCAGCAAGTGTCTTTTAATTTCATGGCTGCACTCACTGTCTCTGTGATCTTGGAACCCAAGAAAATAAAATCTGCCACTGTTTCCACTTTTTTCCCATCTATTTGCCATAAAGTGATAAGACTGGATGCCATGATCTTCGTTTTTTGAAGACTGAGTTTTAAGCTAGCTTTTTCACTCTCCTCTTTCATCAAGAGGCTCTTTCATTCCTCTTCGCTTTCTGCCATTAGGTGGTGACATCTGCATAACTGAGATTATTGATATTTCTCCCAGCAATCTTGATTCCAGCTTCTGCTTCATCCAGCCCAGCATTCTGCATGATGCACTCTACATATAAAGTAAATAAGCAGGGTGGCAATATATAGTTTTGACATACTTCTTTCCCAATTTTGAACCAGTCAGTTGTTCCATGTCTCGTTCTAACTGTTGCTTCTTGTCCTGCATACAGGTTTCTCAGAGACAGTAAAGAGGTCTGGAGTTACCATCTCTTTAAGAATTCTCCACAGTTTGTTGTGATCCACACAGTCACATGCCAACGGATGTTGGCAATTTGATCTCTGGTTCCTCTTGCCTTTTCTAAATCGACCTTGTACATATGGAAGATTTCGGTTCACATACTGTTGAACCTAGCTTGAAGGATTTGGGGCATTATCTTTCTAGCATGTACGGTACAGTAGTTTGTACAGTAGTTTGAATGTTCTTTAGCACCAACTTTCTTTGGGATTGGCATGCAAACTGACCTTTTCCAGTCCTGAGGCCACTGCTGATTTTTCCAAATTTTCAGTTCACCTCCAGGGGGCACCAAAGTATACTTATAATAGAGCAAAAGGACAGGTGGGTGCTGATTTCAAAGGTGGGCCTTGTTTTATTGTCTTGAGTTGAAGTTACCTACTTCATGTCATCCTGAGGTTCGGGGTGAGACAAAATATGCCGTCATGACACTTTGATTATTTTTAATTAAAGTAATTTAAGAAATGTCTGAGGCAAGAGGGACATTTTTAAACATTCTTTTTTATTTATTTACTTTCAGCTGAGAGAGGTCTTTATTACTGCCTATGGGCTGTATCTCTTTGTGGAGATTGGGGGCTACCCTCTTGCTGAGGTGCGTGGGTGCTCGTTATGGTGGCGTCTCTTGTTGCAGAGCACAAGCTCTAGGTGCACGGGCTTCAGTAGTTCCTGCTCTCAGGCTCTAGGACGCAGGAAGAGGGTCATTTTGATCCCGCCTATCTCCATAGAAGCAGGACATAAACTCCCCCGGGGAGAGGAGGGTTCCTTGCAGCCTGTGTATCAGAGGGTGGAGGTGGTGCCCTCAGACTGTCTGCTGGGAGAGCCATGGAGACTGAGGCCTGTCGGCCAGTCCTTCCTGCAGGTGGGATGGTTACCTCAGTGGTATCTGTTTGCTGGAATTGGCCCCAGTATCCTCCTCTTGATAACCTGGGCTTTTATGGTAGGAGATGATACCCAGCCAGGGAGCAGTGGGGTCCACTGTACGTATCAGTGAAAAAAAATGCCACCTGCCACATGAGTAAACAAAAGGTGGTGTTGTCGTGAACCCAGCACATTACAGCCACCAGGACCGCCCCAGTGGTGAGCCCTCAAGGGAACCTAGGGTGGAAACAGCTTGCCCACCGTCAAGCCCCCAGTGGGTGCAGCCACCCCAGTGGTCACCCTGAAGGGACTCAGGATGGTGCACAAGATCCTAGCCCTAGGTAGCCGGGATGTATATCAAAGGGATGAATTCAGTGGTCCCAGACTCTTGCATCTCTCCATTCCAAGAAACAAATGATAAATTCCTTAACTTCAGATGCCAGGTTTTTCTTTCACTAAGCAGCAATCTTTTGATGTTCCATCACTACCTGGTCTTTGTTTCAAGTCTCCTCCATATCCTGGTTCCTCCCGTCACTTCTTGAGAGCAGTATCTCAGAGTGACCAGAGATGCTGTGTTTCGGGCTGTAGCTCTCAATTTTGTCCGCCGAATAAAACATCCCTCTCCACATTTATGTTGTACAATTTTTTTTTTTTCCAGTCCACATGAGACATGCAATGCAATGATGCAGGCGTCCCCGGAGGAGCCCTTTGCAGGGCCATCCTATCCACTTCCTCCCCTCCCTTCCTCTCGCCCCCACCCCACACCCAGTCTCTCTCTCCTTCTTGACCCCCTCCTCGGTACTTTCCTGTTAAGCGTTCACAAGGCTTCTTTCTCCTCTGAGAAAGAAAACTCTGAGGATTGCCTTTCCTCAGAGGAACAGGGTGAAGTGAAGAAAAGAGAGACCACACAGCGATCTAACTAGTCGGGGCCACCCCTCTGCTGTCAGATGGAAGGGCAAGTTCGACGGGACCACATCCTTACAAGAGGCTCCAGCTTCCAAGAACTTCATTGCTGCTGTTTTTAAGTGCCAGCCTCCCACGGTTCCTGTTTCCATCTGTCCCGTGATGAGGATGTTTGCATAATGGTGTTAATGATGTGGTCCTGTCAGAAGCTTGGAAGGTTTCTTTAGACAAAGATAAGAAGATAATCCCTGAGCTCCCCGCAGCGGTCAGAGCCCGTGTCATTCTGAGGATCTCAGAGGGACAGTTGCCTACAGGTGCTGGCCACCCGCGGCGAGAAGCTGTCTGGAGCCAAGAAACCTCTGGGGCTGCCGTCCACATGCAGCGTCCTGAGGTGAGCTGCTCTCGCTTGTGCTGGGTGGAGATGCTCTCCACTCCATCTGGGCTGCTTCCTTCATGGGAGGTGAGCACTGGGTCTTCTCTCTTTCAAGATCCAGGCCAATCTGTTTGGAGGCCTCCATCTTGGAGCAGAAGTGGAATTTTAGACTGTGCCTCCTCTGATTTTCCTGTGTGCGTGACCATAGCTTTAGTTGTTTGTATGCAGGTCATGTGACCATAGCTTTAGTTGTTGTTTGTATGCATGTCATGTGACCATAGCTTTAGTTGTTTGTATGAGGGTCATGTGACCATAGCTTTAGGTGTTTGTATGCAGGTCATGTGACCATAGCTTTAGTTGTTTGTATGCGGGTCATGTGACCATAGCTTTAGTTGTTTGTATGCGGGTCATGTGACCATAGCTTTAGTTGTTGTTTGTATGCATGTCATGTGACCATAGCTTTAGTCGTTGTTTGTATGAGGGTCATGTGACCATAGCTTTAGCTGTTGTTTGTATGCATGTCATGTGACCATAGCTGTAGTCGTTGTTTGTATGAGGGTCATGTGACCATAGCTTTAGTTGTTTGTAGGCGGGTCATGTGACCATAGCTTTAGTTGTTTGTATGCGGGTCATGTGACCATAGCTTTAGTTGTTTGTATGCGGGTCATGTGACCATAGCTTTAGTTGTTTGTATGCGGGTCATGTGACCATAGCTTTAGTTGTTTGTATGCGGGTCATGTGACCATAGCTTTAGTTGCTTTTATGTGTGCCGTGTACGCGTAAGCCACTCATGGTCCATCCTTTTCTGGGAGCCAGGCCACTCTGGAGCCTCTGTCTGGGAAAGGAGGTGGAATTGGGGGCCACGCCTCATCTGATTCTTCATGGGACCATGCATTTCTTACGAGTCAGTGCTTGCATTGACCACTTGAGACATCTTTGGTGAATACAGGGCTCACGTTTGAGGACACCAGGGTATCCTTCCCTACTGCGCTGGTTTCGCCTGTGGTGGAGTGTTAAGATTTTCCCTTTTTGAGCTAGCTTTATCTGTTATCTGGGCAGAACTCAGCCTCCTCTCTCAATCGTCCTGCTATTTATATTTTGGAGTTTCTGTCCTCAGGCAACGAATTCAAATTACTCCCCCAGGGTGTCCATCTACCTCCTGCCTCATCTCTAGATTTTGATAACAATTCCTTTCCTCTTGGTTTCCACTAGAAATTAAGGTTTTTAAAAGTTGGGGATTCTAATCTAAATATGCAATTGCAACTACTAAAATAATATAGCATTTCAGTATACAGTAGGTACATTCCACTCAAATGTGGGATGTACATTTTGAGTAAGGAGTTTTATGCACAGTTGGGCTGAGATTAGATTAAGCTTAATTGAGTAAGTGAATTTTGTTATTAAAAGTAATTAGACTGTGCAGGACTAGATTTGTTTCCTCTCTGCTAAAAGAACAAGTTTACTTAGAATAAAGTTACTTAGTAGAAGCTTTTGATAACAGATTATGTAGATTTCCTTGCCTTTAAGTGATCTGTATTTGTTTTTAAATATTCACAGTGACCTATGATTCTGTATGACCAAATGTATTTTAAAACTTTTTGATACTTTTGATGAATTTCCTATCAAATTCTAAAGTTTTTTTTTTTTTGCTTTGGCTAGCTTTGGGATAGTTCAGAGGGCCCTTGAGGCACCTCAGAAAGGGCTTCCCAGGTGATGCTAGTAGGAAAGAACCTGCCTGCCAATACAGGTGACATAAGATGCAAGTTAGATCCCTGGGTCAGGAAGACCCCCTGGGGGAGGGAACAGCAACCCACTCCTGTATTCTTGCCTGGAGAGTCCCATGGACAGAGGGGCCTGGTGGGCTGCAATCTGTAGGGTCACACAGAGTTGGACATGACTGAAGTGACTTAGCACGCATACATATTAAACTGACTAGAATTGATTGCCATGCCAAATTACATGGAAAGCATTGTGAAGTGAGTGATAAGCCATTGTATGGTACAAATAAATGCTATTAATACAGACATTCTAGAAACTATATAAAGCTTCTGAAATTTGTGTATGCTCTGATATAATGTTATAAGTTTAGTTGTTATCTTACAATGTTGTATGTAACAACTTAGATAAACATCTTTGCCAAAAAGACTTCCAATCACATCTTTAACTTTGCCTTTTAAAGACCTTTCTCATTCACAGTCAGCAAAGTTGATACTTTTCAAAACTGCTACATCTTCAAGAAGAATACTAGAAAGGATGTTTTGACAAAACTAGGTTTCCGATAACTTCTAAATCATACTGTCAAACTAGGTAAGATATATTAATGGAAACTCCAAATTCATAAATGTTAGTAAAAAGGATCAGTCATATAGGACTGAGTAAACTGATGAATATGATTATAATTTCTTTCCCTAAAATATTACTGGCTTTTAATCTATGTCTCTCCTAAGGAAATCTTTCCCCCTAAGTATAGTTATGACACAGTCAGAAAGTTAAAATCAATAGATAAGTATGGGTACTGGAACCCAAAGCCTAAGTCCAATTACAAATTACATAACAGCAGGGCCAAGGGGTTTCATCAGGTTCAAATAATTGTAGATAAAGAGGGAAAGAGAATTGCACTATTTACTAAAGATTCTAAGGAATATTCCCTGCCGAACGCTGATCAGTTCCAATCCACGATCACTCTTCATTGCCCCTGTACAGCAGGAAGTAACCAAGAATGGTCATCACCCCTTTCCCCACAAAACTGTGGAATGGACATTTAGAATCAGAAATTGTAATAGTGTACAACAAATCTGACTCCATATTAGATCGGCTTCTTTTACTTTAACCTTTGTATTCTATTGGTTTTGCTACAAGTTGATCACTAAAGGGATGTTGCCTACAGGTTAAAGTATACATAATGAACCTTCTCAGGAAACCCTATCCCCATGCTTGAATGTTAAGCTAAAATACCTTTGTTCAGCTCACAGGAACATCCTGACCCAGCCCACCTCTGAATGGCTTCAGGTAAGAAGGAATTACTATCAGATCAGATCAGATCAGTCGCTCAGTCATCTCTAGCTCTTTGCAACCCCATGAATCGCAGCACGCCAGGCCTCCTATCCATCACCAACTCCCGGAGTTCACTGAGACTCACGTCCATTGAGTCAGTGATGCCATCCAGCCATCTCATCCTTTGTCGTCCCCTTCTCCTCCTGCCCCCAATCCCTCCCAGCATCAGAGTCTTTGCCAATGAGTCAACTCTTGGCATGATGTGGCCAAAGTACTGGAGTTTCAGCTTTAGCATCATTCCTTCCCAAGAAATCCCAGGGCTGATCTCCTTCAGAATGGACTGGTTGGATCTCCTTGCAGTCCAAGGGACTCTCAAGAGTCTTCTCCAACATCACAGTTCAAAAGCATCAATTCTTCGGTGCTCAGCCTTCTTCACAGTCCAACTCTCACATCCATACATAGAATTACTATATCCCCTCCCAAATATGGCCAAAACCAGAAGATATTTGCAACAACTTATGTCCACGGGTCACAAAGAGTCAGCAGACACGACTTAGCAACTGAACAACAACAACAAATAACCTATATTGCCCATCTTATAAAATTCTCATTTCTTACATTAACAAATGTGTGACTGAGCCTATGATAAAATGAGAACATATAGTTCCATATGAGATCAATGATTGTAATAGCAAAACTCTGGATATGGAAAGAAGTAACAAGAGGGAATATTTTCCTAGACCATAAGAGGCTAGTAAGACAGGTGGTCCAGAGACTTTTGGATACTAGTAAAGGTCTAGTATAGCACATTGAGTGGCCTACCAATGAAATTTTTGCCAGGCTGGGAATAAACATTCCTAGCACCATAGGATGAAATGGTCAGGAAATGCCACCAAAGGGTCAAATTTATAACCATGAAGGGGCTCTACTGACTAAAAATTGTCACTTGCCATCTGTGGATGGTGCCTGCAGTCATGAAATTAAAAGATGCTTGCTCCTTGGAATAAAAACTATGACAAACCTAGACAGCATATTAAAAAGCAGAGACATTACTCTGCTGACAAATGTCCGTCTAGTCAAGGCTATGGTTTTTCCAGTAGTCATGTATGGATGTGAGAGTTGGACCATAAAGAAAACTGAGCACTAAGAATTGGTACTTTTGAACTGTGTTCTTAGAGAAGACTCTCAAGAATCCCTTGGACTGCAAGGAGATCCAACCAGTCCATCCTAAAGGAAATCAGTCCTGAATATTCATTGGAAGAACTGATGCTGAAGTTCCAATACTTTGGCCACGTGGATATGAAGAACTGACTCATTTGAAAAGACCCTGGTGCTGAGACAGATAGAAGGCAGGAGGAGAAGGGGATGACAGAGGATAAGATGGTTGGATGGCATCACCAACTCAATGGACATGAGTCTGAGCAAGCTCCAGGAGATGGTGAAGAACAGGGAAGCCTGTTGTGTTGCAGTCCATGGAGTTGCAGAGTCAGACACGACTGAGTGAATGAACAGCAAAGTCTACCCCTCCACTGACCTTCAGCATCCCCTGAAAGGAGTTCACAGTGGAGATCAGGAGTGAGGTACTCCATGCTCAGGGGAAAAATAATTGGCAGAACAGGCCTTTATATAGTTAGATATTTTCAGAAGAAAGTCCAAATTCTTGCATCTTCTCATGTATAGAAAAGCATTAAAATTACTAATGGTGACATCTTCTTTGGCCATTGAGATGAGAAATGCTTTTGGAAGTAAAAATGGAGTAGCTATGTCAGACTTAGATGCCATCAACCATTAATGTGGGTACCTTTATCAAGTTTATGATTAACCTCCTTATCTGAACCTTTCTTTTCTTGTTCAAAATGTGTTCTCCTGAAGATTGAGGAAATTGTAACCAAACAGGACTCTACGGAGCCTTGCCAGGACAGGCCTTCCCTATATCCTCTGCCATAGCTCCTCTCTGAAGTTCCCAGATAACAGTATTTGATGCACATTTCCTGGGTTGTTTTACAGATGTGAAAGTGAAGTGAAATCTCTCAGTCATCTCCGACTCTTTGCAACCCCATGGACTGTAACCTACCAGGCTCCTCTGTCCATGGGATTTTCCAGACAAGAGTACTGGAGTGGGTTGCCATTTCCTTCTCCAGGAGATCCCAACCCAGGGATCAAACCCGGGTCTCCCGCATTGTAGGCAGATGCTTTATCATCTGAGCCACCAGGGAAGTCACAGATGTGAAAACCCCCCACCAAATGGAAGATATTAACTACTTAATGACCATGAGCACATAGCCCCAGGCCTCCTGGAGCCTAAGGACTGATAATGTTAACTCCTGTGACACCACCCTGTGACCTCACTATCAGCCAATCAGAGAATTGTGCACAGGACTGATCACACACCCTGCACCCCTCACTCCCTCCCCTGGCTTTTAAAAATGTTTTGCTAAAGCTCTTCAGGGAGCTCAAGGTTTTTAGGGCATGAGCCCCTTCTTCTCCTTTCATTGCCCTGCAATAAACCTTTCTCTGCTTCAAATCTTTCGCTGCTTTTGGTCTTACTGTGTGTTGGGCACATGAATTTGCACTAACAATCTCACAGAAGGTGCTGAAGCAAATAGACAATCTATTAGAAACAGAAAGCTTCTATTGCCCAGGCTGTTCAGGGAAATTAACATTCAGTAGCTCTACTTCTGGCTGACAATAGTAACATTTTCAACTCCCAGATGGCTTCAAAATAAAGAAAAAACAAAATCCTATAGTGATGATATTATCAGTTGATCAGTTTAGACTACTCTTGGTAATTTCATTTCCCTGCCAGTGATCAACTTAGGAAATAGCTGTGTGTCCCAGTTTTGAAATGAGGTGAAACCTAAAATGTCCTTCTCAAAATAGATCAAAAAGAAGTTTGTCCTTCCTCTTCTTCTCCTGGTGGTTATGATTAGATATGATTTGGGAAAGACTACAACCTGCCTGGAGATGAAGCCAACAAAGGAGGAGTGGGCAAGGGAGGAGACCAAGAAACTGAGTCTCTGGCCAGCACCCTGCACCCAGCTCCTGTTATGGACAATTACACCTCCTTTTTCTTCCACTAAAATTTCCACATCTGGTGGGGAAGCGGGGTGGGGTACATGGGGGCAGGTATGATTTCCCGGCTTTACTGAAGTATTATTGACAGGTTAATCTTTATATATTCAAGGTTTTACACCAAAATGGTTTTGATCTGCATATACATACGTATTAAGTGAAGTCATTCTGTTGTGTCCCACTCTTTGCGACCCCATGGACTGTAGCCTACCATTCCTCTCCATACGTGGGATTCTCCAGGCAAAAATACTGGAGTGGGTTGCCATTTCCTTCTCCAGATCTTCCCGACCCAGGGATCGAACCCGGGTCTCCCACATTGCAGGCAGACACTTTACCATCTGAGCCACCAGGGAAGCTCATACATATGTATTAATTACCCTGAGGTCCTGAATGAACTGGTATTCCCCAGTAGCAGGTTTTCTGACATGCAAAAATGCGGCTTTATAGAGAAGTCCCTGGCAGTCCAGGAAGATCGCACAAGTGGCAGAGCAGTTAAGCCCGCAGCCACAACTGAAGCCCTAGAGCTCCATGCTCCGCAACAAGAGAAGCCCCCGCAAGGAGAAGCCCGCACAATTAAGTGAAAAGTAACCCCCACTCTTGGCAACTAGAGAAAGCTTGAGTGCAGCAAGGAAGACCAGGCACAGCTAAAAATAGAAAACAAATAAATAGTAAAATGGGGACTATTTTTTAAATTATTTTTAATTAGAGGATAATTACCTGACAATATTGTGATGGTTTTTATCATATATTGACATGAATCAGCCATGGGTGCCCCTATCCTGTGAGAAAGCCCTTCTCCTGGATTGCCACTTACAGCAGAACATTCCAGAAGAAACACCTAAGGCTTCTTGTGTTTCATGACATCTTCCTCCTTACCTTTCATCCCCTGGACATATCCCAATTCCTGCAACACCGCTCATTGGAAAGTGATGTCACCTGTAGGTGGGGTTACCCTAAGCAAGGAGGTTGCAGGTGGGAACTTCACCAGGGACTAGGCACCCAGGGACTCCCTCAGACCCAGGATACTGCAGCCTTGGGACCCAAGCCTACCCAAGCTCCAGGGATGTCACACCAGCCCTGGTCACCATACCTGAGGGGAATAGAGCCAGCATTTCTTTTCCACTTTTTTAAGATATAATTTTTCCTTAATTTGTTTATTTTTAATTGAAGGATAATTACAATATTGTGTTGGGTTTTGCCATACATCAACACGGCTCAGTCATAGGTATACATATGTCCCCTCCCTCTTGAGCCTCCCTCCCGCCTACCACCCCACCCCACCCCTGTAGTTGTCACAGAGCCCTGGTTTGAGTTCCTTAAGTCATACAGCAAATACCCCTGGCTATCTACTTTGCATAGGCTAGTGTATACGTTTCCACGCTGCTCTCTCCATCAGTCCCACCCTCTCCTCCCCCGTGTCCATCAGTCTGTTCTCTATGTCTGTGTCTCCATTGCTGCCCTGCAGACAGGTTCATCGGTACCATCTTTCCAGATTCCATATATATGCAATAATATACGACATTTATTTTTCTCTTTCTGACGTACTTCACTCTGCAGGCTCTATTTTCATCCACATCATTAGCACTGAGTCAGATGCGATCCTTTTTCTGGCTGAGTAAAATTCCATTGTGTATATGTGCCACAACTTCTTTATCCATTCATCTATCAGTGGACATCTAGGCTGCTTCCATGTCCTAGCTATTGTAAATAGTGCTGCAATGAACATTGGGATATATGTATCATTTGCAATTCTGGTTTTCTCGGGTATATGCCCAGTAGTGGGATTGTTGGGGGCATATCGAAGTTTCATTCCTAATTTTTTAAAGGGATCTCCATGCTGTCTTCCGTAGTGGCTGTCTCAGTTTGTATTCCCACCAATAGTGCAAGAGGGTTCCCTTTTCTCCATACCCTCTCTAGCATTTATTGTTTGTAGATTTTTTGATGATGGCCATTGGGACCAGTGAGAGGTGATATCTCACTGCAGTTTTGATTTGCATTTCTCTAATAATGAGATGGTGATGGCAGCCATGAAATTAAAAGACACTTGCTCCTTGAAAGAAAAGCTATGACCAACCTAGACAGCATCTTAAAAAGCAGAGACATTACTTTGCTGACAAAGGTACGTCTGGTCAAAGCTATGGTTTTTCCAGTAGTCATGTACGAATGTGAGAGTTGGACCATAAAGAAAGCTGAGTGCTGAAGAATTGATGCTTTTGAACTGTGGAGTTGGAGAAGACTCTTGAGAGTCTCTTGGACAGCAAGGAGATCCAACTAGTCCATCCTAAAGGAAATCAGTCCTGAATATTTATTGGAAGGACTGATGCTGCAGCTTAAACTCCAATATTTTGGCCACCTGATTCGAAGAACTGACTTATTTGAAAAGACCCTGATGTTGGGAATGATTGAAGGCAAGTGGAGAAGAGGACGAGAGAGGATGAGATGCTTGGATAGCATCACCAACTCGATGTAGATGACTTTGAGTAAACTCCAGGAGTTGGTGATGGACAGTGAGGTCTGGCATGCTGAAGCCCATGGGGCTGCAAAGAGTCAGACACAACTGAGTGACTGAACTATTCTGAACCTTTGTTGGCAAAGTAATGTCTCTGCTTTTTAATATGCTATCTAGTTTGGTCATACCTTTTCTTCCAAGGAACAAGTGTCTTCTAAAATAGATGTCTTTTAAAATAGACAGATAAAATAAGGGACAAATCTTGAGATTGTTGAGCCCCTGGATGAGAGGTGGCCTACTAAACCCCAGGCTTAATAACATTCCAAGTTTCACAAGACAAAACAAATAGCATTAACATGAAACCAGAGCTGCAATTTGGTCACAGATTGATGAAGATATCAGTTTGCATTCTGGGATTAATAGCAGGAACTCTGAACTGCAATCTTTGAACTCTCACCCAGAGAGTAGACTTATAGCCGCGGACCTTTTCCCAACTGGGACTCCAGATGTGCTGTGACAAGGGACTTCCCAGCACTCCTTGAGTCTGGATGTTGGTCAAAACCCAATTTGGTGATGTATCCTCTGCTGTTTCTATTTCTCTTTTCTTTTAATGTTAGTATATTGAAAGTCAGTTAGATAATTCTCTAATAAATATTGGTATTATTTATTTGTATAGAACAAGTGGCTTATTTTGTTAACACATCTTCTGAACCTGAAACAAAAGTGAAAACTTTCAACAAAACAATAGCCCCCACAGGAGGTTGTTTGTATTTTTGATGGAGCTGCATGAGCTCTTTGTGTGCATTGCAGACCAATTCATTGTGGGTATCTTTGCCAATATTTTTCCTATTCTGAGGTTTGCCTTTGTCTTTCCTTTAGGGTTTCCTTTGCTGTGCAAAAGCTGTTGAGATTAATTAGGTCCGGTTTTCTTATTTCTGGCTTATTTTCCATTATCCTAAGAAGTGCATGTAAAAAATATTTGATGTAACCGATGGCAAAGTGTGTCCTTCTGAAATATTCCTCCAGAATTTCCCAGGATCTGTGCTTATACTTGGAACCTTATATTACTTGGAGTTTCCTTTGGTGTATGGTATTAGCAAGTCTTCCCATCTCATCCTGTTTTTCATGGTTTGAGGAACTTCCACAGTGTCATCCATCATGGCTCTTACCAAGTTCCATCCTCAACCTCAACGGAGGTGAGTTCCCTGTTGTCCACACCATCTCCACAACTTACTGTCTGTGGAGGTTTTGACAATGGCCATTCTCACGGGTGTGAGGTGATACCTTGTGGTACTTCGGATTTCCGTTTCTCGAACACAGCGATGTTGACAACTTTTCATGGAACTTATTTAGAAGGGGGTGATTGAAACTCACCTGTTGGAACCGGCCTCTTGAAGGTCTGCCCAAGTTGGACTTCCTATTCGCCGACGAGCTCTAGGACACTTTGTGAGGGGAGATGTTTCTTCCTGGCTGCCCTGCGGGCCTTGTGAATATGGAGTGCCGGTCCACACACCTTTGCAAGTGGTTTTATGGCAGAAAACCACAAGGCCACCGCATGTCTTCAGGCCTCATGCTAATTTTTTTTTCTACTGTAATTTCATTGTTACTGTGTGTTGGAGTAGAGTTCATTTGTGTTGTCCTGTTTGTTTCCGGGGTATAAGAACTTGATTCAGTTCTGCTTAGACTCCTCTGTTCTCTTCCGGGTTCTATTTTCCTGTGAGGTGAGTACTGTGTGTTCTCTAGCCTTTCGTGTGGTATTCAGTAGTCCTTTTGTCTTCTCCATTTGATATCTGTTAAAGTGAAGAGGTTCATTCCAACGTCTTAATTGCTTCTTCTGCCCTAACATTTTCTTTTTAAGAATCAGAAGTTGGTTTTGTAAGTTTGTGAGACTTTCTCTTGTGTAAACGAGTCCCTTTGTATGAATTTTTAGATTCCACCAGTCAGGGTTATCGTATGTTATTTTTGTCTCTGATTCACTTCCTTTAGAATCCCAGTCTCTGGGTCCATCCATACTGTGGCCACTGGCATTATTCTGTGCTGTTTTTTGACTTAGCAGGATTCCGGTGAAGAGATGTACCTCTTGGACTTCAGTTTCTGTTTTTAGACAATTGGCTTGATTCCAGTGTCTTGGTTCTTGTAAATCATACTGCTCTGAAAACAGAAGTGTGTGTGTCGTCTAGAATTCTGATTTTCTCTGGCTCTAAGCCCAGGAGTGGAAGAGTAGGATAGCCCGATCAGAAGTGTCGGCTAAAATTTATAGTCGCAACCTGGAAGGAGTTATTTTATTTGGTGGGAATGTTTAGGACTCTGAGCCCAGGAGATAGCATCTCAGTAGCTCTGAGGAAACTGCTGCAAGGAGGCAGGAGGGTTAAGTCAGGCTACAGGAAAATTTGCAACAAAGGCAGCAGGCACTCTGAATATCAAAGATCAGGTATCAAATTAAGGGATTTAGCATTCTGTGTATGGGAAGATGCAAGCCTCTGGGCTCGCTGAATTTGTATGCATCTCAGCTATCTGGGGCGAATTGCGTTTCCTTGTTCACCTTGCTTCTTGCAATCCTCCAGCTCCTCAGCAATCACCGTGATGGGGTGGCAGCCTCTGCAGGATTGCAGTTTGGGGAGCCCTCATTCACATTTGGAGGCCAGAAGTTGTTGATGGCTGTGACATTTCTTGTTTATTAATATGGCAGGAGTTATTTTCATTTCACAGGAGGTTTTCCTATGCTTACTTTTTTTGTTTGTTTGTTTAAGAAATCCTATGCTGCTTTGCATAATTCCTGTACCCATTTACATTCCAGCAAAGAGGGAAGGTGGATTCCTTTTTCTCTGAGCCCTCTGTGGGACTTAGTTTCAGTAGATCTTTTTTTTTTTTTTTTTACATTTTTTCAAATCTCTTTAATATCTGACTTAATAGAAGACAGCTGGATTCTCATGTCTGCTTTTGAATTCAATTTGTTGTTGTATGTTGTTTTGGTGGAAAATTTGAAGAAAATCTAGCCTTGCATAGATACATAATTGAAAAAGGGAAGAGTATTGAATAACCTTTTCGAATTACGTTCTTTTTTTTTTTTTTAAACTTTATATAATTGTATTAGTTTTGCCAAATATCAAAATGAATCCGCCACAGGTATACATGTGTTCCCCATCCTGGACCCTCCTCCCTCCTCCCTCCCCATACCATCCCTCTGGGTCGTCCCAGTGCACCAGCCCCAAGCATCCAGTATCGTGCATCGAACCTGGACTGGCATCTCGTTTCTTACATGATATTTTATGTGTTTTAATGTCATTCTCCCAAATCTTCCCACCCTCTCCCTCTCCCACAGAGTCCATAAGACTGTTCTATACATCAGTGTCTCTTTTGCTGTCTCGTACACCGGGTTATTGTTACCATCTTTCTAAATTCCATATATATGCGTTAGTATACTGTATTGGTGTTTTTCCTTCTGGCTTACTTCACTCTGTATAATAGGCTCCAGTTTCATCCACCTCATTAGAACTGATTCAAATGTATTCTTTTTAATGGCTGAGTAATACTCCATTGTGTATATGTACCACTGCTTTCTTATACATTCATCTGCTGATGGGCATCTAGGTTGCTTCCATGTCCTGGCTATTATAAACAGTGCTGCGATGAACATTGGGGTACACGTGTCTCTTTCCCTTCTGGTTTCCTCGGTGTGTATGCCCAGCAGTGGGATTGCTGGATCATAAGGCAGTTCTATTTCCAGTTTTTTAAGGAATCTCACACTGTTCTCCATAGTGGCTGTACTAATTTGCATTCCACCAACAGTGTAAGAGGGTTCCTTTTTTTCCACACCCTCTCCAGCATTTATTATTTGTAGACTTTTGGATTGCAGCCATTCTGACTGGTGTGAAATGGTACCTCATAGTGGTTTTGATTTGCATTTCTCTGATAATGAGTGATGTTGAGCATCTTTTCATGTGTTTGTTAGCCATCTGTATGTCTTCTTTGGAGAAATGTCTGTTTAGATCTTTGGCCCATTTTTTGATTGGGTCATTTATTTTTCTGGAGTTGAGCTGTAGGAGTTGCTTGTATATTTTTTGAGATTAGTTGTTCGTCAGTTGCTTCATTTGCTATTATTTTCTCCCATTCTGAAGGCTGTCTTTTCACCTTGCTAATAGTTTCCTTTGATGTGCAGAAGCTTTTAAGGTTAATTAGGTCCCATTTGTTTATTTTGCTTTTATTTCCAATATTCTGGGAGGTGGGTCATAGAGGATCCTGCTGTGATGTATGTCAGAGAGTGTTTTGCCTATGTTCTCCTCTAGGCGTTTTATAGTTTCTGGTCTTACGTTGAGATCTTTAATCCATTTTGAGTTTATTTTTGTGTATGGTGTTAGAAAGTGTTCTAGTTTCATTCTTTTACAAGTGGGTGACCAGATTTCCCAGCACCACTTGTTAAAGAGATTGTCTTTAATCCATTGTATATTCTTGCCTCCTTTGTCAAAGATAAGGTGTCCATATATGCGTGGATTTATCTCTGGGCTTTCTATTTTGTTCCATTGATCTATATTTCTGTCTTTGTGCCAGTACCATACTGTCTTGATAACTGTGGCTTTGTAGTAGAGCCTGAAGTCAGGTAGGTTGATTCCTCCAGTTCCATTTTTCTTTCTCAAGATCGCTTTGGCTATTCGAGGTTTTTTATATTTCCATACAAATTGTGAAATTATTTGTTCTAGCTCTGTGAAGAATACTGTTGGTAGCTTGATAGGGATTGCATTGAATCTATAAATTGCTTTGGGTAATATACTCATTTTGACTATATTGATTCTTCCAATCCATGAACATGGTATATTTCTCCACCTGTTAGTGTCCTCTTTGATTTCTTTCACCAGTGTTTTATAGTTTTCTATATATAGGTCTTTAGTTTCTTTAGGTAGATATATTCCTAAGTATTTTATTCTTTCCGTTGCAATGGTGAATGGAATTGTTTCCTTAATTTCTCTTTCTGTTTTCTCATTATTAGTGTATAGGAATGCAAAGGATTTCTGTGTGTTGATTTTATATCCTGCAACTTTACTGTAGTCATTGATTATTTCTAGTAATTTTCTGGTGGAGTCTTTAGGGTTTTCTATGTAGAGGATCATGTCATCTGCAAATAGTGAGAGTTTTACTTCTTCTTTTCCAATCTGGATTCCTTTTATTTCTTTTTCTGCTCTGATTGCTGTGTCTAAAACTTCCAAAACTATGTTGAATAGTAATGGTGAAAGTGGGCACCCTTGTCTTGTTCCTGACTTTAGAGGAAATGCTTTCAATTTTTCACCATTGAGGATAATGTTTGCTGTGGGTTTGTCATATATAGCTTTTATTATGTTGAGGTATGTTCCTTCTATTCCTGCATTCTGGAGAGTTTTTATCATAAATGGATGTTGAATTTTGTCAAAGGCTTTCTCTGCATCTATTGAGATAATCATATGGTTTTTATTTTTCAATTTGTTAATGTGGTGTATTACATTGATTGATTTGCGGATATTGAAGAATTCTTGCATCCCTGGGATAAAGCCCACTTGGTCATGGTGTATGATCTTTTTAATGTGTTGTTGGATTCTGATTGCTAGAATTTTGTTAAGGATTTTTGCATCTATGTTCATCAGTGATATTGGCTGTAGTTTTCTTTTTTTGTGGGATCTTTGTCAGGTTTTGGTATTAGGGTGATGGTGGCCTCATAGAATGAGTTTGGAAGTTTACCTTCCTCTGTAATTTTTTGGAAGAGTTTGAGCAGGATAGGTGTTAGCTCTTCTCTAAATTTTTGGTAGAATTCAGCTGTGAAGCCGTCTGGACCTGGGCTTTTGTTTGCTGGAAGATTTTTGATTACAGTTTCAATTTCCGTGCTTGTGATGGGTCTGTTAAGATTTTCTATTTCTTCCTGGTCGAGTTTTGGAAAGTTGTACTTTTCTAAGAATTTGTCCATTTCTTCCACGTTGTCCATTTTATTGGCATATAATTGTTGATAGTAGTCTCTTATGATCCTTTGTATTTCTGTGTTGTCTGTTGTGATCTCTCCATTTTCGTTTCTAATTTTATTGATTTGATTTTTCTCCCTTTGTTTCTTGATGAGTCTGGCTAATGGTTTGTCAATTTTATTTATCCTTTCAAAGAACCAGCTTTTGGTTTTGTTGATTTTTGCTATGGTCTCTTTTGTTTCTTTTGCATTTATTTCTGCTCTAATTTTTAAGATTTCTTTCCTTCTACTAACCCTGGGGTTCTTCATTTCTTCCTTTTCTAGTTGCTTTAGGTGTAGAATTAGGTTATTTATTTGACTTTTTCTTGTTTCTTGAGGTGTGCCTGTATTGCTATGAACTTTCCCCTTAGGACTGCTTTTACTGTGTCCCACAGGTTTTGGGTTGTTGTGTTTTCATTTTCATTCATTTCTATGCAAATTTTGATTTCTTTTTGATTTCTTCTGTGATTTGTTGGTTATTCAGCAGCGTGTTGTTCAGCCTCCATATGTTGGAATTTTTAATAGTTTTTCTCCTGTAATTGAGATCTAATCTTACTGCATTGTGGTCAGAAAAGATGCTTGGAATGATTTCTATTTTTTTGAATTTACCAAGACTAGCTTTATGGCTCAGGATGTGATCTATCCTGGAGAAGGTTCCATGCGCTTGAGAAAAGGTGAAATTCATTGTTTTGGGATGAAATGTCCTATAGATATCAATTAGGTCTAACTGGTCTATTGTATCGTTTAAAGTTTGTGTTTCCTTGTTAATTTTCTGTTTAGTTGATCTATCCATAGGTGTGAGTGGGGTATTAAAGTCTCCCACTATTATTGTGTTATTGTTAATTTCTCCTTTCATACTTGTTAGCATTTGTCTTACATACTGCGGTACTCCCGTGTTGGGTGCATATATATTTATAATTCTTATATCTTCTTCTTGGATTGATCCTTTGATCATTATGTAGTGACCTTCTTTGTCTCTTTTCACAGCCTTTGTTTTAAAGTCTATTTTATCTGATCTGAGTATTGCTACTCCTGCTTTCTTTTGGTCCCTATTTGCATGGAAAATCTTTTTCCAGCCCTTCACTTTCAGTCTGTATGTGTCCCCTGTTTTGAGGTGGGTCTCCTGTAGACAACATATGTAGGGGTCTTATTTTTGTATCCATTCAGCCAGTCTTTGTCTTTTGTTGGGGCATTCAACCCATTTACGTTTAAGGTAATTACTGATAAGTATGATCCCGTTGCCATTTACTTTATTGTTTTGGGTTGAGTTTATACACCGTTTTTGTGTTTCCTGTCTAGAGAATATCCTTTAGTATTTGTTGAGAGCTGGTTTGGTGGTGCAGAATTCTCTCAGCTTTTGCTTGTCTGAAAAGCTTTTGATTTCTCCTTCATACTTGAATGAGATCCTTGCTGGATACAATAATCTGGGCTGTAGGTTATTTTCTTTCATCATTTTAAGTATGTCTTGCCATTCCCTCCTGGCGTGAAGAGTTTCTATTGAAAGGTCAGCTGTTATCCTTATGGGAATTCCCTTGTGTGTTATTTGTTGTTTTTCCCTTGCTGCTTTTAATATTTGTTCTTTGTGTTTGATCTTTGTTAGTTTGATTAATATGTGTCTTGGGGTGCTTCACCTTGGGTTTATCCTGTTTGGGATTCTCTGGGTTTCTTGGACTTGGGTGATTATTTCCTTCCCCATTCTAGGGAAGTTTTCAACTATTATCTCCTCAAGTATTTTCTCATGGTCTTTCTTTTTGTCTTCTTCTTCTGGAACCCCTATGATTCGAATGTTGTAGTGTTTAATATTGTCCTGGAGGTCTCTGAGATTGTCCTCATTTCTTTTAATTCGTTTTTCTTTTATCCTCTCTGATTCATTTATTTCTACCATTCTATCTTCTAATTCACTAATCCTATCTTCTGCCTCTCTTATTCTACTATTTGTTGCCTCCAGAGTGTTTTTAATTGCATTATTCATTATATATTGACTATTTTTTATTTCTTCTAGGTCCTTATTAAACCTTTCTTGCATCTTCTCAATCCTTGTCTCCAGGCTATTTATCTGTGATTCCATTTTAATTTCAAGATTTTGGATCAATTTCAATATCATTATTCGGAATTCTGGATCAGGTAGATTCCCTATCTCTTCCTCTTTTGTTTGGTTTGGTGGGCATTTATCCTGTTCCTTTATCTGCTGGGTATTCCTCTGTCTCTTCATCTTGTTTAAAATTGCTGAGTTTAGGGTGTCCTTTCTGTATTCTGGCAGTTTGTGGAGTTCTCTTTATTGTGGCATTTCCTCGCTCTGTGTGGGTTTGTACAGGTGGCTTGTCAAGGTTTTCTGGTTAGGAAAGCTTGTGTCTGTGTTCTGGTGGGTGGAGCTGTATTTCTTATCTTTGTTCAGTCGCGCTGTGGGGAGGGAGGGAGGGATGCTGCAAACAAATGACACTGGCGTGCGCTCGCAGTGCCTCAGCCACACTGGGTCTGCCCCCGCTCACAGCGCGTGTAGCCTCCCTGCCCACACTGCTCGGGCTCTAGGTTGTTCCGCCGGGAACAATCCGAGGCCGGCCCTGGATTGCATGCACCTCCCAGGTCCAAGCCGCTCAGGTTCAGGCACTCGGGTAGTCCTCAGAGGCGCAGACTCATTTGGGCCTGCGTTTTGTGCTCTTCCCAGGTCCGAGCAGCTCAGGTGATGAGGTGTTTGGCGAGCGCCAATGCTGCGACTTATCGCTTCCCCGCCACTCGTTTATCTGGGTGTAAAACCGGCGCACCTTCTCAGGCAGATGTTGACCGTCCAGACCCCCAATAAGTTTTAGTTAGCAAAGAAGCCTGCTTACAGTTTTATAGATAATGTCTCTCTGGGGCTGCGATTGCCCCCTTCCGGCTCTGGCTGCCTGTCACCGGAGGGGGAAGGTCTGCAGCCGGCTATCTCTGTTCAGTCCTTTGTTCCGTGCGCGGGCTGGCGGTGTCTTAGGTTAGGGCTGGCTTTTCGCGTGGTAGATATCCCACAGTCTGGTTTGCTAGCCCAAATTATTTCACTCAGATAGCACTCAGGATATTCAGGCCAGATTTTTACTCTCAGTGATGCAACCTGCGCCGCACCTCCCTGCCCAGCCCCTGCTTGCTAATGGTGGATGCAGGCGTCTGCGCTGCTTCTCCGCTGGGGGAGTTACTGTAGGGCTCGCAATCTGCGAGTTTTAATTGTTTATTTATTTTTTCTCCCTGTTATGTTGCCCTCTGTGCTTCCAAAGCTCGGCACGGATTCAGCAGTGAGAAGGTTTCCTGGTGTTTGGAAACTTCTCTCTTTTTAAGACTCCCTTCCTGGGACGGAACTCCGTCCCTCCCTCTTTTGTCTCTTTTTTTTGTCTTTAATTTTTTTTCCTACCTCCTTTCGAAGAGTTGGGTTGCTTTTCTGGGTGCCTGATGTCCTCTGCCGGCATTCAGAAGTTGTTTTGTGGAATTTACTCGACGTTTAAATGCTCTTTTGATGAATTTGTGGGGGAGAAAGTATTCTCCCCGTCCTACTCCTCCACCATCTTGGCTCCTCCTACCAGTAGATCTTTTTGATACTGGTCTTTCTGAGCAATATGGGGGGTAATCCCTCACGGTGGGTTTGATGGGCCTCACTTTAGGAGGTAGTCATGTGAAGTATGTTCCCAAGTGTTTTGGACTTTAGACAGTGTGAATACAGTGTACCTCTTGAAATTGGGTCCCACTTTGAATTCTTTTTTGATGATTTTCTCAGGGACATTACTTGAAGGGCAGGTGCCATTTACAGCCTCTCAGGCCTTTTGAATAAAATTAGGCTTCTCTGGTGGCTCAGTCAGTAAAGAATCTGCCTGCTATGCAGGAGACCCGGGTTCGATCCCTGGGTCAGGAATTTCCCCAAGAGAAGGAAATGGCAAGCCACTGCAGGATTCTTGCCTGTAAAATCCCATGGACAGAGGAGCCTGGTGGGCTACAGTCCATGGGGTCACAACGAGTTGGACACGACTGAGCGACTCAACCACCACAGGCCTTTTGAATAGTAAGACTCCTTCAGAACAGGTTTTAAGGTTGTTTTACTGGATGTAGCCACAAGGTGGCAGCAGCTCTTCATGTTCAGCTCTGGTTCCTTGGGCAGGCAGAGCCTCAGGGAAAAGCCTGTGTGTGCATGGATTTTCAATTAGAGTGGAATACTTTGGCCACCTGATGCGAAGAATAGACTCATTGGAAAAGACCCTGATGCTGGGAAAGATTGAAGGCGGGAGGAGAACAGGACGCCAGAGGATGAGATGGTTGGAAGGCATCACCGACTCGATGGACATGAGTTTTGAGAAAGCTCTGGGAGTTGGTGATGGACAGGGAGGCCTTGCGTGCTGCAGTCCACGGGGTCGCAAAGAGTTGGACATGACTGAGCGACTGAAATGCACTGAACTGAACTGGGCCAGGAGAAACACCAAACACGCAAAGGTTTGTGTTTCATTACTTCTTCCCCTTTACCCTGGATCCACAGGACACATCCTAACTCCTTTTCCCTGGGCCGGGAAGATCCCCTGGAGAAGGAAATGGCCACCCACTCCAGTATTGTTGCCTGGAGAATCCCACGGACAGAGGAGCCTGGCAGCCTACAGTCAATGGGGTCGCAAGAGTCGGACACGGCTTAGCAACTAAACCACCACCACCACCACCCACATATGGAACATCGTCCAACGAGAAATATCCAGCATAAAACTTCACAAACCGCTTTGGACACATTGAAACAGTGAAACAGTATGGGCTCTGGAGATGCCGGGAGCTCAAAAAACTGGCAGAGGCAGGAAGGACCCTTGGCTGGAGCCTCTGAAGGGACTGCAGCTCTGGGAAACCCTGACCTCAGACATCTCCAGGACTGAGAGGACAGGCTTCTGTTACTCGGAGCATCCGTGTGTGGTTGTTTGTCACCGCTGCCCCAGGAAGCTCATGCAGCTGGTGGTAGTTCCCTGCCCTGATCTAAAGCCTCCCTCCCATTAGGGGCAGCCCCCTGCACCTATGCTGTTTGCACTAACCGTAAGGCTCACACTGAGCCCCGGCTCCCCTTCTGGGCACTGGCGTTTTGGAGGGTGAGGGCAGACACCACCACGTGCCACCAGCCTCCAGCCGGGAGCCAAGTCTCTAGTGAGCTTCCCTGAGGGGACAGGGGTGTGGGTGACTGTCAGGGTTCTGCCCTTCATCACTGGGGGAAGAGACACCCTAGACACCCTTGATGGAGGAGAGGCAGGATTCGAGGTGAGTGACCAGTGCCTCCCCACTGCGCCCTGAGGCCCATCTCAGCTGTGGGAACACCGGCCTGTGCTGAGCCCTGGAGCCTCCCCACAGGTCCAGAGATGAGGTGGCCCTGCAGACCCCGCCCCTTCCTCCACATCCAGTAGGTGGGACACACCTTCTCTTTGTCACTCCAGGAACCCTGCAAACTCCACCCCTTCCTTCATTTCTAGTAGGTGGGATACCCCTTCTTGCCACTCCAGGAGTGGTTCTGGAAGTGATATGTGAGTGGTTCTGGGGTTTGCAGGCTGAGCCCCTGTTGCTGTGTGCCCCTTTCCCCACAGGAGCATCCAGAGCAAGCTGTCTGCCCTGCTGCCTGAATACCCGCCTCTACTCAGTAGTCTCAGGAAAGGATCAGGGGGTACTGTAGCAGCATCTGGGACCTCCTTTAATAAGAGTGTCCTTGTTTACAACCATTTAGCTAACAAAAGTCTTTAAGGTAAAGGGTCTAGAGAGAAGAGAGGAAGCTACAAACAAAACCAGATGGAACCAGCTGGGACCACAGTGGCAGCGAATCTGACTTCCAACAGACCCCAAGTCTCATTGTGTGTTGATTTTAGTGTATTATTGATGTAGGGGATAGATGGGCTCCAGATTTGACATTTATAACTGGTCTCCTGTAGGAATGTCATGGGACACAAAGAAATGGGCCTCAGGCTGGATGCTTACAACTTAGCATTTCTGAGAGAAGTGATAGGTGGGCTTCAGTCTAGGTGTTTACAATCAGCCTCCTGTTTGCCCTCTGAAATGGAAGTAACAGCAGAGAGTAAATAGCTAGTGTTTGTCGCTTGTAAACACCTTAAGGTAATAGTCATGCAAGGACAAAGAGGGGGCAAAAGCCTGTATGGGTAAAGGATTAATGCCCACCCCAGTCTTTTGGGACCGGGAGACACTATTACACGCACAGAGAGGCTTCTTATGGGTCAGAACTCAAGAGATAATGCCAGGCCCTAATGAGTCTTGCTCCTCCCAGAAGCCTCCACTTTGAGATCCATCTTGGCTGAGGGGTGAGTGTGCACCCAGGGGAGTGTCCCAGGGTAGGTCAGGTGTGGGAAAAGAAAGCAGATAATGGGGCTAAAGGAAGACAAAGACCCGGAAGAACTGCCCTGTATAAATGACTGAACTGCCTCTTTGCTGTGCTCACCCTTCTTGAGGGGGCCCCACATGCTTTCTCTGCCTTGCTTCTGTCTTAAAAAACCATTCTCTATGTGCTCTCCCACTTGGTATGCTGTGTCTCTAATAATAAATTTTATACCTGCATTTACAGTTTCTGCCTCCAATGTAAAAACATTTTTCACTGGGGGCAAAGATCCGGGGAAAAATAGCTTCTAGCCTCTAGCCCTTGCTGGTCTGGTGGCTAGGATTCCTGGTTCTCATCCAGGACTTCCCAGGTTCAATTCCTGGGCAGGGAATTAAGATCTGTTCACATTACTGCTCAATACTAACTCGATCGTTATATTAAGTGACACACCAACCATTGGCCATGACCCAACATTAAGAATCAAAAAAAAAATGTAAAAAGGAGGTGGCACCCCACTAACTTGGAAAAGCTGATAGTGAAGGATTCGTGAAGGATTCGTGATCTCCGAAGAAAATTTAGCTTTGGGATCAGGGACCAGACTTGATCACACAAGAGTTTTTGTGTAGCAGAGTTTTATTAAAGCGAAAAAGAGACAGAGAAAGCTTCTGACACAGACATCAGGAGGGGGATGGAGAGTGCCCCTGCTTGCTAGTCTTAGCAAGGGAGCTATATACTTTTTTAATTGGTTATTACAATAAATCAAAAGAATGTCTCAAGGTTGTAAAGATCTTACTAGATCCACTCCCACAATTTACATTTTAAGACAGGATTAGAACTAACAACAGAAAGATCTTACCAGACACTCCCATAATGTACATTTTAAGATAACAGGATTAGTTAGAAGGTTTTCAAGAAAGAGAAACTGTCCTCAAGGAGGATACATTGTTATAAAATCCTTAGTACACAGGGAGAACAAGATGGCAGAGGAGTAGGTGGACGTGGAGTACATCCTTCTCCACGGATACATCAGGAATACACCTCCAGACACAGAAGTGCATGCAGAACACCAGCTGAGAGCGGACAGGAGGACCTGACCAGTGGAAAAGAATATATAGATGCACGCAAAACTCAGTAGGATGAAGGGACTAGGGGAAGAAACGGTAGTGTTGTTAGAACTGGACCTGTCCTCAGCAGGTAGGGAAACTGAAGCAGGGGTCCGATCCCCACAGCGGGGCAACTGTCTGAGTCACAGGAGAAACATTTAAGGCTGAGAGTGAAACAGCTGATCTGTGGCAGCCTAAATAGAATGAGAATCAGTCTTTGCTGCAGCCATACGTACCCCAGACAGGGGTACAGGTTCCCTGGAAGGCACAGCAGCTAGGACCTGGGGTTTAGGGGTTGTGGAGCAATCCCAGGGAGAGGGCTGCTATTGACTGTGGAGAGACGGATTGAGGGGATGTGAGGGAGGAGTCTGTGGTGGGAAATGCCTGTGGAGGAAAGCCAGGCAGCCATGGAAGCAAGGCGATACTGCTGAGTCACGTGTAGGGGATGAAGCCATCACCATAGCCTCTCTCTCCCCACTTGCCAGCAATGGCAGCTGAACAAAAGAGAGGCTGACCCATCAAATGCCTGACACACTGAACCACAGAGTAGGACCCATCCAGAGAGCTCCTTTAAGTGCCTGATGTGCCAATCTATTGAGTAGGACTCCAGCCAGGGGGCCTCCCTCTATGTGCCTGACGCGCGAACAACAGAGAAGGACCCCAGGCAAGGGAGCCCTCTAAGTGCCTTAACGGGTGGAGCTACAGAGAAAGACTGGCCAAAGAAGCCTTCTGATCGCCAGCTACAAGAGGCTTGAAAACAGACTCAGATAGGGCCATAACTCCTGTGGGCGGGGGGCAATTCCTGCACACTTGGCACCACAGGGTCCCTACAAGCCAAGCAGCTGCGCCACCTTCACACTCAACTTTCACTGGGGCAGAGCGTTTTTGCCACAAGACAAAAAAAAAATCTCGTGTCTATGCATATAGGGTTGCTTCCATCATGTCCGACTCTGTAACCCACACTTCTAGGACCCTACAGAGCAGGGTCTGTGTGGCTGCTCTGTGGCTTCTCTAACAAATGACCCCAAGCTGGGTGGTTTAAAACAATAGGTACTCATCCTCCCACAGTCCTGTAGACCAGATGTCTGAGATCAAGGTGGTGCAGCCCTCCAGGGGCTCCAGGATGGGGTCCTTCCTGCCTTTTCTAGCTTCGAGGGCTCCAGGAGTCCCTGGGCTTGTGGCCCCTCCCTCGCATCTCTGCCTTCCTCATCATGGGACTTGTCCCTGTGTCTGTGTCTCCCTTCTTTTGTCTCTTACAAGGAACCTGATAACTGGATTGAGGGCCACCCTCACTCAAGATGACCTCACCTCAACATCTTTAAATGCATCTACAAAGGCCCTACTCCCAGATACGGTCTTGTTCACTTGTTCTGGGGGGACACATCTTTCGGGGCCACCATTCAACCCATTGAAAGTCGTGCCTGACTCTGTGTGACCCCATGGGCTATAGCCTGCCAGGCCAGAATACTGGAATGGGTAGCTATTCCCTTCTCCAGGGGATCTTCCCAACCCAGAGATCAACCTCAGGTCTCCTGCATTGCAGGCAGATTCTTTACCATCTGAGCCACCAGGGAAGTGCATTATCTGTGTATAAAATCACGCTCATTTTAGGAGAGTACCAAGTCTATATGAGACTGGCACAGCCATGTGGGTGGGGGTCTGGCGAGAATGAAGACCATGGAATCACCTGGAAAGAATCAAGGCCTGGCTTCATCAGAAGGTGAGCTCTTCCACCATCGGGCCCATGAGAACAGTCACTTCATCCTACCCATGGAAAGGGGCCCAAGTGTCAAGTCCAGAAGTGTCTACCTTGCATAGCTGGCTCTTCTGGATATCATCAATACCATGATGTAACGAGTAACCATGGGATTAGGGGTAGAGGAGAATTAGTGTGGGGACTGGCCGTGGACTCTGGAGGAAGTGCTGACAGTCACTGGGGCACAATGAAGTGGGAGCCTGGGAGGCCCCCATGTTACTGAACCAAACCTGGGTCCACACGCCTGAGTTCAGTAAAGCCAGTCTACTGACGCAGGTTGTGGTGAAGGAAAGTGAAGCGATAATTACAAAAGCACCCTGAACTCCCTGGAGGGTTTCAGCAAAGCAGCTGTATAGGCCACATTAGGGAGGGGGGCACAGATTATGTGATCTGCTGGTGCATGGTTCTCTGGTTGGTGAGGTAACTGGTGGCTAACCTCACAAATTCTCAGGCACTGGAAGCTCTGGGGGTTACATGTTCATGCTCATCAAGTATTTGATGAGCTCATCAGCTTAACTTCTTCGATTTAGTGTGGGTTTTAACATCTGTAAAACAACGCAGGGAGCGTGCATCAGATACTGTTATCTCCATACTTCAGAGAGGAGCTACAGCAGAGGAAGGGACGATGGGGTGTGTCCTAGGAAGGCCCATGGGCTCCTGCTTGGTTATTCCAGGTGTCTGGGTTCAGCAGTCTGGGAGGCGGGGTTGCCTCCTGGGCATGGGGAGCAGCAGGATCGCAGTCCTTCGAGGGGCCTTTTAGCCCCCAGGGTGAGATGGGGAGAGGGTGGATGGACAGATGCATCTGGCCTGGGAGGGGGGGTCCAGGCTAGAAATGTCACTGGAATCATCACCGGGAGGAAGAGGAAAGGCCAGGTGGGTCATGGCCAAACCCATGCAGGTGATGGTGGTCTTTTGGAAGCAACTCAGAGCCAGATGGACTGGCCCTCAGAGGCCCAGCTTCATTTTCTTGAAAGTGAAAGTGAAGTCGCTCAGTCATGTCCAACTCTTTGCGACCCCATGGACTGTAGCCCACCAGGCTCCTCAGTCCATGGGATTTTCCAGGCAAGAGTACTGGAGTGGGTTGCCATTTCCTTCTCCAGGGGATCTTCCCAACCCAGGGATTGAACCCGGGTCTCCCGCACTGCAGGCAGACGCTTTACCATCTGAGCCACCAGGGAAATCCACTACAAAAGAGATTAAATATTAATACTAATTCTTGCACCTTTTTAAAGTCCACTGAAACCCTGAAGTAAAACTACTTTACTTTTAAAAAGTGCAGGGTTGTTCCTTTGTAAAACACGGTGTCAGAGTTTGAGACACCATCAGGAGATGTATGAGCCCAGTGCTGCTGTGGCTTCATCAAAGGGGCTCAGGCACTGCCCACATCCCCACTGGGGATGAAGTCCATCAGGGCACTGGGGTCCACAGACTTCAGGGAACACTTAGCCCTCGGGACTGGTCTCCCTTCTTCCAACCAGCTGCTGGTCAGAGGCCCACATTCTCACATCCTGATTCCACCCCCAGAGCCTGAGGAATAGTCCAGTGTATAGACGGACCACTCAGTCTTCACATTCCTGACGCTGGACATTTTGGTGGACTCTATGTCTTGGCTATTGTAAATAGGGCTTCCCTGAAAACAGAGGTACATGTGTCATTTCAAACTGTGATGTTCTCCAGATCTGAGCGCAGAACTGGGGTTGCTGGATCCCATGGCCCCTCTGTTTACTTTGTTAAGGAACCTCCATGCTGTTTTCCGTCGTGGCCACACCCTTGCGCATCCCCACTCAGAGTGTAGGAGGATTCCATTTTCCCTGCGTCCTCTGCAGCACTTCTTCTTGGGACATCATTCTGATGATGGACATTCTGGCCGGTGGAAGGGGATTCCTCAGTGTAGATCTGATTAGCATTTATTTAATAATGAGTGGGTCTTCCCTGGTGTGGCTCAGCAGTAAAGAATCTGCCTGCAATGCAGGAGATGTGAGAGATGCAGGAGATGCAAGTTCGATCCCTGAGTCAGGAAGATCCCCTGGAGAAGGACATGACAACTCACGCCAGTATTCTTTCCTGGAAAATTCCATGGACAGGGGAGACTAGCCAGCTACAGTCCACAGGGTTGCAAAAAGTCAGACGTGACTGAGCAACTGAGCAACTGAGCACAGTGATGAGTGATGGGGGGTGTCTTTCCAGGTGCTTGATTCATTTATATCTAGCCATATATATGTTCTTTTTCAGGTTATTTTCCCATATAAGTTATTACGGAGTGTTGCAGACGGTTACTTGTGCTATGCAGTGGGTCCTTATGGATGATTTTATAAACAGTAGGTGTGTGGATGTTAATCTGAACCAGCTCATTTCTCCCTGCCCTCCTCTTTTCCTCCTTGGGAACCATAACTTTCTTCTTGGGAACCGTAAGTCTGTGAGGCCATTTCTCTTTGGCAAAGAAGTTCATCAGTCTCCATTTTTTAGATTCCACCTAGAGGTAACACCACATGAATCTTTTCTCGTCCTGTCTCCCCTTCTTCCCTTATAATGATCACCTCTACTTTCCTCCCTGTGGCTGGAAATGTCATGATTTGGTCCTTTTTAATGGCTGAGTGATATTGTATTATGTCTAGGCACCCCATCTTCTTTATCCGTTCATCTGTGTTCTACACTTAGATTGCTGCTGGGTCTTTATGGGACCTAGTGCAGCTGTGATCATAGGGATGCAGACGTCTTCTCAAATTTTGGGTTTCTCCATATCTACACCCAGGTGTGGGATTGCTGGATCCTATGCTACTTCTGTGTTCAGTTTTTTCAAAGAAACTTCATACTTTTTGCCTAATGGGTGTACCGATTTACATTCCCACCAAGAGTGCAGGGGAGTTCCCTTCTCTCCGCACCCTCTGCAACATGTATTGTTGGAGATTCTCTAAGATGGCCATTCTGACTGGTGTGAGGTGATAGCTCACTGGACTTTTGATTTGCCTTCCTCTGACTTCCCTGGTGGCTCAGATGGTAAAGTGTCTGCCTACAATGCAGGAGATTTGGGTTCGATCCCGGGTCGGGAAGATCCACTGTAGAAGGAAATGGCAACCACTCCTGTACTCTTGCCTGGAAAATCCCATGGATAGAAAAGCCTGGTAGGCTACAGTCCGTGGGATCGCAGAGTCAGACACGACTGATCGACTTCATCTTACCTTACCTAACTATTAGTCATACTGAGCATCTTTTCAAGTGCTTAATGGCCATGTGTATACCTTCTTCATGAAATGTTCATTGAGATCTTTGGCCCATTTCCTATTGGGTATTTTTGTTTTATTTTTGATATTGAGCTGCTTGAGCTCTCTGTATGTTCTGGAGATGAATTCTTTGTGGGGATCTTTGTTTTGAAATATTTTTCTTTCCTATTCTGAAGGTTGTCTTTTTCTTTTATTTGGGGTTTCCTTTGCTGTGAAAATGCTGCTAAGGTTAATTATGTCCCTTTGGCCTATTTTTATTTTATTTGTTGTTATTCTAAGATGTGGATCCAAAAAGAACTTGCTGTGATTTAAAACAAAGCATTTTCTGCCTATATTTTCCTCAAACGTTTTAGAGTGTCGTCCTCACTTAGAGATCTGTAAATTATTTAGAGCTTAGGTTTGTGTACGGTGTTAGGGAGTGAGAAATGGACTATTTCCTGCCATATCAGTAAACAAGGATATCACAGTCATCAGCAATTGCAGCCCTCCAGTGAGCCGGTGAGCCCTCAGGGAAATCAGGAAGAGGAGAATATCTGCTCTCTAGCAGCCGTCAGACTGCAGACACTCCCTAAGGTGAGCCCTGAGGAAAGGAAGCTCAGGGTGTGAAAACAGGAGGCTGGCCCCAGACAGGTGAGGTGCAAATGAAAGGAATGATTTCAGTGAGCCCCGACTCTTGCATCCTCCCATACACAGAAAAGCACTAAATTCCCTGACTGGGGATATATGGTGTTCTTTAACAATAAGCTTCTGGTATTCAGACTACCTGCCCTTCGTTACAAAGTTCTCTGTAACCTGGTTCCTCTCTTCACCTTCTGGGTGCAATTCTCTCAGGGTTACTAGACATGGTGTCTCCTGGGCTTGAAATCCTAAAAATCCCCACCAAATAAAACATAACTCTCACCTTTTAGGTAGTGAATACTTTTTAAGTCGACAAGAATATTGTACTTTTGTTCCCATTTCCATTGTTTAAGGAACCTCCACGCTGTCTCCATGGGCTTCCCAGGTGGTACTAGGGGTAGAGGACCCGCCTGCCAACATAGGAAACATAGGAGACGTGGGTTCGATCCCTGGGTGGGGAAGACCCCTGAAGGAGGGCGTGGCAGCCCACTCCAGTAATCTTGCTTGCAGAACCCCATGGAGAGAGGAGCCTGGCAGGTTACACTCCACAGGGTCGAAAAGAGTTGGACACGACTGAAGTGACTTAGCACGCAAGCGCACTGGCTCCATAGTGGCTGTTTCCAATCTTTGTCCTCAGCACAGCATGACTTCTGTTCTCAGTAGGGCCTGACGGTCACGCTCACTATGACTTGGTTCTCGTCCTGAGTATGCTCTGATTCTGGTCCTCTCTATGGCTTGACTCTAGTCCGTCCTTAGTCCTGAATCTGTTCTTTCTCTGGCCTGACTCTGTCCTCTATGGCCTGACACTTTGCCTCACTACAGCCTGACATTCTGCCTCACCGGGCCATGAATCTTGTGCTCCCTGGAGACTGATTGTTCCTCACTGGACTCTCATTTTGGTCCTCACCACAGCCTGACTCTGGTCCTCAGTACAGCGTGACTCCCGTTCTCAATAGGGCCTGATCGTCATGCTCACCAGTACCTGACATTCATTCTCAGCGTGCTCTGACTCTGGTCCTCTCTAGGCACTGATTCTTTTACTCACTGGGCTCTGATCTTGGTCGTGTCTATGTCTTGACTGTCATCCTTTCTACATCCTGAGTCTGGTCCTCACTATGGCCTGATTCTTGCCTCACAAGGGAGCGACATTTTGCTTCACTTGGCCTGACTGTTCTCCACTGTGCACTACTCTTTGGCTCATTATGGCCTGAATCTTTGCCTCATTGGGACCTGACTCTGGTCCTCAAATAGTGAGTCCTCAAATAGTGAGCTCTGGCAATGGACATCATTACGGCGAGAACCTGATCCTCACTAGGCTCCGAGTCTCATTCTCTCTTGATTCCAGCTTGTCCTTCCTCCAGCCCAGTGTTTCTCATGATGTACTCTGCATATAAGTTAAATAAACAGGGTAACAATATACAGCCTTGACATACTCCTTTCCCGATTTGGAAATGCTGCTTCCTGACCTACATACAGATTTCTCAAGAGGCAGGTCAGGTGGTCTGGTACTCCCATCTTTTTCAGATTTTGCACAGTTTGTGGTGATCCACACAGTCAAAGGCTTTGGCATAGTCAATAAAGCAGAAATAGATGCTTTTCTGGAACTCTTGCTTTTTCGATGATCCAACAGATGTTGGCAATTTGATCTCTGGTTCCTCTGCCTTTTCTAAATCCAGCTTGAACATTTCGAAGTTCACAGTTCAAGTACTGTTGAAGCCTGGCTTGGAGAATTTTGAGCATTACTTTGCTAGCCTGTGAGATGAGTGCAACTGTGTGGCAGTTTGAGCATTCTTTGGCCTTGTCTTTCTTAGGGATTGGAATGAAAAACTGACCTTTTACCCTCTCAAAGTGAAACTAACACATTCCCCTGCCTGAGGCTGCCATTCTAGGGGACATTTGTAAGGATTTTTAACTTTGTTTCCTCACCTCCCCACTCATCTCTGATCCATAAAAGAGCCTGGCAACCAGGCCCTGAGAAGATGGTTATTTCAAGGCACTAGCCTGCCATCTTGGTCAGCCAGCTCCTCTATTAGTCTCTTCCTTGCCTCAACCCCTCCTCTCTCAAATTCACTGGCCTGTCTTGTGGTGAGCAGAGCGAGCAAGGACTCGGTAACAGAAGCAGTGCTGCGGTGTACGCTGGATGCATGCACGTTTTCATCAGCGGTTTTCTCAGAATATAGGCCAAGGTGTGGGGCTGTCAGATCTTAGTTTTGATCTGAGTTTTGTTTTGTTTTGTTTTTTTCAGGCATTTAGAGACTGTCCATCAAGCTGACTGTTGCCAGTGTATATTCCCACAGAGAGTTTAGAGACATTCTTTTTCCTCCAGGCTCCCGCCTGCATTTATTGTTTGTAGATTTGTGAGGATGGTGATTGTGACTGGTGGGATTTATTTCCCATTGTCATTTTCATTGGCATTCAGGCAGGAATTTGGGATCCTTAGTTAGCATCTTGTCGTGTTGTAGAAGTTTATTTTGTCTTTTTTTTTTTTTTTTCGTTTGGTGTCAGGACACTTTAACTCAGACAATTGAGTTCCTGAAAGTCAGGTGTGCTTAGAGTTATTTCTCCAACACACTCCCCAGGACATTTCCTGAGGGCATCTGTCATTAACAGAATCCCAGCCCTTGTGAACTGAGGTGCCAGCGAACACCGGAGATTAAATTTTAGTTATAAAAATTGTCCACAAGGTGGCAGCAGTGTTTAGTCCTACTTCCCTTGTGGCTCAGTTGATAAAGAATCCACCTGCAATGAGGGAGACCTGGATTAGATCCCTGGGTTGGGAAGATCCTCTGGCGAAGGGAAAGGCTACCCACTCCAGTATTCTGGCCTGGAGAATGCCATGGACTGTATAATCCATGGGATCAGAAAGAATCGGACACAACTGAGCGACTTTCCCTTTCACTTTAGGGAAAGTTGTGGCAGAAAGCAGAGAAACTAAAGAGCCTCTTGATGAAAGTGAGAGTGAAAAAGTTGGCTTAAAACTCAACATTCAGAAAACTAAGATCATGGCATCTGGTCCCATCACTTCATGGCAGATAGATGGAAATTTTCAAACGATAGAAACAGTGACAGATTTTATTTTCTTGGGCTCCAAAATCACTGCAGATGGTGACTGCAGCCATGAAATTAAAAGACGCTTGCTCCTTGGAAGAAAAGCTATGACCGACTTAGACAGCATATTGAAAACCAGAGACATTACTTTGCTGACAAAAGCCTGTCTATTCAAAGCTATGGTTTTTCCAGTAGTCATGCTGGATGTGAGAGTTGGATCATAAAGAAAGCTGAGCACCCAGGAATTGCTGCCTTTGAACTGTGGTATTGGAGAAGACTCTTGAGAGTCCCTTGGGCTGCAAGGAGATCCAACCAGTCCATCCTAAAGGAAGTCAACCCTGAATATTCATTTGAAGGACTGATGCTTAAACTCCAATATTTTGTCCACCTGATGCAAAAAACTGACTCCTTAGAAAAGACCCTGATGCTGGGAAAGATTGAAGGCAGGAGGAGAAGGGGACGACAGAGGATAAGCTGGTTGGATGGCATCACCGACTCAGTGGATGTGAGTTTGAGTAAGCTCCAGGAGTTGATGATGGACAGGGAAGCTGGGCATGCTGTGGTCCATTAGGTCACAAAGAGTCAGACACAACTGAGAAACTGAACTGAATTGAACAACAGAAGGATGCAATATTTTTACGGAATCCAATTTTTGAAATATTACCACACCGTGAGCTTTTTGTTGGTTTTGGAGATGAATTGCTTGTGGGTATCTTGGTTTGCAAATATTTCTTTGCATTCTGGGTTGCCTTCTTCATTTCTGAAGGTTTCCTCTTTTGGACACCTGCTTTGAAATTGAAGCAGGTGCATTTTCCTGGTTTTGGTTTATTTCCCATTGCTCTAGGAGATGGATTTCAAAATATCTCGCAATGAAGTCATCCAAACCCAAAAAGACCTTGTAGTTTATACCATCACATGCACTGTCTATATTTTTTTCTTAAGACTTTCATAGAATCCCTCCTATCCTTTAGATATTTATGATTTGGAGCTCATTTCGCGTATGGTATTAGTATTTGAACCTCATTCTCATTTTCTTTATTTTAATAAGCCTCCCACGATCCTTCACAGTGTCTCTTACCAATGTCTATTGCCAGCATAATATTCCCTTTTCTCCACGCCTTCTCCATCAGCTGGGGTTTGTCAAGCTTCTGACAGTGGCCATTCTGAGTGCTGTGAGGTGATTCCTTCCTGTGGATTCAAAATGCGTTTCTCATATTTAGCGAAAACTGACCTCTTTTCATGTGCTTTCTTTCCAAGGGTGAGTTCATGTTACCTCTCGATGCAGCTTCCTGTAACTTGGCCCTGTTTTAATTGTTTTCTGATGACCATCCCCAGAACATTTGTTGGGATCAGCTGTTTTTGACTTCTAGACCCTTTGACCTTGAGAGTACTCAGTGTTCTTCAGCACAGCTTTTCAAGCTGTTGTTTCAGAAAATGGCATCAAGACAGCAGCATTACTCAGCCCCACGCATTTACCCCTACCCCTCAGTCATTTCAGTGTGATTTTATATTGGAATAGAAGTGATTTGTGATTTTATGTGTGTTTCAGTTGTACAGGAACTTGATACACTCATGGATGAACATTTATCTATTCTCTTGCTCTCATCTAGGTGATTATGGTATGTTCAGTAAACTTCCACCTGCTATTCAGTAGGTCGTTTTGGATCATCTATTGGATACATATATGTGTGCCTATGTTAATTCAAATCTCTTCATTTACTTCACCTGTACTGCAGATTGAGGGCTCCTATAGAGGGCAACAGAGAAGGCAATGGCACCCCACTCCAGTACTCTTGCCTGGAAAATACCATGGACGGAGAAGCCTGGTGGGCTGCAGTCCATGGGGTCGCTAAGAGTCAGACATGACTGAGCGACTTCACTTTCACTTTTCACTTTCATGCATTG